>NC_065974.1:1745000-2065000 GCF_021464435.1 Cataglyphis hispanica
AATGAAGGGGGCGAAGCTTGATTGTATCTGGAAGTCAGCTCGTTGGTCTCTGTCGATTTCTGACGAGTCTCTGATTCGACACGGTTCTTTTTTTCACTGGAATGTCACGATTTCTCGCACTGTGTGATACGGGTAATTGTTGTTAATGTGAGATGAAAAATTTACGGAATAAAATTTGCTGACACGCGGACTATTTCAAACATATCTATTTTCTCTTCGTAAATTCTTAATTTTTTAATTTCTAGCGTTGTTCAATTAATAGACATAAACAGTTCCTGTTACAACGCTTTATAAGGTTCGTAATTTGCGAGAAGCTTAATAAAACTTTTCCGTTCTACTTCGCGAAGAACTAAGTGTCTCGAATATATCTGTCGTATAATATAATGATGCATAAAGTGCATTTTATTGTTTCGTCTTTCGCGAATCGCTTTGGCGACGGGCTCGAAAACCTTATCGAAATCGATAAGGCTCCTTCTTTAAGGACACGGCCGCTTTTTTGCGATAGTAGTAGCAAAGGAGGAACGCGGTCGGAGAAGAAAAAAAAAGGGAAAGAAACGTGGAAGTCGAGAAGAGGCTCGTTTTACCGGCGGCCGCCTTTCCCTTGTACGAGGGAGTTTAATAGAGGGTGAAACGTCCTCCACCTTCTTCGAATCAGCTTCCTGCGGATTGCTGCTTCCATCCCCATCGGGACGCGGTCATCTTGGCAATCTTGGATACGGATCGCGGTGTTAGTCGGAGGGTGTGGTAGGGGGTTGCGCAACCTTGTGCTCGTTGAATGAAAGCGAGAATCTAATCATTCGCCATTCGCTCGATTTACCTCGATTTCCGTTTGTTTCTCTCTCTCTCTTTTTCTCGTTCTTCGGCTTCTTCCTGTAATCAAATAATTTCTCAAATGATGTGAACGACATACTCGCCTAATTCAATTATATGAAATGGAAATAGGAACTTGACAACATTTATTTTTGACGCCGTTTTCAATCGCTATTCAATAAGGATCGCTCGCCGCAGCAAAGTAGAGAACCCGCTATTGTGATTATTTCTGTACGCAACATCTGGGAACTGTCAGATCGTAAATTGAGTAAATTGACCGTTTGATCGATGTCGTCACATCGCGCTTCAACAGGATCTTTCGCTTGAATTATTTCGAAACCGTGTTTTGTAAATTATATTTTCTCTTCATCTCTATTATATTCTCTACAAAATTTACGTATATCATAAATGGAACTGGCATTGCTTTTTATTATTAATCTTTCGATTACGATTCAATGCCGATATCGCGAGATTTTCCTCAACCACGAGTAACAGTCTCGTCGGCTGCGTTCCGCTCGAGGCGAAACATCGTTGCTAACCACCACTACCACCACCACCATCATGAACCCGCTGTGCCTCCGCCGTCGTTTCACAGCCGATGGATCGTCGATAGGTATTTTAGCCTGTAGTATATAACAGTATCCACCTATAACATACTCGCGCACACCGGGTTCTTCGCCGGGGAGAAGGGAGGTAGACCGAGCGAGAGGGGGTGGGCGAGAGGGGATCGATCGAATCGCCATTACGGCGAGTGAGTGCCGGGGGTGCACGATGGAATCACGCCGCCGCTGGGGGTTTATTCCCCGTATATATTTGCCAGAGTATCACCCCTCGACCCAGTAGGCCCCCTTCCCCCCCCCCTCCCCCTTTCCGTCCGTCTATCCCAGAGGGGTTTGATGTCGAGCAAGGCGCGGAGAGAAAAGGGAGAGAGATGTAGAGAGAAGGAAGAAACAGAGAGAGAGAGAGAGAGAGAGAGAGAGAGACAGATCTAGGAAAGCCGAGGGCTCGTGCAGAGCACTTCGGACTCGCCAAAATCTGCAGGGAATTCGCACCCTCGACACGATACCACTTTTCGAGTGGGGTGGCCCGTTTCGACAAATATGGAACAATAGTTACCTTCTGTGGCTGGCAGGCAGGCAAGCGGCGAACGTTGCTTAATGGCGATTATTCGATCGTTAATAACGCGTTTGACATTTATAAAGGGATGTATCGATTTTTGTGTAGTTTTCTTATTTCTTTAAATAAATAAGTTAATAATAATAATAAATTAAGTAAATATATAGATATGCATGATCGAGTGACCGGTGCACATGCCGATAAACATGTTATGTTAATTAATAATACGGGAAATATAAGAGAGGCGCAGGCAAATATTTTATCTATGATTTACCGAGTGCTCTCTACATCTCGGCTTCCCTGCGCGAGTTGTACTTCCTGTTTACAAGCCGCTGCTCATCCGCGCGTAACGAAATTTTTTCAAAGGATTTCAGGGACGATCTCATTGCAAGATGCATTGTCTTTTTTTAGATACAGCGCCGGCTACGATCTGGCCGCGCGACGAAAGAATGCTACGAGAGAATCGACGGCGACCTTGAAAGCTTGGCTGAACGAGCACAAGAAGAACCCGTATCCGACGAAAGGCGAGAAGATTATGCTGGCTATCATCACGAAGATGACGTTGACTCAAGTCTCCACTTGGTTCGCAAACGCGCGGAGACGTCTCAAAAAGGAGAACAAGATGACGTGGGAGCCGAAGAACAAGACGGACGACGACGACGACGCCGTGCTCTCCGATTCCGAGGATAATAAGGAAAAGGACGATCTCGCGGCGGATAACAGAAGCGACCGGGTCGGCGAAGAGGCGAGACGGGGTGGTCTCGATGATACTGGTAAGTTTTTTCTCCTCTCTATTATACGCGCAACTGGTATCACAGGGTGTCTATTGAAATCTGGTAAAAAAATTACTTGAAAATTTCTTGATCCTTCAGGTATTTTTGATGACTGAAATTTTAGATAAAGAGAATATTTTAAAGATTTTTTTTTTAGTGCAATTTTCTAAAGTAAATTTTTTTATTATATTTTTGGGGTTTCTAATGCTTTTCGCTCATATAAATATTTTTTATTTGTATAACATTTTTTTAAAACAGTAACTATATTAAAGACAGATATATAGATATTTATAATATATATTTTAAACATATAATTCACAATTTGGTTTATTAACAAATATCAACTGCTTATAATGTAAAAACAAAGTTATCAAAGAGAGAATTTTTGAAAAATTCCTTGAGTCAACAAAATTCGATAAGCGAGAGGGGAAAGAGAGAAATAAGATTCCCTGATTTCCATGTTTTCTACATTTTTCTAACGAGTGGGCACCCTGAATTATCAGAATTCGTTATTCGGCGAGACGCTGCCTCGAGATACGAAGCCGTCACGTTTTCATGTCGCGAATCCGCGAAAGCAATTTAGAAAATTCTTGGCGTGATGCGAGATCTGACGATTGACACGCGAGATCCTAGTTTGCCGTTCGCGCCGCTAACAAGACTGTGAAATGGAATAAAATGAGAGGCGTGTCTGTTAAGGTCGCAGCGGCAGAAACACCGATAATAATAATATTCGAGATGACTAGCCAGCCGCGCCTGTGCTTAAAAGAGACTCGTCTGAGAAAAGCATCGGCACGATGCACAATATATCCACGATAACGTTGTCGTCGTCAGTGCTATCAGGAAATTTCTATCGTTAGAGACGTCCGATTATTGATATTGCGGCAAGTATTGTTGGTGTCGTTTCTCGAAGGTAGGGGTCCGGCGAGCCGATCTCTTTGACTCCGGAATGTGTCGATGGCGTGTTTACCTCGCGTGACCAGGTTCTCCGATATCGAATACCCATCAGTTGGCATTTCTCGTATTGCGCAAGCGTGCATATCGTATACAGTGCAAGTCAAATTTATAACTGTATAGCTCTAGACAATCACAATTATTTCAAAAAATTTTTCAAACATTTCTTTGAGAAAAAATATTATGAATATCGCGCTCGTGGGCTCTTTTGAATAAATAAATCTTTGCTTCAATAAATCTTTGTAATTCGCATCGATTTGTTCCTCGTTTCTATTCAAGCTCCTTTGGGACACTCGATAGTTTTGTCGACAGCGAACGATTTCGAAATACGGAGTTGCAAATTTCGGCTCTCGATTCACCGCAAGCGCGCCATGCGCGCTATTAAGGGTCCGCTTAATGCCCGCTTGGATCCGTTTCCCAAATTGCGGTTCGGATATCGAGGGCATCCCGCAGTCGCATTTCTTGGCGCGGCGGCCGGAAACGGCGAGTTAGGAATTCGCAGCGGAGCGCGGCGCGGAGCGAGTTCTATATTGCGGGGGCGGACATAATGGTTCACATGTGGGTAAACACAGTGACAGGTTGCGGGTTGCCGCGCGAAGAGATTAATGGCCCTCAGTTCGGTCCCCCGGTGGACCGGGCCGACGGCCGTTGGTATTGGTACCCTGGGCTCTGGACCCGGGCTTCTCGTCCGTGAGCTTGCCGCGTGCGTGTAGGTAGAGCTGTATACGCGCACACACGGCGAGAGGAGCGCGTAATTGTATGCGTGCGCGAAAGAGGGAGAGGGTGCGCCTGGGCTGAGTAGCCATCCGTAGAGCCATATACACTCCGGGATCCATATGTATACAATATATGTATATATGTGAATATATATATATATATACATGTATAGTATATATACACTGTGAACTGTATATAGATACACGTGCGGGAGAATGCGCTGGTTCGAGGTACGGTGATGTATCGGCGCCCGCGGCGAGACGAATGGTACGGACCCTCCTATGGCCACCATTACCCCACCGCACATTGGCCAATATAGAGTCTCTCTCTCTTTTTCTCTCTCTCTCTCTCGCTCTCTCTTTCTCATGCGTTCTCGTCATCTCAGTCTCTCTCTCCTGATAGCCAGGATATCCAGGTCCTGTCGTGCTGCGTCACGCGTCCTGCAATGGCTCGTAATTTCAAAAGACCGAGGTGAGCAGCGCTTCGACGATGCGCGCCAGCTTGGAAAAGGCTTGACGAGAACCGACGGGAAATTGATTTGCCGCGCTTGGTTCTCTCTCGTGAAAGCAAGCGTCTTACGTCTAAAATTTCGCGGTTTTTCCCTTCTTAAATAAAACTGGCAAGAACGCATGTGTGTGTGTGTGTGTGTGTGTGTATCGACACTTTGCTTGTGGAAGACGAATAATACACGTACGTGCCGGTGACCTTTAGAAATTCAAAGGGGAGCTTTCGGGAGCGTTCATGAATTTCTACGCCGTGTCTGAGGAAGATAGGTCACACGAACTGTCAGTTACTTATGCGGCGAAGGTTGAAATATTCGTATTCAGGCGGAATATATTCGAGCTCTCGGCTTCACTCGAGTCCGCTATTGTTACGTAAAGTCGGACACGGATAAAAGTTTGGTTTGTTTCGCGAATTAACAGGGTATATAACAGGGTATATAACATTGGAAAATAGAAAAATTATTGTTGTAAACTTTTGTCTCGGGCGCGGATATGAAGCCGAATCCGAGACCGTAAACACAAATACAATTTAGTTATTCAATTTAAACACGGAATCTGCCCACACGGCGCGAAGATTATGAGATTAACGTCTGATAAAAGAGGGTCAAAAGTTAAAGAGCCACTTGTGGACTCGACGGTAGTATCTATTTAGTTGGTCCATAAGGCTCCCTTTATAAGGGGGTGTGCATGCGCCCTAAATCGAAACTCTTTTTTTTTTTCTCTCCTTTTCTCTTTTTCTCTCTTTCTCTCTCGCAGCCTCTCCACATCTCTCATTCTCTCTCTCTCTTTTTCTCTCTCACACACACACACACACACACTCTAAAGTATAGCAGCACGCCCTTCGAGCTTGGGAATTATCGCTTGACGACCCATCAAGTAAACCCTCTGCCGACACATTCGAACCTCTTAATGAAATTCTCACCCCTGACTGACTGGCTGGCTGGCTTGGCTCGGTGGCTGCCTAGCTGGCAGACGCTCGGGACGATCCGTGAAGCGCCCCGAGAGACGACGGGACAGGGAGAGATCGGAGAAAAAGGAGAAGGATATGGCACTCCATCTTTCTCCCGCGCATCCTTCCCGCATGCTGTCCCGCTGAAGGGAAACTGAAATCTCTCGCGCCCCAAAGTGGTTGAAGGCTTCGCTTCCCCTTTTTTTCACAGCATCCCTTACAGCTTAACTATATAGGGGCGTAAGGGAGATATCCGCCACTCTCGCGCCGCTCGACGACCCTTCACGACGTCACGGAATCCCGTTACGTTGCGTTCTACGTCTCGCTCTCGCGCGCGTCGAGCATTATAAACGATTAATGCCTATATTCCCGGCCTGTATCCATTTTCGCGAACCGTCTTTGGCGTGATGCACAATTTCGTGCCAGAATATCTCGTATTATTATTGACGTTTTTTTCCCGAACCCTGTTTATAAATCTACAAATAATCTCCCCTTGCTATTCGTTTCCAGAACCAATGAGGCACGTGAAAGCGGAACTTCTGCAGCATGAAAAGGACCTCGACGACGAAGACGATCTGGATCTCGAGGACGATCGTCGACGAAGCGAGCATTCGTTTCATCACGCGATGCAGCATCACCACCATCACCATCAAGGCTTTGGCGGCGAGGATCATTTAAAGGACGAGGGCATCAAGCCGGATTGTAGCGCGGGCGGCGTACCGATACCCGCGACAAAACCGAAAATTTGGTCCTTGGCGGACACGGCGGCGTGCAAGACACCGCCACCACCCTCGCATCCCCATCATCAGCAATATCATCATCAGCATCATCAGCAGCACTACCCGCAACAGAACCAATATCACATGCCTCGTCAAGACATGATTCAAACTGACACGCGACATTCGTGGCTCGGTCCGGCAAGTATGGTGGGAGGAGGCGGTAGCGCTGGAGGCGGCGGCGTCGGCGCCGGTGGCGGCGGAAACTTGGGGAGTTCGTTCGCTCTACCCTCCTCGGCCGGGATGAGCCCGTCGGCGGCGGCGACGGCGCCCTTCACAGGCATGGCCGCGAGATACGGCGGTCTGCTCTCATCCTCGTCCGGCAGTCAGCTCCATTACAATCCCAATTCGTCGTCGGGCTCGAGCTCGAGCGCATCCTCCTCGGCAGCGGCGGCGGCGGGGTTTCCCGAGGTTGGCACGGACACTCCACCCCAGACGCCGCCCAACATGAAAGTGGCCACGCCGAACGGAGTGATTCAGGGCCCACCGGGTGGTTATTGTCCTGGTGGCAATGCGACCGGCGCCGCGACTAACGGCAATCCTAACAATCCGTACGGGGCATCGATTCATCCCGGCGGCGGCGGCGGCGGCGGCGGCGGCAGCGGTTATCTGTCGACGAGTTCGGGCTCGGCCAGTAGCGCGTCGTCCTTTAGCTCTCGGCTGCAGAGCTCGCCAGTCGGGCATAACTCCATTCTCCACCAGCATCAAACCACTGCCAGTTTGCCGCCCACGGAGGCCAGCACCGCGTTCAAACCGTTTTACAAAGGGTAAGAGAATACTGATATCTAATGTAATTTTGATGTTAATATTGTCAGTATATTCGTATGAGAGATAAATCGCAAGTGAAACGATTGAATCTTTATTCGATGTACAGAATAAAAAAAAATATTTTCTTTCCTTGAAAAATTAAAAAAAAAATTAAAAGTATGCGTTTTTTGTTTCAGCTCGCAATCAATGGGTAACGGCTACGTGTCGCCGGTTTAAGAGAATTCAACGCAATGGTCCAGAACAACGGTCTTTTTCAAGGTAAGTCGCAATTTTATTATTTTTTTTGCTCACATCAATCTTCGCTTGTTGCGACACCGCTCTTCGTTTTACAAATAATACACGTACATGCGTCGAAAGATTTCAAATTTTTTACGGAAAGATCGATGCCAAAATCCAGAATCGATTAGTATATTATAGTTACGTTAATGTCACAATGAATTATATTCGTAATTTACTATTGACTGTAAAAAGAAAAAAAGTCTCCAATGGAAATGAGCAAAGAAAAGAGAAGGAGAAAGAGGGGAATGGACAGAAAAAAGGTAAGTTGTCCGAAGCAACGGTACATGACCGACCGGCTTATCGGCACGAAAATCGATACAAGGATTCTCGCTTGCGCGAACGGCGAAAGGCGCGTCGGTCGAACTGTTGTTGAACCGTCGGTGTTGTGCCAAACTCGCGCACGGACACCTCGAGAACAATCGATAAGAAATTAATATCCGGCGTGTCGATTGGCGTGTCGTTAAGCCGGCCGACTCGAGTTGAAATAATAATGGTATCGTGCATCGGAGTAGCGTGTGTGGGTAGCTCACAGTCGAGAAGCTGAAGAAAGAGAGAGAGAGAGATAGATAGAGAAATAGGGAGAAAGAGGCTATCGCCACCTCCTTGTGACAGTGACAAATGGATGGAGATTTCAATCAGTGAATGGAATCACCACTGGCTAACCGCGTCTTTCTCTTACCACACCGTAGGTCGACCGTAGCTTCTTGCGTATGTATATGTGCGCGCCCACATGTGTTGGAAATATATACTCGGACACACCTCAACCTGTCGCATTGGTGACCGAACGGACGAGTTCGGTCTGGTCTCGTGTTTAGGTCTCTTTAAGTTTAAGATGGACACCTCGATGTTTTTGGTAAGATGTGCCAACGCTGAGCGCAGTCGCCGTGTACATTTTATCTAATTGTAAATTGCATATGTCGCATCAAATGCAAAACGTATATTTACGTATAAATTTATCGCGTACAAATTGTAGGAAAATCTTATTATTTTATTCAAAAGGAGCTTTGAATGAAAAGCCGCTCTATCGTTCCACCAAATTTCAATTCGAAGGGAATGTCGAGTGAACGATCGTAGAGCAAACGTATTTTTTAGTGTGGGATTTGTTTGCGAGTCGATAAGTCGGGCGGAAAAATAAAGAAGCGATTGTCTGCGATAGTCAAGAGGCGATCGTTAAAGCATCTCCGGGAAAGCCGGAGCTTTCGTCTTCTCATTCGCGGCCGGTGAATAAAGGGAGGGTCGAAACGGCTGTTCGCTCGTTTCCTTACAAACGATTCGCGGGATTCATCTCCAGGGCTTACCCTCCTCGGTCTCATTCTCCTTCATTCTTCTCGGCGAATTCTCCCGAGGTATCCGTAAAACGCTCCTCGCGGAAGGAGCGCGAGTCTTTGAACGTTATCTGATTCGTCGAAATCGTAAAGGAGCCACGGATCGCTCTTCCTGCGAAAATATATTTTCCGGTTTCTATTCCCGCGTCAATTTGAGAGCACTTGGCGCTCTTTCGCTTTTCTTCTCTCCGGCATCTGTAACCGAAGAGGATCTGTTCGACAAGCTCGAATTGCGTGGAAAATTTATATCGATCTTTATCTGCATAAGTATAGACAACGTTGAGTCGAGAAAAAATATTTTATATTTATTTGATTCTAATACAATGAAAGTTGAAAAATAATTTTTGCGATAAATTGAAACAAAAATAAAATATACAAAAAAAAATGCTAAGACGGGACAATATATGCGAAATTGTGAAAGATTAGTCTGAAGTATCGCCTGTGCGATACAAGGTGACGGAGATTTGAGAGAATCGCGAGCGAAGCTCGGGCGACGCATCGAAGCTGCGAAAAACATCCGTCGTCGTTGTCTTTGTGGGATGCCACGACGTGGACGCGGAGTAGAAAGGCCGGCGAGAAGGAATGGGGGCGGAGGATAAAGGGGTGAGGAGGAGGAGGGTCGTCTTTTCGGAGGAAACCGGGTGTTAGCCGGTACTCTCTTATCTCGTGGCGATCTGATCCTAATTTATAGCCGCGTTCCAAATAAACTAGTTTTCGCTGTCGTCACCTCGCCTCTCCCCTCCCCACACGTGTGCGTGTGCGCATGTGTGGTTATATGAAACGCATTGGTGCGTTCGCAGCTCGAACGCGCTTATAATGCTAGCCCCTTCCTCTCCCGGTCTCAACACCCTCTCTCCATCCGGTGACCATCCTCGATCTTTCTGCCTCTTTCTTCTTCGCGTATACAGGAGGGACAGGTATACACGAAAGTGTTAGTCGCGAGACGCAGAGCGCTTTTTGTACCTACCATCAGGGAGAGACCTGATCTTCGCTCCTTGTTTCCTTCTCTTCCCAATCGCGGGATACGCTTGGAGTGGAAGAGGCAGGAGAGCACAAGAAGCGAAATCCTCTCCCGCCCGTGCTCTATAATTGCCAATTAGCGCGGGGATGTTTAATCGTTATTAGGACGCGGAGAAAGACCTGGCTAGGAGGCTGGGTCCTCCTTCTAACGATCGTCGCCTTCCAGCTAAGCGATATTTACACGACCTCACGGCATCTGCATTAAAATTCGCGACCACCGTGTGCACATCCGCCACGAAGGCGAGAGAGGATAGGCGATCTTTTTAACAGTTTCGGGATTCCGGACTGCGGCGGGAAGAGATTCGGGTGTCTCCTTAATAAATCTTCGAACACGTCGCCGCGGTTTCCTTTCTCCCCATTCCCGTTCCTCTCCTCCCCCTCTCGAAGGAAGCGTCGACGGTGAGTCTTTGAGAAACGCGCGCGTTTTTGGAATTCCCCGGTCTCCATGGTCGGTCGTTTTAATTCAGGTCGACACACGCTTCTCCGTCGGTCGCGTCCTTCTTTGTCCTCGACCTCCATTCTCATTTCGAGTGTTTATCGCGCGTACAGCTGTCTTGGCGTGCGAAATCTCTCCCGAAAACGGTATGGTTTATTTACGTTCCCAGATGCGCGCCCAGGACGGCTCGAGTTGCTAATCGGAGACGGCACGCATCGCCGTCTTTCCGATCCTGATGAGACTAGTCGCTATCATTCACGTGATTCCGTGACTCGGCAGTTCAGCCGGGCGGATGCAAATGTTATTGATTGGGAATAAAATCGCAGAGCGCGGCCCGACGGGCCCTTCTTTTTCCCCCTCTTTCTTTCTCCCTTCTCTGAATATAAATTAACAGTTAATTTGAAGACCGGACAGATATAGCGAGAGATATTATCTCGGCTTATTAAAAAAAATAACGCGTTTCGGTATGATGATCGCCCTCGTAAAGGATCTTCGTTATCCTTACGCCCTTACGCATTACCGTGTAAATACTCCGCATACATCTCGTGTATGCTTAACGGTATTATTAATAAAGTTATAAAATAAACAGGCTCTTATCTCTTTCTTTCTCTCGGACACGTTATAATTAAATCATTAAAAAACGTATACATACGCATACGTACGCATAAATGGTCGCAAGGAAATTATAATTCGCGTCGATATACGAGAGCGGGATGTTAACCTAGCATTAAAAATGTAAGGTAGGAGAGGCGGCGGGAGGGAAGGAGGGAGGGAGGCTATAAGCGTGAGTTATTATTAAAATTCCCGCAACCAGGTGCTTTCATTTGAATTAATGATTGTTTGATGTTTATAATTTTATGCCGATCTGTCTTCTGCATTATTACGCGTGCATTATCCACACGAAAGCAGCGTAATAATTACACGATGGCACGTTGCCATTTACGAAAACATTTCGCTTGTTCCGCGCGATATTTGGTGGCGGAGAAAATTCGTGGCAATGAAATTCGCGTTATCGCGTCGAATTTCGAGGTCCTTCCGTTTTAACCCAGAATCTGGTGGAGTCGATCTACACGAGATTTTTGTGTCGATCTTTTTCGCCATGACAGTTATTAAATTATGACATAACATTAGACCCTCCTATCGAGAGTTCCTGTAATCGATGCGATTCTCGTCTCTCGCGATTGAAAATAAATCACTATTGTCGGTGTGAATTCGCGCGAACGAGGGCACGTTATCTTGAAATCTTAATCCGTTGAATCCATCATCTTCCGAATGTGAATCTACATTACACATATATGATATTGTATATTTATATTGAAAGAAAGAGAGAGAGAGAGAGAGAGAGATTATTTAAAGAGATACAATTGCAATTGATTTCCTCGCTTATAAATTACAGAGACAATTTGTATATGTGTGCGAAGTATCTTGTATGCGTAGATATATATAGATGAATACTTGATGATTTTACTGTGAAATGCTGTTTCATAACTTTCAGACCATTAGAGATGACGGAGAACAGATAAACAGGTTTCTATAGAGCATCAATCGCACGCCGAAAAAATTCAACTGACAGCTTTGTGCTTATAAAGAGGAAAGGCACTTCTATTATGATTTGTATCAGGATAACCAAACAAGTGCGAGTTGAATTTCGCTCTGTCTCTTCTTTACTTAAAATTAAATTGTTACAAAAAAACATAAGCAATATATTTAACATCAATGTCAATTTGATTGCTTATCAGAATAGAATAATTTTTCCTCGGTAAAGGAATATTTATTCTAATCGATTACTAATCATATTCTCTTCACTTTTCTATTATTAAACTAGCAAGATCGCAGCCGATGCACTAATAATATCGATAAAAACGTCGTCGTGCGAGACGACTTTTTATCGTCCAGATTGCTCTGAATTTCGTTCGATGAAGTGTAGAAACGAGAACGCGGCTTATAAATGATAATCGCATAAATGTTTATCGCTCGTCGCAATGATAAACGAAACATCCATGCATGTAACATCCAGATGTTACTGCAAAACTTTTGAAATGACTTGCCGCATAATCGCGCGACATTTGTCATCCGGGTCGAGTGACGCGCGGATGTCATTTCGCGGTCCGGCGAACGAACGAGGATCAAGCGATAGCGGATGAAAAGGAATGGGGAAAACGGGAAGGGGGTTCGACACGACAGGCAGAATAGACAACTCGAAGTATAGCGTTTTCAAATATATTCACAGAGGCGAAACGAATATCTCGGAATTTAATCCCGTTCGATCGCACGTCGCCGGAATTCACGCACGTCCGCGTGATTATTATAGATGTTGTTGATGAATGACACCATTAATTTAAACGTATCGCCGATTAATATCATTCGAAAATGCGATCTGATCTCCTCACAGAAATGATTCAATTGCAGAAAGTCCTGAAATCTTGCTCTATCAACTCTACAATTTGCTCCTAAGAGAGTAAAAGATAATTCACGCGCGCGCATATATTTCTTCTTTTATAATAATTTAAATAATCTTATCTTATGTAATTTACATTCGTGGGACGCACCATCTAAGGAGGACGTTGTCTCTCGATTGTGAACGTCTCTAAACGCAGGCAAAGTGAAAGTAAAAACATTGCCGTTGAAAGAACTGTCAGAGTCAACACGCATACGCACTTAGGAAGGCAATTAGTCTCGATGAAGTTTCGATTACGATCAATATGACAAAAGATTACTTTTGCCTAATACTCATATAGTACGGTACAATGACAGATGTATGGTAAAAATAATGTATATCGGTCATTTTGGCATATATAATAGATTTCTGCGTCCACCGGAAAAAATATACAATAATTGAGTATCGATATAAATATCGATACTCATCATTAACAATTATTAACAGAGTCCAGTTAATGTCCATTTATCTAGGAATTTTATCTAGGATCGTCGGCTAACTTTACCAAATTTTTGAAAAATGAAAATCATTAATCTGTGCAAACGCAAATTGATAAAATTCTTGTGTGAATTTTCCCACGAGATTCATATACTCTCCGACATTAAAATATCTATTATCTCCCATCGAGCGCCAGGATTTGCGACGTATGTATTTTTTATTAAAATTCTCGTTGTGTAATAAGCGTGTCAATCGAAATGCGTCATGCGGAAATAGTTGACAATTGCCGCGAATAGTTACGGGCACATAAATGCACGCGTTACGATATGTGTACGGTAATGGTCGGGTGAGTAGCCTATTTTGCATAACGACGGCATTTTATATCGCGACATGCGCACACGCGCGACATATCGTTTATTAACACTGACAGAATCGTTGTCACGATATCAATTATCCGGAATCGCGAAAATAGCCGTGCAATATGTAATGAGCAGGTTCCCGACGATCTGAGTCCAGTCGAATTAATGCTATCGGTATATAAAAGAAGTTATCTTGGATTACCCTTTGAATAGCCGAATCGCAATTAAAATCGCAAGCAATTTATTTGGGAGCTGAAAGTTGCGACTAATACCCGTTGTATTAATGTATGTAATATATTTTCCATTAAACATAACGCTCTATAATTAGTGGGCGTGAATTAAGAAACATTTTGTAATATTCGAAATAATCGGGTAATAATCGAAAAATATTCGATATATTTGGGTACTGGGATATCGATAGCAGCATTAGATGAGACAACGATCCCTTATAAAGATATACGTGTACAGTAATAGTTTGGTCACGAGTTTACGAATAATCGCGACATTTTTGTAAATATCGCAGCCATTTAAACCGGTTATCCGCTCGTTGAACGAGCTTATAATTGCGAGTCACGATTATAGCGATCTTATCGATTCGTACGTCAGCATCTGGGACTCTTACCCCCTCCCTCCCCCCCTAAATTTCCCCGTCTCTTTTTCCCCTCTGCCTGGTTTTTCCAAACAGACAGAAATTATGCTCGATAACCCATAACTGTCAGTCTTCGTGACTTGTTAAACGAACGTGTGGCGAAAAGATACCTGGTATATACATTCAATATTGTTGAGGCATGTAAAACATGACTGCTCGAATCAAAAGTAACATTTACTCTGAAAGGACGTAAGACATATCCTTACGGCGGCCAAGTGTACCAGCAGCAAATCCCTTTTCCCATAAACTTTGCGGAAGAGGAGGAAAGGAGCATGGCGGCGCCGATCTCTAAGACCATTTCCATTTCTCTGTTGCAGAATAAAGCGGCGCCGTTGAGGAAGGATGTCCTGCGAGGAAGTTCTGCGGCCGGACTGTAAATACGCGCTCCTGAGTGGTCTCGAGATTTATTAGCGTTATCTCGACCTCGCGGAAAGAGCGAGAGAAAGAAGTGCAAAGCGAGTAGAGGCAGGCACAGGAAGGAAGGAAGGAAGGAAGGTGCTCGACTCTCTTCGAGATACATAAATCTCGTTCCTCGACCTCTAGAACGCGCGACTAGGAAAAGACGTATGAGGGAGCAGAGGAGGACCAAGGGGATGGATGGGGGTGTAGGGGGGAGGGTAGAGAAGCGCGGCAGTGTGCGAGGCGGGAGGAAGCGGCTTAGAGGAGATTTAGGAATTAGGAGAATTACGTCAAAGTGCCTGCTTACGCACGGCTACGTACGGCGAAGCGACACCACGGCCCGGGTAAGAAGAAAGTATAGGGACGCGCTCGGATTTACGTCCGACGCGCTCTCTTCCCTCTTCGCTGCTAGCAAGAGAGCGCCGCCATGCTTTCGATCGGTACCGCCAATCGATCTGGTTGATGGCAAAGGCAAGGAATGCGGGAGGAGCGTACTTTCTTAAATGGAATCGGTGTATTAACACTGATAAGCTGCAAAAAGTAAAATTTCACAAAAAAAGAATCACTTAGTGGCTAATTTTTCAGTGAAATCTTACGGTCATAATTAGTGAAACAAGCTGGATGGAGCAAAGCGTCAGTGCATTTTCATTGAAGATCAGTGAGCGCTTAAAATGTTATTTATATCTTTATTAAAATTGATAAATACATTGGCGTTAATAAATTTACGTTTCGATCAATTTAATTGTGAGCAATATATGTTAGCATAGTTGTTGAGAATTCAAACAATGCTTGAAACGTAAAACAGATATATACAGAGTGTTTCGAAAGTGGAGTTTAATCGCTCTGAAAGTAAGAAAGTAAAAAAGGTGATATGACTATATATACGGAAATGCGTTGTTTTCAAGTTATTGCCATTTTTATTGAAATTTCAAATTGCTTTGCTTTCAAACTTTTTTGTCAAAATTGAACGAACAGATGATCGTTGTGTTTTATAACAGAATTAAAATTGCAGGCTGCTTTAGCACTATCTAGGATAAAAAAAAGACCATAATAAAAAAAATACAAACAAAATAATAAATAAATAAATAAATGTAAAATCATCTCTTTTTTTTTACTTTGATATAAAAGTTTGAAAGCAAAGCAATTTGAAATTTCAATATAAAAATGGCAATAACTCGAAAACAACGCATATCCAGATTTATGTTCGTATCAACTTTCTTTCTTGTTTTAAGGTTTTCAATTACCTCCCGAGCGTAAAAATCTTGTCACTGCTTGAATCGGTGACATTTTCACTGATCCATTTTAAGAAAGTAACGATATACGGGCGAGATTCTCGCTCTCCTATAGAAGAACGCTTCCTTTCACATTATCCAGATCGGCTGGCCGATGAACAACCTTTTCGCGATCATCCTCGACATTCATTGCTGCATCATTTTCACATGTACATTTGTGCGTGTACACATACACACGCGCTCCTACCAGACAATTTTTTTTTTTTTGTCAACATTTTATTATCGATCATTCAGTGTTTTCTCGTGAAGACGAATTCTCGGATTGCCCATAGAATCGTCGATTCTGTAAATAAAGACGAAGAGCGACAATCGCGAGAATATCGGTGACACACTGAAAATCGTATGCGCGTGTATATATATATATCTCCGATGGAAAAACGGATCGTTTGAGATTCTGCTGTATCTCGGCAAACAAACGATGCGCTTCTTCCGCAACCGCTAATCACATGGGCAATGTGCAAAATAGCACTACTTCTTCCGTTACGAAATAACGGAATTCTTTCTTAACGGTTGTCGCACGAAATCGCTCGTAATTCGGCAGAGAGAGAGAGAGAGAGAGAGAGAGAGAGAGAGAGAGAGAGAGAGAGGAGAGATTTCGAGGGAATCAGGAGTTGCGCGATATCATCGAGAGAGAAAAAAAGGAACTTGATCTACCTGTTGTAGGCTTAAGGCGAAAAAAATAAAAGAGAGACAGACATTGCATTACAAAGCTACTCTATCGTTAAACTTACCACTAACTCCTTCAATTATCCGAATAAAATATTAACGTATACCCGAATACCCGCATATAGAGATGGCATGATAAATAATACACCTACGCATTACACACACGGTGACACGCGCAAGTATCTCTAGGCCGTAGATCTTAAGGCTGTACCTACTACATCATGAAATTTTATTGGCGTGACGCGTCTTAAGAATCTTGCAGAGAAAGAAAAAGAGTGAGAGAGAGCCTCCGCTGTAGAGAGTATACATCGCTATATTATAAGTATAAATATATGGGTGAATCGTGTACGAGTGGAATCTGTATGACGTGACACGTGACGCTTAAACGTGTATAGTAATATTATCAGCAGACAAGAGACACGCGATGAGAGAGATGGGATAATAATCATTAAGGATCAAATTCGTCCCTTTTCGCGCGACAGCCGTGCACTCGCGCATCTCAGGAGTCAAACGTGTCGAAAGGAGAGACAGTGAGAATCGTACACAATGCTATTCCTTCCACTTAGATATTTTACGATTGTTGTTTAATGCTATATTTTATTGTATCTCTCTCTTGCAGTTATTAATTTTTTTCTTTATTTAGGAACAATTTTAAGTTTTTGTTGCTTAATTAGTCGTGTTAATTAACGTGAACGTTTTACTTTTTAAGAGGGACAGGGAAGGTTAATAGTTTTGAAAAGTTATTGTACAAAATATATACGAGTCATCGCGAATGCGTAGCGTAAGAGAAGTCGAAATGCGGCGTGCACGGTGCTCGAAATTGTTGATATTTTTTTATATTATATGTATATTATCGTCCGCCTTTTTGAAGAATCGCCAACGCGAGTTTTATTGTCGCGTTTTGCAGAGAAGCAAAAAAAAAGAAGGGGAAAAGAAAAAAGAAAAAAGTTTCACAATTTATTATTTTGTACTTTGGCGTAAATGTAAACAAGAGTGAGCGCGAGAATCATGGTTGACGATCGAGGATGTATCGAATGAAACATTGTACATTGTTTTGTAAAGAATACATTTATTTATATCTGTGATAAAACGGGAGAGTTCAATGGAGGGGTAATAACACAAGAAGAAGAGGAAATGATAACACACATACACAAGGCGTTCGCGATATCGGTATAGTTTGACGAGGACGGTCGGTGCTCGTGCATTCGCTGATACACGTATATCATAGTAATTATATAGATACAATAATGTTTTTTTTTTGTAAATATAATCAGTAGCGAAGTGAAAGAGAGAGAGAGAAAGTGTGTGTGTGTGTGTGTGTGAAAAAGAGAGAGAGAGAGAGAGAGAGAGAGAGAGAGAGAGAGAGAAGGAGAAAGTCGAAGAAAACGAGGATCAAGTGTACCGCTTTGCGCGGATGTTAATTAACGAAGGCGAAGGGTAAATAAAATATAAATATTACATATAAATATACATATATAAATATATAAAACGCACGTTTTGTGTACATTGTCGCACCCTCGTGAGAGAATCTATTTGTTGTGAATAGTACAGGTATAAAAATGAGATACAGATATATACTAGAACTATACCAAGTTTTATTCGCTTGTTCGTACTTCGATTGTAAAGTAATTAAACTGTACATAGCTCTGAATGTGAATATAAACAGAATATATATATCTATATATATATCTATTATTATTATTGCTATTATTATTAAAAATGTCTCTACATTATTTTATCGCTATTATTAATATTATTATTATTTTATTATAAATATTATTATGTTTATCGCATTATAAATTCACGTATTATATTAAAAGGAAGATTATTACGTTTCACGTGTGCACGCATCATATTATCCTTCTCAGTCTAGCTCCATTATGAAACACGTTAGATCGTGGCGTTACCTTCCTTCGGTTATTCGCGATGAGAATTTAAGAATAAAGAAATCATTTTAACGTCGTAGCACGTCCATCGTCCTTCACAAATACCCGAGTTTCACCATATCCTCGATTCGATAAATCGTCCTCGCTCAACAGAGATCGACAGGTAGTATCACCGCGCACGATACGAACGAACGAACGATACGATATTCGATCGGGCCGTTGTGTCGAAAAGGTTGCAACAACGCGCGCACCTGTTTGCGAATCCCTCCCGGCTTTTATTTTCGGCATCGCGCGGATTTTAAAAAAGTCACGGACGAGTTGTAAGTCGCAGCACGCGCGCAAGCCGCAACACAGGTACCACATTGTGCCTATTCTAACGTACCACAATGGACGTCTCCGTTTTGAATATTCGAACAATGGTACTTTTGCAGTGGGTGGAGTTTCAATGAAAATACATGGCTCTCGCGGCGCGGGGAGGAGGAGCGGGAGGGACAATGGATCGCGCTCCACGCTGTTCTATCCCTCTTCCTCCGCAGAGAGGATAACTTTACGCGGTAGTTTGCAGCCGGTTAAAGTTTTGGGGAATATGGTACGGATGATAAATATTGGAATAAGTTATATACTATATATATATGTATATATGTACATATATATTTACCTTGCTCTAAAATCTGTGTTTGTTTGACAGCTGTCATAAATCGTACGTTGCGGTTGCGTTTCTTCATTTCAAAATACTAGCGTATGAAAGAGATTATCGATTAACATTAAAGCTCTCGGGAATATAAAAAGCGTTTGTTTCTCCTGTATTAATAAAAATCCCCGAACCTTAAAACGGGACCACCCAAACCCGTCTCGCCGGGGGAGACGACGCACTCACCTGACCCGCGTCCTTCCGGTCTGTTGGCAACAGACACGCACTCGCGGCACGCACGGCCATCGAGGATTAAAATTCAAGCAATGAGAGCGAAATGAAATTCCGAGGTAGCGTGAGGCTCCCTCGTCTCGTTCCCCATCGTGGATTTATATATTCTCACGGATACAAAAAAATACTTGACGCATCTGTTTTTAAGAAAAAAAGAATATGGGGAATTGTTCGTGCATATATATATATATATATATATATATATATATATATATATAATTCAAAAACTTATACTTGAGTAGATGTACAAAGGTATCACGGTTTCTTAACACGTAGATAATTACGTCACGTTGCGTGCCTCCTTTCGTGGCTCACGATATTACGATCGCACCTCGTGTATAGCTATATTGCCGTATGTTAAATCCTAACAACCATAAATTGGGCAACAAAAACTTTGCTCGCGGCGGCCGCAACGATAAGACAAAGGATTAGGACCTCCAATTTCGTGGCAGGATATAACGCCATAAAGTCATAACGCGCGCGTCGGTTTTTTTTCTTTTATTTCGCTCTCGGTCTCTCTCTCTCTCTCTCCCCCTCTCTTTCTCTGCCTCTCTACATCACTCTTCTTCCTCTCCTCCTGCTTCTCCCTCTATGGCATCGGTGTATTCCACTTGAGTTGTATTACCACGCCGATGGGGGCAGATGCAGGCGAGCCAAGTTTACATGACTCGGCCATATAACAACGGTGCTATATCATTTGACAAGAAATATGGGATCTCGCGCGGCTACGTAACGTACGTAATTCACCTCGTGGGAGGATGTACCGCGAGCAAATCTACCGCGTTACGTCGCCAAATTGTTTCGATTGGAGAAGCGCGCGGATATAAATATTGAAACCGATGTATTTCGAGGAGAGATGCATCATTTAGTTAGCGACAATTTTGACGTCGCTCTTTCTCCTCCTTCCCCGCTACCACCCCCCTCGCACCCCGTCGACACACTTGGGCAATTTGTATCGTGACTTGTTTTCGTCGTAACAATATGGAGTATCCGAGAGAAATGTCACACGTAATAATTTATATAAACGCCCAACGAGAATACTTTACGATGGATTAATGATTCGTAGCGCTACAAATACTTGGGTGAAATTAATATTCACGAAAATCCCGCGCGCTTCGTAAAATTTCGCTTGATCCGCGATTCCTATTTTGTATCCGAACGACTAGTACGAGAATAACAGAAATGATATCAATAATAACGAGCGTGACAGAGAAAGAGAGAGAGAGAGAGAGAGAGAGAGAGAGAAAGAGAAAGATCGATAACCCCGTGTCCGAGCATTACCATAAATTTGAATGTCCGCGCGCGCTGTCCCCTTCTTCCCCCTCGCTTCGTGGCCTTTTCGCGATTTCTCTTCCTCCTTTTATCTCTCTCCCGCGCGCGAGCATTTCCCCATGACGGCCGCCCTTTTTACGGCTTACTTTATGGCAAAGACTCAATTTGGCCGCGGCGGTTGGTGCGCGTTCTCCGGTGACTAATATACCGGGATGCGCCGCGTGGGGTGCAACGCAGTGATGCATCGCCGCGTATGCCTTCTTCTCCCTTAGGAGAATGGGGGTCCCTCTACGGGACACCTTCGTTTCCAACGCGCGGATACGCGTTTTTACGAATGGCTCCCCCTTATTGAGCATAGTCGTTCGCTCCTCTCTCTTTTTTAACGCGCTGCTCCACACAAGATCCTTTAATATTCTCGACTCCCTTAACGGCCGCGAAAGCATACGTATACGTGTACATCGCAAAATATATTATTATTATTTTCTAATAATAAATCTAAGAAATTGAAAAAATGTAAATGTAAATAAATCAAATTTTTAGGATTTCTCTCAAACGAGAATAATTTTTGGCTAGAGAATAAATACGTTGGAATAAGATATATTCAACGTTGTTTCCGATAATCATATTTCATCACTCTCTCTTTCATTCACTTTTTGTCACGTTGCTTTTATATTGTTAAGCACGCCGTTTGCGAGCGCGCACTTACGAATGGGCCCTTCACGAGTACACGCGCTTGCGGGGGTAACCTCACCACGGGCACCACATTGGGCCTCGTCTTCCTCACCGTGGGGCATCGGGGCCGCGCTAACTTACGCCGGATTACGAATACTATTTCATTGGACGCGGAGAGACGCCTCGGAGGGGTCCCGGTCACAATACGACGACGGTCTCTTCTGCATCGAGCGGATATCGCGTAGTATGCAAAATATCGCGTCCTTTCCTATGATATACAACGATGTGAGGATAGTTGTTTATCGATGTAAAATCGATTTATTATACGGTAAATCTCGGTTATAAATTGCTCCATAACGAAGATTGTAGAATATAACGTTGAAGAGAAACTGAATTACGTATCCGATAGATAATCTCGTTAGTAATTTCAACTTATTTTACGTTATTAGAAGGAGAAAAAAAAGAGTACATCAATAATTATAATAAATATATCTATAAGCGATACTTTTTTCTTATATCTTCGGGTACAATCTTTGAATGTTCTATTTTAGCACTTATATGTTATAGATTATAAACATAGGGAGATAGTATCGAATTACGTGCGCTGGGTCCGTGTAACTCTAACTCGCTGCATTAGCGTAATTATGATGGCTTCCGGCAAACTTGCCACCGCAGACCGCGAAGAAGTCGAGCGCGCGCGGAAAGTTAATGACAAACCGCGCGTCCTGAAACCGGTTGGGAACGAACCGTCGGCGAAAACTATCCGTCAGGATAGTGGACCGATGGAATCGTCGACGAAGACACGGCGACGGTGCGTCCGTCATTGTCTAGGAGTCTCTCCGCTCCCATGGAGCGATAGGAGCTACCTGCGGATACGCGAGCAAGTACGAGTAAGGACGAGCCTCCAGCTGTGCTGGAATGTCGAATTTCCTTTTGGTAGCATCCCTCCGCTGCGACACTCCCGTCGAGCGAGCTCGACGGGAAGCACATCCGTGTTGACCTCTAATGTCGCGTCGAGGACGACACAAATGTCTCTTCTATCGACTTAATTATAATACATCGTAGTCCTTTTTTCAATTCGACTTGAAAGAGTTTAAAGAGAGAACGATTATTTATAACTGCATGATTTTTCTGACAGCGAGAGCATCATTTAAATTAATCGTTAAATATTATAATCGGTTAAATATCTTTTTTCATTTTTTAAAATATTAAAATTATTAAATGATAAATAATTAAATGATAAAAATATTTATTAAAAAGTAACAAAAATATAAAAAAAAAAAATTATAACATTAAAGTGCATTAAAATTAAAAAGAAATAAGTTATATGATAGGCGCATCGATAACTATGTACTAATATTTTTATCATTATCGTGGCTAAAAAAAATCACACGAGATGTGCAGAAATCCAGTATTTGACGCGACCGGCTCGTGTCGCCTCGACGGCACCGGACAAAAAGTAATACTCCAATGAGCGAAATAATCTAGAGTACAAAATAGTGGGACGATAAGCGGACGGGGGAAGAGGCAGAGCGCGGATGCGCGCGCGCGCTCGCACACTTATCTGGCACTAAAGATGTTTACACAGCGCGCTCCGCGTCGCCGCTATCACCCTCCCCCTCCCTTCCCTCCCTCCTCCTTTCGCCCCAAAAGAACGGGGCACTCTAATTGATTTGTGGCTCCGGCGCTATCGGCGCTCGTAACTTAAATTAAATTACAACGAGCAATCGCGCCCGCCGACTTGTCGAAAAGTTATGCCTCGAGACCGCGATGCCATTCGCCTCATCTCGACTTCGCCTTCAACGACGGAGATTACTTCCTCGCGGGACAATGCTCATTTTGTTGTGTTACAAAGCACGAATGTATATATCACTTAGCTACCGCGACATTAACGACAATATTTATAATCGGGACTCTCCGATTATAAATGTCGAGACCGCCTTCTCGAGGCGGATGGATATGTATCGAACGTAGTTGAAGATAAAAATGATTTGCTTACCGAAAGAAGGCTTTAAGTAAAAACTCATTCGACGAATTTAGGGACAGGGTGACAATGTCAACGGTATCTAAATGATATATCAATATATTATGATAAGACAAGAGTTGAAGATAAAAAGAGAGCAGCTATATATTTATTCTTAAGCTTCAAAGGAATATTATACAAGGATATATTATCCAACGCGCGATGACTGATAAAGCATATAATTCGATGAAAAGTGACAAGGGATTATTGGAAAATTATCGTAGCGCGCATTCGGACAGAATTGAATACGGATTGTAAATGAATTGATGTCAAATCGACTCAAATATATATCATTTAATTTTCTTCTCGACAGCTCTACTTCTGACAGCTAATCAATGTCACTCGTATGAAAGTATGAATTAGCCCAATTACGACATCCTCGCGAAATCTTGTAATTGATCCATTGTCGGTGGCAGTTTTAACGATGTTCGCTATATTGCTTAAACTTTGCTATAATTCGTGATAAGCCACAAATTTTTCAAACATTTAAAAGGGTATAATTAATATTATTATCGAAAATCAATCTCAAAGAACGAGACGAGAATTGTGGAGTAACGAAAATTTATAACGATACAACCACAGAATTTCTTTCGCTTGCAGAATCCCTTTATCTACGATTTCGTGCCCCTAATGAAAAGTCTCTGAGTGCACCGTCAAATAGCTTCCGCAAACGAGATACGACGAATTATAGCCGATTTTGGCCAGTTTAACCCAATGACTACCTCAGGTCAGACCAAGAATTTGGCCCTCCGTATCTCTTTCTCTTTCTCTCCCTCTCTCTTTTGTGAAATATCTGTCGTACGAGTAGGTACAAAACTGTCAGGTGCGGCCACAAAAGTAGACACCGGATATTCCTTGTTCTCGAGGACCCTATCTTATCAGGCCAAGCAGAAAAGCAACCTTCGTGGACCGTCGGGACACGTTCCAGCCAAAGTTCTCTCTCCTTCGCCATCTATTTCTTGCACGTCGTTTCTCGAAATTTCGTGATTTAAGGTAACGAAGTTGCAACGGGCCACGAAGATGCAAGGTAGGAAGGAAGGGGCCCGGGCCATGCCATACCAACCGACCGTTTCTGCGGCCTGTCGAGGCATTCATTGTCAAAACGAATCTTGGGACAAAACGGGAAATTTCTACGTTTAAAATTTGCAAGTACTTATTCAAGGTTACGGATTGTTTGGGACCAGTCTTGCATGCCAGTCTCTTTCTAAATCCCGTTTTTTAGGCGACGTTTTCGTTGAACAAAAATACGTGACATGTTCATTGTCGAATGTCGATGCTTCGTTAATGTCTCGGCTTAACGAAGCAATTATCCGCTTCGATAGACCGTCCCAAAAAAATGTCGCCGACTCTGATCGTGGAGTAATAAAAAGTTTCCAATTAATGAGATCGTAAAGATTTCAAACGAGTATTTTCTGAGTATATGCTTTCGAAACTCTATCAATCGAGATTAAATCAATCTTCCTTTTGTTCTTGTACAGAAAATCGTGAAAGCATTTTTCACAAATATATTCTTTACGGCTCTAATCCTTCTGGGCCAACTCGATGGTACCGTGAGAGCGGTAGGTATTCATAGGTATACCTGTTGCCGACGTCGTTCATTCACGCTCCATACCTTTCATTGATGCCGCGAGTCCGGAACAACAGTCGGAGCGGAGATCGGCGCGGCTCCTCCAAAGGAGAAACTATGCAGTCCGGATAGCGTAACGAGGAAGGTCCGCGCATAAACTACTCCCTCCGCGACGACTCCTGTGAGACCCGCGCGCTCAAAAACTCCGGATCGCAACACGGACGGTCTCGAGAATGTGTGAAACTGGTAGAGATGGAAGGAAGGAAAGAGATTGACCGCCGAGCTGTCCCAAGAGGATCACGCCTGATGACATCTCGTGACGAAATATAGCTTAATTTTTTTCTCTTGCCTGTATTCGAGTTCAGTCTTAACAATTTACAATTAATCATTTAATTTTATACATTAATCGGCGAAAAAAATTATAAATTTCGAACATTGAGAAAATGTTTGTTTTTTTTTTTTTTTTAGGAAAGTCACACAAGATTAATCTCTGCCTCACGAAAAGGACGATCGAAAGCGAACGGCGGTCGGTCGAAATATTTCGAGGACGCGAGACGTCTCCAAGGATGTCGCCGCGACACCTCTCTGGACCCCTCCTTTCTCCTTCGCGTCGTTGCATCCGGTGCAATGCGAACGCTGCGGTGAGACGCGTTACGTCAGCCGCGGCTGCGATTTATCACCGTCGTCGCTCGATTCGTGCATTCGCCGGCCGTTAGAAAGCCCCGTCATTATTTGAGAATAATCTAAAACCGATGGTGATTAGTGGAGGAGATCCGCCGCGCCGGCGGCGTCACCTGCGCGATCAGCCTCTCGTTTATATCGAGGCCGCAGCGGCGATTCCGGACAGACGGGACGGTCGATTTTAACTATCCATCATCGCTCGTTCTCTACTAAATGACTCCTTCGCCTAGTATCGTCGGATGCTGACTTCTGTTTCGATATCTCGCGACGTTCGTTAACGTATATCTGAAATACAAAGGCAAATTGCACTTTATATATGCCGAAGAAGTACGGAGAAATTTATTGTGCGGCATTCGTATTATGATTAATTAATTAACAAATTGCAGAAAAAATATAACAATTATGGAAAATTATTGTTCACACGCAAAGGCAAATGAAGACAAAAGTTTTCGCTAGTGCGGAACTTTTAAGACATTCTTGGTGTTATTCTTGTTTTCGTTTTTGCGGTCGAGTAATCTCCTTTTAATATTTCTTGACACGAGACACAATTATGGCAGATAGTTATATAATGTCAAGTTAAATGGAAGGAGAGTGTCAAAACCGACAATGTGTATTTGGGAAACCTTTATTAGCTTAAATCTTTAGGTGACCTATGTCGATTTCACCAATATACTTTTCCTCTTACAAAATTGTTACGATTTTTATGAATACACACATTAGGTTCGTTTATTCTCTCGAAAAAACTCACAAAGACTGACAGACTGAAGTCGTTACAGTGACTTCACCAAGAAAGATTGTTAGCATTTTGCACCTCTATTTTTCCATGAAAAAAATATCGAGAGGATGGTCGAGGCAGGTAAAAGACTAAGATATTCACAAAGAGCAACGTTAATTATCGCGTGACATAGCCAAGGTCTCGATTATCCCTCAGTCATACTTTGTTTTGTTCAGTTCGTATTTTGTCGACACTTTCTTGTTGACATGTCGCCCCTTGTAAAAAACATACACGGGACCTTGTGCGGCAAAATACAGTTTTTTTTACTCTGACCCAAAAAGCATGTTGCAACATACTCTGTGATTTGTACGTTTATAAAGCGTGCATTTTATTAGCAACTGAAATAGAATACTGCTCATAAATATTGAGCACGTATTTCTTGAAATCTTTGTCCCGTTATCTTAATACCGTTACTTTCTAAACAATGAACTTTCTTTTTTATTTTCTTTGCCTTTAAAAATATTATTCTTTTTGTACTTAACAAAACATATGGATTTAGACAAACTGAAATAAAGATTATTTGAAAATTTTCTCTTTTTAGAGAATAATTTTTTTATCTAATAATAATTTATATAATAATTTTATCAATAAATTA
Organism: Cataglyphis hispanica; assembly: GCF_021464435.1. Classification (NCBI taxonomy): domain Eukaryota; kingdom Metazoa; phylum Arthropoda; class Insecta; order Hymenoptera; family Formicidae; genus Cataglyphis; species Cataglyphis hispanica. The sequence continues at coordinate 1,772,057 of NC_065974.1, forward strand.
TTTTATGTATAAAAAACTTTCAAAAGTAAATCATAATTTTTTAATAAAATTTAAATGATCGCAATTTGATTAAAAAAAACATATTCTATTAAAAAATATATATTTCTCTCCTTTATGTATATACTTTTTTTAATAGCAAGAAAATTATAAATATTTGGCATCTCTACCGTAATCTATTATAAAATCTTCATTCTCATTTAAACCTTCTAATAATTTGATCGATTGTCAATTCAAGCAATTTTAGAGAAGGGAATTTCGCGCGACTTGCTGTATAAATGAAAAAAAATCTCCAGTCGAATCGTGCAAAACGCAGCGGCACGGTGATCCTCCAGGGCCGCGCGATTTCGGGTCGAACAATTTATTAGCTATTATCTGAGACAATGCCGGCTACCTGGGCGCCAAAGGACGCGTACGCAGTTTAAAGCGTGCGACTTGTCCGCTGCCGCGAGAGGCGGGTGTACGGGGGTGGACTTCTTCGCCGCTGTGCGAGAGTAAGCCGGTCGAGGATGGCATAGGTGGACCACGCATATACGCACCTTTACTTTTCTTCTTCGACGTGACCGAGGCGAGCAAGGCGGACAAAGAGAGGACGAACGGAGGAGAAGTGGAAGAAAAAGTCGCCTAATTGATGCTTCGTCTTTGTTTTGGTTAATTCCAACATGGTTCGGCCATTAAAACGTCCCGCTGTATCGGGGGGCCCGATCTCCGGTGCGAGATAAATGATGACACCCGCTCCAGGGGTACCATACTTACCACTACCATCGTCACCCACTACTACTACCATCATCCTCATCACTATACCAGTCCTCGGATCAGCGCTCGTATACACGGCGTATTTTCTACGGTCACTATAAACGCCCGTTCTCTCTCGGGGCGCATCGGACTCGCCGCGCTCCCGAAGATCACACCCGATAATCGTAAACGGTGGAGTCTCTGGACGAGTTTCTTGAAATCGCATTCGATTTCACGCTTCTCGGACGCGATGAAAGCCCGCTTAAGAAAGCGTAGATATCACTCAATCGCCGCGTTTAAAACATGAACTTGTATGCACGAACATCCTTAAAGCGATTGTGTCACGATAATATCTTTAAAGTACTCGATACCAGTATCGAGAATCTCAGATCCGTTATTATTATATCACAGTATCGAAGAAGCACATTCTAAGAATTATATTTTTGCTCTTCGTGCTGATATGTCACGTTGCCGTTTAAACTCTGTCAGCTTATCAATCTAAAGAAAATTATCGATAATATGTGTGCCAACTCCTGAGAAATAATACTCAACACAAAGTGACAATTTATAGGGAAAAAAAAAACAAAAAAAACGCGAAATACGAGCTGACTTTGACCACAGAGAATTGTAAAGTAAAGAAATCTAGAAATCGCACTGAGACATTAGAAGTATAAATCCGAGAAAAGTAACGGGATTCTGTTGGAAAGCGCGCGACGTAAAGCCCGAGATCGTCGACGTCCAAGTGGCGGGAATAAGGTCAAACGGCTTCGGCGCGACTTCGAACGTAGATATCATATCGGACGGTGAACGCCGAGAGTGTATAAATTTGTAAAGCCGGGAGCCTGACCACTCAACGCGGAGTGGCATTAACGGCCGGCGATCGCCACTAAAACACTAAAGTATTAATGTAAAACACATTCTGATAGAGATATTCTTTCATCTTGCGTTTCGTCCTCGCATGGCCAGGAGGTCGGCGCCGATTTCTGCGCGCTATCGCGACGACATGACAGCTTCGTCCTGCCGTTTCGGATCTCGATTTCGACAAAGGTGCGAGAAAATATTGGTATCATCGCGTGCTCAAACTCTTTCACGCTGAGTGGAGAAGAAATTTTCGCATACGATAAGCTTAATGGATTGTTGCGTAATGTTACAAGCATGAGGAAAACAGCGGTTTTAAGCGGTTTTAAGAGTTCCTTGTTTCACCTAAAGTATAGATATTCTTTTCTTCTTCTTTTCGTTTTATTAATATTTCCTAAGTTTTCGTAATAGCGTCCAGGCAGATTTCTCACGTGTCGCAAAATCCTTTAGCACGTTCGTTTCGAAATCTTCGCCTTTATCCTAGTGAATAAATATAAATATTGCATCAAAGCCGCATCTTAGAATCATTATCTTGTCATTTTACACCGAACGAAAGATCCTACGGTAAATTAAATAGCTGTTCGCGAAATGCTACGAGTCAAAGAATTTTACGGTTTAAAGCAAAATAGTAGAATAATCTGAACAGTTGTCGTTTAGTTGAAGAGTTTAGCTACATATCATCTGAAAAAAATACAAAAACACGAAAACATTCACTTTTGAAATGTTCGCGCTGTCTTCCATACGAAGAGCGAATCGTAGATTGAATACATCGCGATCATTAATTATCGTCACGGGCATTATCTGTGGACGATGACTTTGGCTGTCAGAGGAGGACAAAAGATAACACCTTTAGGATGGAGGATGAGCGCGCGTTAAATAGAAGAAATCGCGCGGTCGCGAGGCGACGAGCGGCGGTTTAATTAAATTAACGCTTAGCGCGAGAGATTAACAAAGGTGCGAGGAGAGATTCGAAATGCATAATGAATGACCTCTTCCCCTCGAGGACCTATTCGAGATTCTTTGGGTGGTCGACTCCGTTCGGACTCGGGGCCTCGTTACCGGCCCGAGCGACACATTTTATTGCCAGTTTTCGTCCCGATGATTATTTAGCGCTTTACGAGGGCCGGCTGCGCCCAAGCACATCCGGTCGACGTACGAATTCTCGAAAGCCCTGCCGAACGTCGACGAATTTAAAAATCGAGATGTTTATCGAGTCGAATTACGATGATATTATTTCCCGTGCAAATTCTTACGAAGATTCGGCGCGATTCGCAAACGACTCCTCGACGAAAACTGCCGAAAGCTACTCTCTTCACGCGTGCATTCGTTCATCGAAGCCTCCCCCATTATCCCTCGCTTTATTATTTTGATAATGTTCGAGAGCGGTTACAAATTTAATAAATCTTTAGGCACTTTAATGGCGGAGAAGAGGAGAGGATCCTATGCGTCGTCCGATGATAAAGCGACTAGATCCTCGAAAAGATAACGGACGCGTAATTAAATTCAACTTGATTTTATTGCCTTGAACGCAGGACGTCGTTTATGCGGCTTTTATGCCTTACGAGCAAATTCTCAAACTACGCTTTGATAGTGCCCTGAGATGAACATTATACCTTAGCTACGGCGTTCTTCGACGCTTTATCACCGCAATTCCGATGTACAAATCTTTAGTTAAAAAGATACCTCACGTCAATAGCGATGAATCTTCTGGTAACGATCGTCTCTTTGCGCATAAAATACATTTTAAATAATTGACTCGAAATTAACCGACTTTTCTATTTTATCATTCATTTATATTTATACAATATAGAATATTTAATTAAAATATTAATTCTTTAACCGTATCGCGCTTAACTGTGTCACATATAAAGTTCGATCGGATTTTAATTACCATAAAATTGAGATAACGTTCGTCAAATATAACATTTTAATTACTCTCTGTTCATGAAATAAAAATGCTTTATATCTCTCAACACTGTGTCAAGTTGAAGCTCGATATTTAAATTTCGTGAAAAAATTTGGAATAATCATCGTTAGTCATATTTTGAAGCACTTGAGGTAGGCTTTAGCCATATCGATTGTACTTAAAATAACAATACGTTATACGTGTGGCTATTATTTTATTAGTGAATATTTAACTTGCAAAATATATTCAAGACTACATGCGCGAGCACGTAGGAAATCGTCGAAAGTGAACATATGTATCGTTTCATAGACGTCTGAGAAGTTGAAATCCAGGCTCCGGATTTAATATTTAGTTCGACTTGTACAATGATGAATCGCAGCGTCTAAGTTTAGGATATCGCCGTTATCGAATCTCACCACTTACATCCAAAGTAACTATCGAAGTGTCGCACGTGCGAAACATCACACGGACATCAATGATGAAAAGAGAGAGAGAGAGAGAGAGAGAAAGTACAAGTTTACATGTAGCTTACATGATAGTTATATAGTAATTTACATAATAGACACATCAAAATATAATCGCAAATTATAGGACAGATTTCCTTAAAGTTTTATGTCTATACTACTTATTCCGTATTTTAACGTGTTCCCGAATTATAGAAATCTGACAATGCTTTTTCGTAAAATAAAATAATTAAAATTTAGAAGTCAGTTTTATTATGTTAAAAAAAAAATCTACGATCTGCTTTGAGAGAGAGAAAGACATAGAAAGAGGAAGAGAAAGGTTTTATGAAGTCACACCATTGAATCTGAACAATACTTAGCGATAAACACGTGATTGCTCATCTTGTCACGTATAGAGGAGTACATCATCGATTTATTCTTCCTCTACTTCTTGTCTTTTTTTCCGTGTACCGGGAGAGACTATTGTTGCTCGGAGCTATGGTATTCCGGCTAAATCGTTACTTTACCGTTATTACCGTCATCGTCATTATCACGCATCTCGGACACATCGATTTTTCCTATAATGGATAATATAGTCCCATGAAAACATGAGTCACACTCGAATCGTGATGAATACAGTCGACACTTATCGCATCACGCCGGGTCCTCGTCGATCACTATTATGTTAGCTTCGGTTATTCGACTCGAGGACCATCAGAGTCCTGTCGAGAATAGACATGGTCGTCGAATTGGAGAAATCAGTCAGGTAGAAGGACGCCAGGCAAGAATCCGACTTCCGCTTGCGCGTGAAATCGTACCTCCGCGCTGCAATCAAAAAAAGAAAAAAGGACGACGCTCCTTTCCATCCGCGCGATCTAATCGTTCGAAGATGACGACATCTCGGCATCATCTAGCCGCACGAGAAACACGAGACGTACTCGTCGCGAAAGGATACACGCGCGAATGAGAAACGAAGAGAAAGAAGAAATCGGCGTATAGTGCCTCTGAGACGCGGCTGTCCTTGATTCATTCAGACCCTTTTTATCTCGAGAATTCGTCCCGGAAAGGACGCTCGATTTCTCGGAAGGTGGTGGAAGGGGGAGAGCGGGAGGAGGGAAGAGGGAGAAGTGGGAAAAGAAAGGGAAGAGAGCTCGTCGAAAAAAACATTCAGGAAGATATTTAGGCCGGATCGTGAATGTGCTGATAGCGACGCGGAGAAGACAACGCTCGGACGCATCAATGGGCCTCCTTCATTCACCTCCGTTGCCGATGCTATCGCCGAGCGGTTTTCGGGGACCGGAACATCGATCTTGGTCCCCCTAATTATTTCCAAGATGGAGATTCGTGAGGTCTAAACCTCACGATTCGGTTACTCCGGGGCTATTTTTGACCCTAAAGAGACGTACCTGCTGCTCTTTCGCGGGTGTCTCGTCCGGTGAAAAGATAACTGTATGTGTGTGTGTATATATATGTTGTCACGCTCTAATGATGGGTACCAAGGTGACTTTACGCGGAACTATATATGGAGCTCATTTCTTTTTACGAAGATATACCTGTACATTTGTACATTTAAGTTGTCTAAGCATAGACACTAATGGAATGTCATATTTCGTCGCTGTGTCCAATTTTTATCTCGAAAATTTTATTTATACATCTAAATATTACTCTTAAAGGCACGAGCGTTAGGAAGAGAGGCGAGCTACTAAACACGTCGTCGCGTCTGGATTAAGAGATTATCGAGAAAAGCGCCGTAAAAAATCAGCAATGACTGAGAGAGAGAGAGAGAAAGACGTAGCGGATATCGAAGCGGAAAGAGAGAGAGAGAGAGAGAGAGAGAATGGGAGAAGAACAGAGATGAGGCTGTGAAACGACGAGATCCTCGTCGTGAGTATCCGCGATGATGGAACGTGGCGGAGGAACGCGGTGCCGTAGGGGCATGCCGGCCGTAGTTTCGAGGGGGGCCCTTGGCGGGGGGTGGTGACAGCGGAGCCCATGGACCGCGGGGGGCCTCCTCGGAAGGAGCAGGAATTTAAGCACGAATGGCCACGCAACCAGCGGAGAGCCGTCACTTCCAGCAAGCCCGGGCATCCATTACCTCCTGGTGCCCTGCCAACCGCCGCACCGCCACTCGTATCTTATATTAATATATTATTTACCTCGCTCCGTGCCGCTATAACTCGTTGCGCATCGTCGTACTATCTCGTCGAGCGAGCGGAAGGAGAGGACGAGAGAGAGAGAGAGAGAAAGAGAAATCCGAATAAGAATGGCCGCGGTGTGTCACGTGCCTCGCATTGTTCTCATTACTCGACGACGAAGCGGGAGATCGACGATGATCTAAAACCTAAGTCTTCTCCAGAGAGGTCTTTCGAACGCGAACACTGACCGGATTCTAGAACGTGAATTGCACGAATAGTCCACATCGAGCGAGATGGGTCACCCACGTGTGTATATGCGATGACACTTTCACTTCACCATCTATATATTTCTACAATTAATTAAAATGTATTGGGAAAAAAATATTTATAACATAATAACTTTAGGCGTCTTTCTTGAAAAAGCCATCGACCACCATCCATCATTTCATGGTGATCGAAGTGTCACGACTTTACATTAAATTCAGATTAATGTGTTTCGCGTATCGTGGTTGCAATGCGCGTGCGACTAGATGCGGCGTGTGCGTATCAGCGTATCTCGTATCGCGCGCGATACGGCAAGCTTTATGGTATCACGAGGTACAGAAAGGTGAGCATGGCAGACTACGGCGAGCACGGCGTGGCGTATTCATTTCCATGCCGGCCTCGTAAAGTCGGCTTAATTTAATGTACCGTTTCACCTTTCTCTTTCTCTCTCTCTCTCTCTCCCTCTTTCTCCTGCCCTTTCACCCATCCCGACCACATCCCCCATTCTCTCGGTTTGTAATAAAATCATAACGCTCCGCGGATTATCAGCGGCAGTACCGTCTTGTGATTCGACAAATTTTTATGAGAATCGATCGATCGAAAGAAAGAGAGTAAGTAAAACTCTTTTTTTTTTTTATAAATTACAGAAACAAACAGCGAGTTATATGGCGTGAACAAGAATGTGAATCATTTCGATTGAAAACAACCCGTATTTCTCGCGGATTAATAATACGTATCTCCTTATTATCGCTGTCTCTCGCGTAAGCGGTCGCTATAATTCATTAAAACGTGTTCGTAAATGGCAACGCGCGGTAAATCATGTATCCCGCGCTTGTTTTTTCCTTCATTTTTTTCTAGCAAAGTTACCATCGAATCGTCACTACAAACGTAAACACAGCAGGTAGAAACGCCGTTGGGGCTATCGGTATCAATAATCTTCTCCTCCTCCGCCGCGTGTGCAACTAAACCGTGGCGTTTTCGTATCGTGGTGTCACGCAGAATCCCTATACTTAGATACGTTTTATGCAGATACACGTGGCAACTCTCTCACGGGGAAAAAGAGATAGAGAAAGAGAGGAATATCCTTTTTTTCCGAGCTCCTACGCGCCCGCGGGACTGTCCCCTCCTAATGTCTAATGAATGGTCCCCAATAAATTCATAAGCCGGCCGAAACATGCCCGCGAGATGCAAAACACGCCGCCGATCCGTAAGCTCTCCGCCGAACACATTAGTCTGGAAAGTACGCGACCGAATGCGACGATATGCAGAGCGGGAAACTAGTGATATTTACCACGCGAATATAGAAAAAATACGAACGGAAATAGGCTTGTAAGATTCTTGTAAGGATAAAGGCTCGCGCTTCTCCCTTTTCGCGCGACTGAGCCGAATACTCGTGCAATCTTCGAGCGTGTTAAAGACTCGTTATGCGTGTTCCGCAAAGGAAAGAGAAAGACACGAAAATAATAATATGAAAGCTTGCATTTTTTCATTATATTTTATTAGAGATATTGTTAATTAGACACGCATTGTCTTTTATATAACATTACGAATTTATTTCCAAAATCCAGTCGGTTTCTCGATTTGAAAGTTTATTCTTATTTTCAATCTTAGTTTTCTTATATTTATGAATTTTGAATGAGATGATTTATTGATCGATTTATTTTATAAAAGGAATAAAGGAAACAAATAAAAAAAGAAAATTTTCGGCAAAACTATAAATTAAATAGAATAAGAATAATTTCAAAAAGGATATGTAGTGCATTAGATTGAAAATTGAGATGAAAAGTGGGAGAAAAACTGCGACTCAACGGTTTCAACGTTTTTTTCACATATGGATAAAAAATTTCCATATAATGTGACGCCAACATGACGTCGAATTTTATTTATGATATTACGCATCCGCCATTACGATCGTAAGACGAGAGCAGAGATGAGCTGCAAACATAGAAGCATCGAGCTCGTTACCTCAGCTTCTTCGCTGGCGCTCTTTTACGATGAAACTTTTGCACTCTCTCTCTCTCTCTCTCTCTCTCTCTCTCTCTCTCTCTCTTTCTGCGCATTAAGACAACGCGTCGCGGGGGAAGGCTCCGAGAGTTCCGTTATATAAGTAATACATGTCCCTTGACGCCTTCATTGTTGAAATTTTCGGTCGAACGACGTAAGTGAGATTATTTGGAACAGCTCTTATATACACAAGAGAGGAAGTATTATTACTTCAAGTTTTCGTCGCAAAGTAAATTTGAGACCTACGATATTTACCAGCAGGTGAAACTTGGAATAAAACCGACAAAACAATTCGATTTAAATTTCTAGCATAAATTGTCATCAGAGGAAAAATTCACAGCAAAAATTATCATTGCATTATTTCGTCCAGACTAACTTAATCTAGAATTACCCGAGTCGAAATTTTGCTCTTATTTTCAATATCAATTATCTTATATTTATGAATTCTAAAGAATTTCGATGATTTTAATTTATATTGGAATTAAGCTTTTTCTTTATACTTCAAATAAGCACATAGAATAATTCCTCATTTAGACGTGTAAAAGAAAAATTTTTAGCAAAACTATAAATAGTTAAGAAAAAAATCTAATTTGACTATGTAAAATATCAAAGTAGATGTTAAAAATACATTGAAAATCGAAATTGAAAAAAGGAAAAAAAATTCGACTCGAATACACTCTGTATCTTGGATATGATAATCGCCGATCATCGGAGAGGAAATGTCAAAACACATTGAAACGACGTTTCATAGGCACTCTCTCGATGCGTGCCGTGTATGCGCGAGTTGTATTGTCGCAAAACTTCAAACGTTCATACAAACTGTACAATATGTTTCGACAGCGAGCATGCTACATGTAGATGTACGTCGTAACGCGCGCGAAGGTAAAACTTGTCTGAACTTTGCTCGGGGAAAAGAGGCGAAGTTGCCGGCTGCTGTGCGCGGCGGAAACTCCGCATCGACGGAAACATAACGTCGCACGGAAACGTAGCGTAAGGCACATTGTAAGAAGAAATCGTTGGCGATGCGCGTGTCGCGTTCGCGAGGAGACAAGACAGAGGGGCTGAAGCGAGATGAACTTGAGCGAGTTCACGCCCAAGTTTCGGTCAAAATCTCATCGTGTGGAAAAGAGAGTGGGATTCCATTTTCGTGTTCTTCGACTTTTTCTCGGAATACTTTTCGTCAGAAATATTCTCGGTCAACAAACCAATACTTATTACGTGCTTATACATCTGTAGCGAGATACAGTTGCTGCGCTGAGAGAGAGTTACGGTTAACGTCAAAACTTAATTTGCGATATTCTTGCGCGTGGAATTTATTCTAACGCCAACAATGTGAAAAATATTACTGCTCGAAGAATTTGTAGTTTTCTGAAAAGCTCATAATTTTATTCTTAAAAATGCAGGTGCTGACGCTCAATGATCGACTCTCTCGTCTCAATTGGTACAGTGTGATGAGAGAAATGAAAAAAATTTGACGATTTCGTGTCTTGAGCGCTCTCGACACGAACGCCCATAATCGCACAAATGACCGCTTTAAAAGCTCGCTACAATGTTGAGATCGCATCGCGGCATTACGCGGTAATGACCTAATGACACTTTGCACCTTTCGGCGACTCCTCCGTCCGCTATAATTATTTGCGCCAGCATAGTAGTTTTCTGCACGTAATATTGCGATTTGTCGACCGACACTATTGCGCTCGTGTGCGCAATCTGTGGCGAAATATCGCAATGTGTACACACATATCCGTGCCATTAAAAATCTTTAAATTAATTTGGCGACTTAATGAGTGATAAAAGAGCGACGTGTATCAATAATTAATCGCGTGGTGAAAAATTTGATTAATATCTTTATATGATACATGAATAACAACTGGAATAAAAATTTTTCTCCTACTTTCAATTTCAATTTTCAATCTAATGTCTAATTTTTATTACTTATATTTTATTTTTATTTTATCTCATTCTTTTATTAAATCTCAGATCATTCTTGAAACTTTAATCTATAGTTTTGCGAAAAAGCTTCTTTTTTTAAGAATCCATAAATGTGAAAAAAATTGAGGTTGAAATTAGGAGCCAAATTTCGACTCATTGTCACTTGATTGCAGATTCGATGAATATCAGATTCTTTGACACGTTAATGCAACACGATGACTATTTAAATCTTTCTTTTAACGCGCGCTTCGTCTTCTTTACTAGCTACATACAATGTACGTGCGAAGCGAACATGTCGACGAGGTGAGAGTCATTGCTCATTAACGTGGCGATATCGTTGGATCTCAGTTGCGGTAATCTCAGCCGTGTACTCATAGTAATTTATTGCTGATAAGAGAAGCATCGGGGAAGGTGGCATTTATCGCTAAAAGCATAATGGCCGCTTTGGCATTTATTATCAGTGAAATGGCAACCAACGGCGAGCTTGATTTATGATTGAATACTATGATATATTTTTATACTTCGCGTACATACATATATGAACATGAATCTGTCGGCACGTATTCTAGCGCGTGACTATTTTGCCCCGAGCGAATATAATCGTACCTCACTGTTTTACGCGGTTGTACAAATTGTCAATTAAATTTGACAAAGAATGTGGAAAAATGATGGAGAGAAGATTTAGAAACTAAATTTTTGTTCCACTTGACGTTTATCAAGCGGTGTGATGTATCGCGCAGATAAGCGGAGTGAGCAATCTTAAAACAAGCTGTTAAAATCATGCTTCTATCTACGATAATTTATTGCAATTACGTTTGCTCGTTGCAGCAAAAATTGCCGCAACTTCAAATAAGCAAATGTGTACTAAATAAAATTGTTCAAATTTTTTTTTCATATTTTCGTTCTCTCGCGTATCATTAATATTGACCGTGCGGTACGATTGATTATCGTCATTATTCAGCGATGACATTTAATGGAGCAATTGTAATTGTATTCAGATATGCACAGATTTGATATAATTATACCGCGGCATACGCGCTTGTCACGTTCATATTCCCAGAGTTCCTGGCCACAATCGCAGCTCTCATAAAATCGCAATCACCACTCGATGCAAGTGTTGCATTACATAAAAACACTTATAGTTCACGTAAGTAGTAGATGGCAGCACCGTACTGCGCCATATGGAATTAAAAAGAGTGACCGAGAGAGGAAAAGAGGCTGGGAGACAGACGGAAGAGAGAAAGGATCGCGGACGAGCTACTACCAGGGGAGGTTGAGAGGGAAGGAGGAGAACGTGAGAGAGGGCAGAAAGAAAGAGAGAGAAAGAGAGAATGAACGAGACGAGAAATAGACAGACAGACAAAGAGAGAGAGAGAGAGAGAGTAACATATCGCGAGGAGTAGGAGGAAGCAGTGAATCGAAAAAAGGTTGACGATGAGGATGGAATAAACAAACGAAAGACGCGCGGGAAGAGGACGGATGATGTTAATGCGTACGTGCTCTGGTGGTGTGCGTTTAATCTCCTCCACGACACGGAGGTGGGCCGATGGGAGTCCAGTCCGCGCCTCTTAGGAGGGAGATGACTCGGCTGCTTTAATGATTCCGGGGGAAAATAATGAAACATGACCAGGTATCAGAAAGGGGCGTTACTTCGGCGTACGGGCCGTGAAGGAGGGAGGGGGGAGTTTCTCTCCCTTTTCCTACGCGTCGTTGATATAAGGACCAGAGTACGGCGTCTCGTCGAAGGAGTAGGAGACACTAATGAGGTACGCGAGGAAGAGGAAGACACGGAGAATCTCGTTCAAGAAGAGAGACAAGGAGACCGAGTAAAAGAAGATGGGCAGCTGGAATAGACGAGAGGAAGAGGGAAGGAGAGCGAGATAGAGAGAAGAGGCTGTGGCTCTGGACCACTGATTATCAGCGGGGATTGGCCTATGGGCCCGACCACCGGCGCGACCTGGTTGGACGAACGGATCCCTCGGTGCACCAGGTGAGAAAAACTCACCTGAAAGAAACCATACCTCTACGGCAGCTGGGAGTGGTGAAGCTATCGCATCATGGGGTAGTGCTATCACGGGGTACCAATGGTTCACCACATGGATTCGGTTATCACACTCCGCTTATCCGTCAAGCTGTTGCTCTCAAGAGTAGAAATTATTTTTCTACTTTTAATCTCAGTTTTCGATCTAACATTTATTTTAATACTCGGAGCAATCGGATCTCTTTTCAAATTATTTGATTTATAATATTACTGAGAAAGCTTCTCTTTTAAATCTCTCTAATAATAAGTGAGAAACTGTTCAGTTATTGCTTATTAGAGGTACAAAATAAAAGATTAATTTCTATATAAATTAAACTCATCGAAATCCTTTAAAATTCATCAAAAAAATTAAAGTTGAAAATAAAAAGAAAATTTCGATTTAGGCCACCACGATTTTCCAGCGACCGCGATTATGCAAATCTCAAAAAACTAGATCTACACAACTAATTTATTAAAAAAAAAAACGGACTAATTGAGAGCCAGAAGCGGTAAATGAAGCGCAGAAGCGAAGACCCTTTTTCTTCTAATGCAATTTATTGATTGTTCAAAGTCGTACGTTACTTATTTAGACCAACAACTGTCAAATATTAATTAAAACAGCAAAGCGTGGACTATAAAAACAAACTCGCATATAAAAATACAAGCATAAAATTAGATGAAATTATGCTTATCTTTTGTGATCCTCAACAATCATTACGATGGACAAGCGCAATAAGCCTCGCTTCTCCAACCGTTAAGGAAAGAGTTACGCGGCACTGATTATTCAGAATTATGATATAATGCCCAAACAAATTGATGATATAAATAAGAGACCAAAATGTTATAATACGGTTTTAAAATAATTGATAAATAAATCGCATTGGAAAAGAATCTGCGCTTTGTTTAGTGCGCTTAGCTCTCAATTAATCCGTTTTTCCTTATTTGTGGATTTTCAACATCAAAGCCTTCAATTCTTTTTTTTAATTTATTTAAATATAAATTTATTAAACAAATCTAACAAAAGAAATCAAAGCAGATGTTACATTGAAACTTGAAGAAAAAAAATAGAAGAAAAAGTTTGATCGAGCTATTAAAATATACGATGTGGATCCGAAAACCCCTATCAAAAAGAAAAAATTGATAAGTTTAGAGCGGCGGCATTCTATAATTATAATCTGAATATACAATATCATACCCATTTTCTCAACGATGAGCGTGTATTAAGTGATGCCGAAAAAATAATATTGCACGATAGTGATGGTTTTAAAATCCGCTTCATAAATATGTATATCCATTTGGAGCGCGAGATTACCGAGATATCAAATTTTGTTATAAGCTTTTCTCAAGAGATCGCGATCGATAGAATTGGTCTCTCTCTCTCTCTCTCTCTCTCTCTCTCTCTTTCTCGACACGCTGTTTTGCGTATGAATATAAAATAAGTCTTTAGCCGACTTTTATAACGCAACTCAACAGGAAACGATAGTTGCTTTGTTATCAGACGAATGCAAACTCGCGCAATTATCTATAATTGCCGTTTAATGGCGGCAACGATAGAGGGAAAGGGGAGGCAGGGGGAGGGGCACCTGCTTGTCAGAAGCCATATACCACCTGATGCAGATCGATACCGCACACAATGAACGTGTTTAATTGTTTCGGATATTTGGCAAGATCGCCGCCGACATGTTGTGGAAGTGGTCTGGCCGCGTGTTCATCGCCTTCCTATGAAATATACTTTGCATATTATGTAAATTGCGTCCTTTTAATTACGTTTACATTCAAAGAGCGAACGATTTTTTTTTGCCGAATAATAAAACGAGAACAAATTTAAAATTATATTCAAATTCCTTCTATATCGTTAAATTTTATGTATATGTATATATAATATGTTTATATAAAATACAAAAGAAGTGTGAGTTATAATACTTTGCTTTATTAAACAGACAGGAATAATTATTAATTAAGGCATAATTGCGTGTTGCCTTGCGGGGAAACAAGACGGGAGAAAAAAACTTTGAACATTGCAAGTCCATTAGCGTGGGTTAACACGTTTAGAATATAAAATAAAAAGCGCATGTGTATCGTTTTACCGATAATAGAAATTCACGCGACATTTGTTGAATTTAAGAACAACGTTTTTCCGGCAATAATTGCACGCAAAAAAATGTAACTTTGCCAATGTCAACTTTATAATGAACAAAGCGCCCGGGCTAATTCTCATACATGCCAGCATACACGTTTCTAGATAAAGGCTTATGTTCAATAATTAGTGTATGCATAACTCGTCTTTGAAGGAGGCTTATCGCTCCCCTTAAACCATCGGCCGCGGTAATCGAGTCGCCGATTATACAACCTCGTTATTTCCTTCTGTACAATATTCGAAGACATGATGTGCATTTTTTGTATCAAAATATCAATAAGATCTCGAGTCGTAATTTTTCTTCTATTTTCGATTTCAATTCTCAATCTAACATTCATTTTGATATTTTAATCAATCATTTAATCCATCCCTCTTTTGAAACTGTTTAATCTATAAATCTTATTATTTTATTAAAACTGTAATTTTTATTTTGTTTTATAATCATATTATTAAAGAATATTTAATTTTAAATTATTACAAAATATTAATAACTATTTAATCTATAATCTATAATCAAACTTTTTTTTGCTGAAAGCTTGTCCTTTAAATCTTTAAGTAAGACACTTGGCTCGTTTATTGAAATATAATATAATATATAATAAAATAGTAAAATAAAATAGTATAAAATAGAAGCTGAATTTTATATAAATTCAATTTATCGACATCTTCTAGAATCCATCAGAGTAAGACAACTGAGGTTAAAAATAAAAATAAAATCTCGACTCGAATAGCAAAACTCGCGCCAAGGAGTTTATCACAAATATAAAAAATTTTAAAAAATGTACAAGTTGGATTGATCGATTTAAAGAGTGATGTTTTTGGACCAAGTATATCAACTTAACGCAAAACAATATAACAATCGAGAACGAGACGAAGCGATCATTAACGCATGACTCGCTTTGTTCGACGATACACGTGAAACAATCACGATTGATTGACATGCCCGCGTAAATTCGTTGATCGGTCTTTCAATCACAATCCATCAGCTGGGTGGATCAAACAAATTCAAAAGAAAATCGTACCTGTCTACAACGAATGATGAATTGTTATTTCAATCCTGTCGCGTGCGTATCTCGCGTTCTAGGTTTATATCGAAGTAGCTCGCTATATTAGTAATATGTTTATAATAAAATTTTACCCATTATGTACACACTCATTTTAATTATTATTTCAGAAATAAGAATTGTGGAAAAGTGAAAAGATAATCATCAAATTGTAACACTTTATCAAGCAAATTTGTGTGAGACTGTCGTCTTTCTCGCGTGACTCTACATTCGTTTCTCGATTGGAAGACGCGAGTCGACACTTTGACGGCTTCACGAATCGGTTGATCGACTTTCTAACGGACGATCGTTGGAGCGGCTTCTTCAGATCGTCCGCAAGATTGAGGGCCGGCCTGCACAAAGACAAGCTGAGCGACGAATAAGGGGATAACCGGGAGAGGGTTGGAAATCTCGCGCTTCGTTTAATTAATGAATGGCGGCAGCGTTCTTCTCTTCTTTTTTTTTTTTGGAGAAGAACCGCCGCTCTCTCTCATCTAAACATCTTTAGGGTTCTCACATATAGTTAGGAGCGCGGTGTCACGTATTCATCACACGGATCTAACTACGGCGCTTTTTACGGGCCTCTCGCACACGTATAACGACGCATACATGGTTGAAACTCATGGGTGGATCTAACTACGACGTCCAACGCGGTAAATCTTTCATGTTGCCGCGCGACAAGGTGCATCCTCGGACCCTTCTCGAAGATCGGCCATGATGGCGCCGGCCATGGATATCTCGGAACATGGACCATTAATGTCGGAGACTTCTCAGTTGCTAAAATCTTTTTACCTCAACTCTTGCGAAAGCTGTCATTTAAAGGACGTGTGCATTTATGAATCATCGCAAATTCATCAGATGGTTGATTATTCGCTTCTAATACGATTATTAGAACTTTTTGCCGATGAAAAACGTTGTAAGTAAATATACTTGTACTCGTGTCTGTCCAATTGTTGATATCTTTACAATTGAGCGTGTATAAACGTTTTTACCTCGAGATATTTAAAATCAAACCTTAGTCTTTTGATCTTTATATCCGATCCGATACGTTAGGTAATGTAATTAATGTGATGCTCAATATTAGGATATTTTTCCTCTGACATGTTTGCCCGTGCCAGATTTCACGATTATCGCGGATACGTCGACAAAGTGTCGGCCAAAATCCTTTGAAGATATCGCGTATCTATCTGTCTACTCGATGTTTGATCTGTTCGAAACATGGACGAGCACTCTGTCCGCCGGTGATAACGGCCGATGATCACTGATACATACTTCGAGCGATTATAATGTCTATCATTCGTCCTGGATATAGATTGATCTTATCGAACATTGTACACACATATGTGTGCACATGCACGAGAGACATTCGTGAAGTAAATATCGATAATAATATCGTCATTATTTTTCATGTAAGTAAAATATTCTCTTATATATAATGTATTAATTAAAATTTTTTTTTTAATATATATACAGAAGGTATCAGAATTAAACCATTAAATTTTAATTGAAAATATAAATTTAGGATCTCAAAATAAATATAAAAATTTTTCTAGAGATATGTGCCTGCGAACCTCTTGTTTAAGAGATACTGACTATCTAAAGTTATGACCAAAAATGCTGAATAGAATTATTATGCGGTTATTCATATGCGAAACTTATCTCTTTATTATATCAGAAATTTTTCAGTTTGTTCAATGTTTATGTGATTTATGCGATGTGATGTTTAAATAATAATATAGCTATATTTCACATTTACTCTAACATAATGTGCCATATATTTACGTATAGTATTTGTAATAGATATCTAATGCCACTGTGTAATTTTGTATGAATGAAGATCATGCAAATAAATAGCTAATTAATTCCATTATATCACTAATGTCTTGAAAAAAAAAGGTGCTAAGCTTGTCTCCTTGTTATTAATTTTTTTACTACAATCTGACAATAATTTCATAAAATCTCTTGTATTTAAAATATTTAGATATCAATATCTCTTGAACAAAAGGCGTTTGCAGACATAAAAATCTCTAAAAATGTTCTTACTTATTTTTTTAGGATTCTATAAGTTCATGTTTTAAGTTAAATAGTTTAAATTGGAAATATCCTGTATATATACCAATAAAGAAATTTTATAATATATCAGTGTGTGTGTGTGTGTGTGTATGTATTGTATATATATTTAAAATATTTTTATTATCAGAGAAAGAATAAAATTGTATACATTATACATAAGAAATCACGCTGTATATAACAATAGTATTTATATATATATGTATAATATACATATATTATTGTTATCCTACTCTACATCCTGAAAATGTAAGATTTCGATGAGCGATTGTTTACTAGAGTGCAAAAAATCGAGTCTTACAGCATGGACAAATATTTCACATTGTAATGCAAGTTTTTATATATGTGTATCGCATACAATGGCGCGCGCAAGTATCGCGGTTCACCCTGTCGTATCGGAGGCAGGCTTATGCCGTGAGTGGCGTATTAATTATACCGCGGCTCCTTATAATGTAATTTATGGGAGGGCGCGCGAGAGAGCGAGGGGAGCGTTATCAATTCGCGCGAGATTAATCACTTAAGTTTATACTAGCCTCTTCTATCCACTTTACTCTGTAAGTAGTACTCCTCGCCTTGCTCCCACGGCTTCTCTCCCGTGTCTCAACACCATCAGCAACGCTCTTGATTTATGAGGTGGAGCCGTGCGGTAGGTCTGCTCAGCGTGCTATTACACTAGACGAGCGGTCTTAATAAAAGTTTATCCGGAGAGTCATTGTGTCGGGCCAGGAAAACCTTGTGTTAACCACCGTTTCATTACAACGAAACAGTCCCGTGTCATGAGAAAAGCAACATTAATCTTTTGCTCGACTTGAGAAGAGCGTGCTTCTCGAGGGGCTCAACGTGTTAAAGTTTATGTAAATACATATAAAAAAAAATATATATATATATATATATATATATATATATATATATATAAACGTCTAAAATATCGATTGTTGGAATTTTCTGAGGAAGTAGTATAGTTAGTATCAGCGCCGCCAGTCTATTCTCTCTTTTTCTAACAATCGAAATAATTCGGCAAGGAATATAAAATTAATCCACAAAGTATTCACATATTTGTCGACGAATGCAGCTCGATAAGATTCTCGATCGTACAATGCGTTACGAAAAAGGTCGGACGTTTCGCAGCTTGTTTCTTAACCGACGTGAAAAAAATCGCCTTTTTTAAAAAACCGGAAAGAATTAACGCAAAATATAACGCGCGCGCACTCTGCCGGAGAACGGAATGAACCCGTCCATGATTCTTTCCTCGTTGCACCGGGCATTAGAATCGTCTCGCTCGTAGGATCCCCGTGCGGGTAATTCAACACGGTGACAATCGTTGCTGCACACACCGTCGAGAGAGGATCTCCTCTCCCCCCGCCTCGAGAGCAGAGACGGCGGGGTGGCCGCCGCCGAATGGCCACGACGCAGGCACCCCCTTCTCCCCGGATCTCTAGTATAACACACTAGCTCCCCACTTTTCTTGCTTCGCCGCGGATACCAACGAGGTAGGTCTATAACCGTCCTTTGTGTCGAGTCGTGCTGCCACCTGCCCAACAGTTTCGACGACCTTGTCCGTGACTAATTTTGCCGAGCATTTCGGATTGTCCGTGGTCTCATCCAGAACCATGGAATAATATCTGTATGAGAGAGAATCGAATATGGGGGTCCCTCATCAGAAGCATAATCAGCTTGATCGAATGTAGTAATTTATTCCCCAAATGAAATAATATCCGTTTTAAAGATCGTATACAGGAAGTTATATATTAATAATGTAAAAGGCATTTTTATTTTTAGTCCCCAGGTACAGATATTGAATTATAATAAATATCTATATACTCGATAAAAATCGGCTCGATACAACATGGACAATATATAGATATGTAACAATGTTGGCCAATATGATATTGGCCATATCATGTTAACGTTAGATAACAGTTGTTGTGAAGATAATGCACAATTGTGAGTTGGTCACATAAAATTTATATACATGATATGGTTGATGTATATTAGCCCTATTGTGTGGAATTGACTTCAGTACGAAAGGATGTAGAATAGGGGAAGCTACAGAAGGAGTACTCATACATCTAATCATTTTGTACGATTGATTGTATATTTACATATCAAACATGTAATCGTAATTGGATTGGATGGCTGGTAATCGGTCTCTCTTTATTTCAGCCCTTTATTACCTATCATTTTAAAGGATAAAGGGGAATAAGTAGAATAGGGATACATATCCGTTGCGTGCGTCGTAAAATTGTAACAAGGCGCGCATCTGTTCTTTCCTCCCAGGAAAATCGCTTTCGCGGGATGTCAGTTGAGCATTAACATATCTATATACGATGATGTTCCGTGCAAATAATTGCGAGTCGCGCGAGATCGCGAACGCAACATGCGGTTTGCTCGCGCGACGTCCAACACGACGACGAGTCGCTTTTGCTTACGTGCACACTTATTGCGCACGATCTATAATTGCAGGTTATTTCCAGGACTGATAGCTCTTTTTTTTTCAACTCGCGCTTGTACTCGCTCAATTCGCGTGTAAGAGGGAGGAAAGGGACGGAGGTGCGGGGAGAACCTGTCCATTTTACACGCATGTATCGTGTCATCTACGGTACGACGTGTCGTAGTGTGTTTTACACATTTGCGTGCATCGCCGATACACATCGCTCTGATCCACATCGCCATCTAACATTCTACTCTGGCAAATTGTCAAATGTACCACTTAACGTCTATATCGCGCGAATTATGCGCTCGATATACGAGCCTTTCGGCGTTGATGTTGTTTAAGAACAGCGAGTCTTTTCTACTAAAAGACATTTATACAAAATGATTTCTATCGAATTTGTATAAGTGTTTGTGCGTGTGTCAAAAATATTAATAAATTAAAAATGAATTCATGTCTATTCTCTTTAATATATATTAATGATAAATTTGAAACTGTTGATTATATTATTAAAATATTCTTTTACGAATCTTATTGAATGATTAAGATACGAAAAAATATCTATAGCCAGAAAATTCAACGAGCAATGTGTACGTATTATGATTGATAAGTTTCAAAATAAACGAATGCAACCGACACACGCACATACACACGTGTACAACAAAAATGTTTTCTAAATATGTATAATGATCACTTTTCAAAACAAAAACAAATCTCGATAAAAAAGCATAAGTTAACGGCGGATACACTTTTTCAAAACAAAACAAACCTATCAAAATAATAGAATCTCGTATTGGAATTGAAATTATCACAATTGTCAATCACTTGACAAATATTTCAATAATTTTCTGTCACAAAACGAACACGCAGCACTCGGAGTTGTTGCATCACTCTAGCTCGCTTTTTATCGTCGGGAAAGATGGAGATTCCCGCGACATCGATATCGTTATTATCTTGATTTATCGTCAATAACTTGACACGACGATGATGATATCATTATGGGACAAACGACTATCATCGCGCTGCATCCTCCGGTGTCACCACAAATATCATTCCAAAGTCGAAGACGTTTGATTTCTGATGATCAGCACACGCACGCACAAAATCCAATATCGATTGTAAGAGATAGCTTGTTAGTTTAAGTTTAAAACGACTACGAGAACAATGTCTGTGCACGTCGACAAATTTGACGTCGCATTCGCGGAAAATCAGCATTGTAATAGACGAAGGAACGAACGAACGAAGGGGTGAGATAACAGTAAGGTGAAGTTGAAGGGCGAAGGAGAAAATGGACGAGAGGGAGACTTCCTACGTGTCGACATTTCACGATGCACTTGCGAAGAAGGAAGGTGCTCACATATGAGCAGCAACGCCCTCTTAAAGAAAGGGCGCGGGGAAGGCGAAGACAAGGGGGAGGGTGAAAGCCGGACGCGGAGAGGGAGAGTTTGCGCGCGATTGTGTGTAGACCGCGGTGTTAACAAACGGTACACTAATGTTTCACATCTCGGTTGTGCACCCCTCCCTTCCCCTCCTTGTCGTCCAACCCACCGGCCCTTTATCGTTCTTCTTCCTCGCTCCCAGTCGCACCGGGTCCCGAGTCCGTTGCGTCGTCGGCTCGATCTCGCTCCCTCGTCGACGAGCACCTCCGTCGCTCTGTCGGCGAGCGAGAGTGCGAGGTAGCGGTTCGGCGTGCCGTGCACGTTCGGTCGGGAGGTGACGACGAGGAGAGGCGACGGCGTTACGAGTTTCAGTGGTAGTCACTCTCGCCGTGCTACAACACAACCACCCGTCGAGGGGAGAAAGAGAGGCGAGAGAACGAAGGAGACCGGAGGAGGCGGGGCGAGGTTAGTCCGCGCCCACGGAGGGGAAAAAAGCCGAGCTCCGCACCCACCGTGGCAACGTTAGAGGGGAGGCGAAAGAAGTGTGGAAGGGGACAATTTATCCGACGTCTCGCCCGCCGCGCCGGCTCACCAATACATTGACATCCAGCTGGCGCACGTGTATGAGTGCGCGCGTTCGCCGTCAAGTTATGGTCCGGTTGCCACCAGGTGAGCGTGTGTGCGTAGATCGCGCGCACTATCGTCGATCAGTTGGCGAAAAATACATCGGTGCGTCTCTTTTTCTCATCCAGGTGCGCCTTTCCGCCCTTTTCTCCCGACCCCTTTAGGAAAGACCCCCCACCAGCGTGGACAACGGGATATACTTCCGCACCGGCGATCCGCCACCTTCAACCGCCCCTATCCGCCCATTTCGACGGCGGTCTCCCCAGGAGGGCGACAAGTACGCGCGAGGAGGCGAACTTCTTCGAAAGAACTGCGCAAAACATCCTTGCCAGACGATCCTCGACCGAGATCCTTATCGCTGCAATTGTCACACGCTGGCTTCCCCTCAAACTTACTATCATAAGGTGCTATCACAATTACTCTTCGTTTCAACAGCCGAGATTCGACTAAATAGCGGGATTGTATATTGCTAAAAAAATACTCGTCTATTCGTTGATCTATCCAAGTAGAAATAGTGACGCAAGGCTACAAAATCTAACAGACTCTGACGAGATGATTGACGCGCGGTACGCGTGCGACGAAACGTTCGTGCGACATTGTTACGTTAAACTGTCGGAACGAGCATAGTACGCGGCGTAAACGCGTTCATGTAATACGCTCGCTGGAGTGACGATCGTGCATTTCGCGCGATGTAAATGGGCGTGAGAGAGAGAGAGACAGACGAGGTGGGAACGAGACCATGGATGAACAACGCATGGGTGGAAATGAGAGAGACGGACGGACGAGGGAAGAGAGGAGGCGAGAGAAAGAGACGGGAATGTAGAGACGAGGAAAGAGAAAGACGCAAGTTGGTGGTATAGTCAAGTGTCGCGTAGTGCGTGGAATAAGGAGGAGGGCGCGGTATCGGAGCTAACGCCGAGCACGAAGCAGGAAGGGGCACGAAGTAGTCGGCGATCTTGTCCTAGCGTGAAGGAGGAGGAGGAGGAGGAGGAGGTAGCGGTGAAAAAGAGAAAGAAAGAAGACGACGACGATGGTGGGAGACACGGATCGGAGTGTGCGGTCGTGTCCGAGGTAGAGAAGGAGGAGGAGGAGGAGGAGGAGGAAGTGGTGGAGAATCAGTCGGCGGGAGAGAGGGCAACGAACAAACTACCGAGAAGAAGTCAGCGGCAAGTAAAGCAGCGCCGCCGAGGCTAAACTTCGGGATCTATCGAACTAAAATTGTCGTGTAGTTTCTGCCTCCGTGCCTCCCAATCCACCTAACCCCCCCGTGATCTCCCCCTTCGCGTTCGCCCTCTCTGCCAACCGTTCACTCTTCTCGCCCCACCACCACATATCGGAGCGTGGCAGCATCTCGGCCGGTCGCGTCCCCCGACCGTCTCATTCAACCCATCCCCTCCATACGAACGAAAGCCGAGAACGAAGAGGGAAGAAAGCGACTACGGTGGGGCGTCACGAGCGAGGGCGAGCTATTGCGGCCGTCGCGCGAACGAGCGAGAGGCGAAAAACTGAAAGAGGAAAGGACGGAAGAGACCCCGACTCGGCCGTGTGGCGAGGGGAAGGGAAGAACGCAGGGAGAGAACGCGAGCGCCCCACGGGCGACTCACCATATTTTATTGTCGCGTTTGCCGACGCTAACCGCCGAGGCTCCGTTCGACGAGGAGAGACACGTAGGGGAATGCCTACGACGGGTAGTATCCGCGCGGGAAGAGAAGAGTGCCACGCACGACGACACACGGCGCGCTAATACGAGAGAATCTACGCGCCGCGCACGAATTCGCGCGCGCGGGGGGTACGACAGGAGATTGTCGGCGGCCGTCGAGAGAGCGTGTGGCAGAGGTGGTGCCCGTACCCCCACCAGATCGACCGCCACGTCGACCTGGACCCTCCCACCCGTCTCGCCGACGACAAACCATCTCGCAAAAATCGTCCCCCTTTCCGCGGAAGGAAAAGAACCACGGCGACGACTCTGCCACCACCAACTACCACCACCACCGTCAGTGGCGAGAGAGAGTTCTCTTGTCGGAGCCGTTTCTCTCGTCATCGGGCCACCACCACTAGCGCGATACTATCGTTACTCTACCCGCCAGCGCCATCCGCACTGTGTACCCGTCGCCTCCTCCTACGACACGGCAATCAACCCTCATCTCGCGGAATCTCGCGGTTCTTCCGCGAACGAGGACACGCGTCGGCAACGGAAACGGGCAGTGCTCATCGCGTTTCGGTGAATGTGGAGCAAAGTTCTTTTCTCCAGTGACAATTGCGTCTAAGTGCTCGAGATAACGGATAGAAAACGCTCGATTGGATCTTGGTACAGTTGGGCATCGAAAAAAAGGAGGGGTCTTACAGACAAGGAGTGAGAAAGAAAGGAAGGGGACAATAAGAAACGAAACGGATATAACACACACACACACAGAGTCTGATCCCTGTAGGCTCTCGCGTCGGGAGCTACCAGCCAGCGTGTTGCACGAGGCAAACACGCACCGCCGTCAGTTCGTACTTGGCGCTTTGGCGGAGCGCGCGCGATCGGTAGCGCCACGACAGAAGCCACGGCGCGGATCGGCAGGTACGCGCATCGGGCGCGACGAGAGGAAGAGGAGAAAGCTAACATAAGAATAAGAAGCAAGCGTGCGCTCGCGCGCGCGCCTCTCTTTCGCGAATTCCGAGCGCGTGATTGCGCAGGCCGTCGGGCGACCGGCTGCGTGGAAGGACCGGCTGCGAGGGGATAAAAAGAGACGACCGGTGCGCCGCGTGATTCTCTTCGTCGTCCTCGCCGCCACTCTCCCATTCTCTTTCTCTCTTTCTCCCTCGCTCTCCTCCTCCGTTCACTCCTCTCCTTTTTCAGCGGTGCCCCTCCGACACCCCCTCGCGGCGCTCAACCTACCTACCGCTCTATTTCTCTATCTTTCTCGCTCTCATTCCCCCCCCCTCCCCCTTCTCTCGCCTCCCCGTCCCACGCTCCCTCTATCCCCGTCCACCCTTCTCGCTCCCACCCGCCACGGCTGTCTCGCTCGCACTCGCGTACCTCCGCCTTCCTATCCGCGCCGAGCGGAGGACTGGATTCCGTCGAAAAGAAACGACGATTCGGAGGATAGTCGCGACCGATCATAGCTGGCGCGTCGATCGGATCAACCGAAGTGAACTAGCCGCCGCGACTAACCGCATCGCGCGCGATACACAAGTATCACAGCGTCGCGCGCTGCGCGTGCCCTCCGACCTTTCCTTTTTTTTTTGTTCCCTCCCCGCGACTACGGGGGTAGCGCGACTCGTGGTGCGCGTCCGGTCGGTGGACTCGCACTCTTTCTCCGGGAGGGATCCTCGGCGCGCCTCGTGACCCCCTTCGACTCGACGCGAGTGTGACCTCGGAGTGCACGCGGACTGTGTGGACGTTTCGGGCTTCAGTCGACCTTCTCGAGTGTGTGTCCGACACGCGTAAGCGCACACCACGGAAGACTGAGAACTGCAACCGCGATCAACTTGTTTCCGGCTTGTTCTCGCGCGTGTTGACAGTGTCCCGAGTGTGCATATGCCGGCAACGGACCGTCAGCGATTCCGACAGGATCGCGTGCAGCCGGGCACCGGGTTGCGACGACGGGACGCGCGGGAGTGTCGTCGCCGGCGCGAGTAGCACCCTCGCCGGGGGTGGCGCGTGTCGGCAGATCGTTCGCCGGTGAAGGAGAGAGCGAAAGAGTGTGCACGGAGGATCGACACGAAAGTGACACGGAAGCGTCGGCAAGTGACGCGAGGATTCAGCGAATGCCGCGCACTCGTGGAACGATGATCGCGTAGCGGCGCCCGACCATCACGGCCCTGAGCGGCCGACACATCATGTCACAGTTCTCTTTCCGAGGATCGCCAAATCTACAGGTGAGAGCGCCCAGCTCGATCGCGAGTCGAAATCGCGCGCGCGCGAGGAAAAGAAAACGGAATTTGAAATATTATAGCATCTGTCAAACTTCCATCGTGTCAACTTTGAGCGCGAACACTGCGCGAAAGTTCAACTAGGACACTCGCAAGGGACCATGCGTGTCTTAGGATTTGCCGCGAGATTTCGAAAATCTTCGATCGACGCGAGTTATTCGATGATAAGGTCGATGCAGCGAGTCGACGATTACAAGACGCGTAAACGATAATAGATAAATCGGGACGGTGTAGTATCAGAGATCGCGTCGCTAATGTTAATAATTTCCATTTTTTAAGCCAAATCTTTTAGTTTGATTTCATTGATGTGTCAAAGTGCTTTAAAAATTACATATTTCACTTAACGGCCGCACGTATTTCAAACAACAGAACTAGAAATCGATAATTATCCGAGGAATAAATGAATTCGTAGCCTAGAAATAGTGCGGCACACGAAACACCGTATATATTTGTCTGTACATTTAATGTTTCGGTTAAAAAACAACCGCGACGTAGGAAATTGATGTTTTTTTTTTTCGACCGCGAATTATTTATTGCGTATTTGTATTGCTTACGCGACGTGTCGTGTTTTTTCTTTAATTCCTTTAATTCCTCGAGATAATAAATTAAATCAGTAAAAAATCGTGTATTAGTTTAAAATTTCCAATCAGCTATGCTGTTTCGTAAACATCATTATACTTGTAATTTGGCTTTTGTTCTTTCCCGATTTGTAAAACTAATCCGTATTTCGTTTAGTGCATAATTGATGAAGAGTAACGTATAACTTAAGCTTTCACGAATGTTCATTTTTGCTAGACAGTTTTTTTTGGATATTTCTCTTTTATTTCGCGCCGAAGTGATTAAAAACGTCCAACCAGAAATATCAATCTGAACATTGTAAATTTTTTTTCGTCCACACAAATTACACACGATCGACATGCAGTCGCGATATTATTTATATCTGGCTTGCAATAAATCTGTCTACGATTTGTTGACGATATATTTTATCATGCTGAAAAAAAAATATATATATGTATATATATTTTTTTTTTCATTCTTAAAGTTTCTTACATCAATAAAATTAAAAAAAAGAACTAATTTGTTTATACAATAACATATCTATGTACAGTATAATTTGCTGTCGACGTAATCTCTATTTGAAGCATTAATTTAGCTTGTTTGGAAGTAAAATACAGTTAATGATTAAACACTCAAGTAATATACGTATGTATGGTTTTGCACGCAAACATTGCACACATACACACAGTTATACCTAACACGACAAATGTCCTTATTACTGACTATGTAACGATATGGACAAAGTGAAACATCGTCGGAGCGATTACAAAGCAACTTTGCCCGGTTAACAGCGTTGTCGTCTGCAGAAATTACGATCGGCTAATGTTGCACGCTTGCGCGATCTGTGTTTAAAGTGCCCTCGTTATAAATAATTCTCGCCATTCGAAATTACGATGCGTGCGACGCGTCGTTAACCCGTTTTCGCAAGGCGTATCGAATAATTTGTAGGGTGAAGAATCTCACAGCGGCGAGAGAGAGAGAGAGAGAGAGAGAGAGAGGGAGGAGAGGGTAGCGAAAATGAATAGCCGTTGGCAAGGCTGAGAGGTTCCGTACCACGTGTCCTGACACGCTGCATATAGGTATATATACCTCTCTCCGTGTGCATATATGCCGCGCGTAGCGTTGAACTGAGAACATGTGTTGCCACGCCTAAATGATCGAAGAGCCGAGCGCTCGGCGGAATAATTATCTTGTCTTACTAACAACGAAGGTTTTTGTCATAATAGGTACCGTCGCATTTGCTGCTGTGTTTCAACCGTGTCTCGAAAAGTTGATGCGTATGTTTGTATGCGACAACATTTTTCTCTTTCCACCTGTCATATGTAGATGTTAGAATAAATCTCTCTCTCTCTCTCTCTCTTTTTTTTATCGACGATATTTTCAACGTATGTAAAATTTGTCGAGACTGCCGTTTGAGAAAAACTCTACGCGCGGCGAATGTTGTTGACACAAGTAAGTGCAGGTAAAAGGAATATCGAAGATATATAGGAATGCCGGCGCGTAAAACGCGTTACAAGTACTTTACACGTAGCATGTTGTTAAAGTGCTAGATAAAATTAAACGATCTGTTATCAGTAAGTGTTACTCCACTTATAGCGCAGTTAGAGAACAAAAAAAAAAGAAAAATAATTATTAGGTAGTCAGTGCACATTTATCATCGGCGTACTTCCGATATGACTGAGTCATTGGACACATAATATGTCGCACACTCGCAACAAAGCGAGTCTTTTTCCCCCCCTTTCCCAATTATCTATTGTTTCGCGCTTGCATTATATATTTCACAACAGTTTCATAAAAAATATATCGATAAGTTATAATTAGAAGGGAAAATTTTTCCTTAAGAAAGCTCTTAATATATCACAAAAACATATTATAAATTTATTGAAATCGTGTAATCTGTACAATCATTATCTTAAAATAGCTCTCAATTAAGAACGATTTATTACGCGTCGATCTTGATAATTACATCGTGCATCAATGATGTAATCTACAACGTTTACATTGTGGAAACGGTAAAGAAATGAATCGGTGGCGCTAGACGGACATATAAATTTATTATCACGACGATTCCAAAGTAGTGTTTGTGTTCGTCGTCGATCTCTGAAATTCTCCATTTTATTTTTAACACTCCCTATTCCATCTTATTGTATTTTCCATAATTTCCATATCGCGTACGTTTGAAATATTCTCCGTGTGATGAAATGATCGGGAACGATATTGACATTGACCATTACCTAAATTAATCCGACGCTCGTCGATGTCGACACGTCTCCGAACACGAGCTATGAAAATGGCAACGATACAGCTCCCCTTGTCATTTAATTCGGGCTTTGAAAAAATGTCGCGCCATAAATACGAGTGTCTTTTTTTTTTTCTTTTTTTAAACCGCCGCGGCGGTTGCATTAAATTTAGAATAACGATGAAATTCATATCGCTAATCCGTGTCGGTCAATTTAATTGAAATAACGACCTCTCGCGCTCGTCCCGTTCTTCTTCACTCGTCGTCATCCTCTTTGACTCCGTCGCGTTATTTTTGTCACACGATTTTCATCGTCGCTGATGTATCGAGGAACCGAAATGCCGCGGTTAAGCCTACAATTTGTTACTCCACCAACAGCACACAAAGTGTCACAACACATCGCTAAACTTGAACTTACCATGACGAGAACATATACGGCGTCCCTCGTGGGCGGATAAATTATATAGGTATTCGAACGATCGTGTCTCAATTCCATTTCTTTTCTTTTTCCGCTGAAAAAAGTCACGTCTGAAATAAAATAACGAAGACATGCGTCACTGTAAACTGTCGAGTCGTTCTGACACGCGATCGCTTACGCTAGTTACAACGATCGCGAAATTAGATCGCGGCATAATGCACGGTTGACGAAGAGGCAACAAATGGACTCGATCGAAGATGAATCACGAAGATTCGCACGTGGAATTCACCTCGGCCTTTGATCGAGATTACATTCGCGATACGACGAAAAGTTTGCACCGTTGAATAGAGAATTCCTATAGAATCCAGATTCTAGAAACTCTCAATCAGTATAGCTGATAGACATCTTGTCACGTGAATGTTAAATATCAGACTCTTGATGTAAGATGTCTCAGAAATCTAAAATATTTAAATTATGTAAAATATTCAATAGAAAATATAAATTTGCGATCGGATTAAATTGAATGATACTGTACATTCTAGGGTTAATACACTTGTGTATTCCTTTGACAAATATACGATACGTCAGTGGACTTTATCAAGTCTTAAGTAACAATATTTCCTGTTATCGCCGCTCGTCGAATCATCGATACCGATGGACACATTACGGCAAAATCGTGCATGATATGTCGAATTTAATCGTAATAACCGATGGCTATCGTGTAGCCAGCGTGACGAGAATACTACGTAAATGACTTACATAACTAGATTATATCTCACGCATCTCTCAGCAAACACTGTATATGATACGATCAAAAATATCATATGTATTTGTCTGTTTTGTGATCCGTTCCTGCTCGAATCGACTACTTTGCAATCAATTATGTATCTTAAAGAATCGTGTATCTTAAAAAATCATGTATTTCTTCTTTTCTTTATAAAAATATCATATAATATTATTTGAAATTAAAAAAAAAAAAAATATGAGAGATGAGAGGAAAATATCTGATTTGCGACACAAAAGAAAAGGCATTTCGGAGCCTGAAACATTCGATAACGGAAAAGATGCGATAAGAAGAGGGGCTCCCCATTGACGATGAGCACATAAAAATTATGAATGGCCATATTATTGCAAGTTGGCAGAGCGACAACGTGTCGCGGCGCGTTATATATGTAGGTGGATATATACACGTACATATATATATATATATATATAGATACGATGGAACCGGTAGTAAGTTCGCATCCAGTGGTTAACGCTATTTCACTCGCTGACTTGGCGCTACTCGAGCCGGTCTCTAGAGCTGACTCAGATCCGCCTCTGCCTTTCTCTCTCTCTCTCTCGCTCTTTCGACTACGACACGTTCGCGTTCACATCGTATAGCCGTCACGAGATTCGGAAAATTCTCATCGACTGTACGACCCGTATTAATCAAAACGCAAATGGTAAACCGTAAATTTTCACGTCAATTTCCTAATCGAATGGTAATTATATTAATATCGAATTTTGTACCTGCACGCCGAACGACCCGGCGTATCCCTTATCGTCGGGAAGCTCTCTCAGCTTTGGACGCGATGGTTTTACACGCGTAATAATTCTCCCACACGATAAGTCAACGGTAACAGAGTAGCCGCGCGGCCGTAACACAGTAACGCTCTTCCGTAAGCATCGTCGACGAGAATGCGATTACGCCGACGCGGGCGAAAGTATAGTATCGCCCTACTCATGTGAGTGGTGCATGTGTTTGTTCGTCACAATGTTAAACCGAATATACGCGCGTACGTAACGCTATTGTATCGCCACCGGTGCTCTTCCGATAACGCGTCGCCGTCGTCGTCGTCGTCGTCGGTAATCGCTTTACGGCGAAACTTGGGTGTCGGATGACGACTTCGCACAGTTTCACCGTTCTGCTTTTGTCGAAATAGTGCACGAGCGAGAGAGTCTCTCTCTCACTCTCCTCCCCCACAAATGATACGATTGTACGGGCTATCCCCCTCATGGACGATCACGCCAACGATAACACCGCGTTTTGCTCCCCTCAGAGGCACGGGAGTGTGACCGTAAGCGATTAGCAGGGAGGAATTAATTAATTTAGTTGCATATCGCGCGCGATATCAAATTATCGATGATACTTTGCGCGAAATGCGATTTCATAGATCGCCCAATCACGGTTACGATTATATAACGAGGGAGCATAAATTTATTCTCTACGCTCTCGCGAAATGATAGATAAGAATGCGCGAATTAATCAGTGTTATAGAAAAATAATTATTATTTATACGGGGAATATGATACTTTTATTTGATACAGGATATAACTGGAAGAGTCTATTGATTTTTGGTTAGGTGAAATTGAATTTGCAAGAATAATTAATTTCCGGAAATAAGAGGAATTATTATATTTTTAAATTATACTGTTGGTTAAAATATGATTTCCACTGTTATTTTCGAACTTTTTTCTGAAAAGTTTATGCGGCTCGTTGCAATTCGCATTTATAAAAGATGTTTAATCTGTATAGTCGCGATGTATTAAAATAGTTTTATTTTATATACGCTTTGAATCATTTTGTTTCATTTCCTTTTATTTTTAGTCATTAGATATTTTTAATTTAGCATTTATTAATTGTTACAACTAGTCTCTAATCAACCATACATTAATAGTAAGCTGCAAGTTTTTTTTAATCTGCGTAAGATTCGATTCATCCATCGGATTCGATCTCGAGTTTGAGAAATATTAGAAGTTGAATTTGCAACAATAATTAATTTCCAGAAATAAGAGGAATTGTTATATTTTTAAATTATACTGTTGGTTAAAATTTGACTCGCACAGATTTTCGAAGGTTTTTTTAAAAAGTTTAGGCTTGTTGCAATTCACATTCACATGAAAGATGTTAAATTAATTTTGTACATTCATGGTGTTTGTAATTAGTTTTATTTTTTATTTTACATTTTAAATCATTTTGTTTATTTTTAATCATTATTATTTTTATTATAGCATTACTTTATTATTTTTCACGACTAATCTCTAATCAACCACACGCACTAAGCTGCAAATTCGTCAATCGGATTCGATCTCGAGTTTGAAAAATATTATCGCATTCGTTCTATGTGACTGCGTGGAATTAGCGAAGAATTTTCACGTTTTTTCGAATGTAACATTTAGCAAATAGAGAGAGGAGAGAGAGAGAGAGAGAGAGAGAGAGAGGGGTGGAGGAAGGGGAGGAAAGAAGAGAAATATGAATAGGCGAGTCGTGCGGGGTGGGAACATAAGTGAGTGCTGCGAGGCCTAAACACACACGCGAGGAAGGTCCATCAATCTGGCTTGGAGTCAATATTGACTTGGCTGGGCCTCGTTGCAAAGAGGGCATCATCGGCACGCATAAAGAGGATCGGATCGGTCCCTTTTCGCTCGCGGGACACGCGTGACAAATGCCCCACGCGCAAACACCGGCGCATCTGTGTCCACAGGATAACCGATTCTCTTCCGAATGGCCTATAAATCCTGGAAGTGCAGTCGCTCTGCGGAGGTCCGTCGTACGTTTCCAATACGACGTACCTCCGCTATCCGCCTTCTTTTTACAAGCGCTTCTCTATCTGACACCCGGAACATCGTCGTAACCGCTCGTCGTCAATCTGAGCTCCTATTCGTTTATCGAGACGCGAGCGCGATAGTATCTCTCGAATTTTACTTGAATAAATTTTCTCGTCGTCCGCGTTATGTCACAATTTAATCAAAGAGTGAAAAATGATACGAGCTTCGGATATCACGATGCCCATTTTATAATGATTATATTACGCAAAATAAATTTGTCCTTTAAATCTTTCTCCTCGAATATCGATATTTCTCAATACGAATTATTCCTATATCTATCTATGTGTCATATGAGTAAAAATTTACTTGTATTGGAAAATTTTCAGGTTTAACTACAAATATCTTTTTAGAAAATGTCAACTCTTTATTCTTCAATATTCCCGAATGGATGTTTTTACGAATGTTTCCTTATCACCGTTTTTCGCGATCGAATCGTATCGTTATTTGTTTCTACGTCGATACATAATCGTAAGATGCGTGTACCAGGTGCTATCAAGTACTCCGGCGGTCTTTATAGTGTATCGCGCTCGACGGGTACCCCCTCTTCCTCGCCATTTACGACCGCTTTAATCCGAGGACATCCAGTTTTCCCTTTTTCCCAGGCTGGAGATGGCGATCCATCGATCATCGACCTCGCAGCGTGTAATCGTCGGTTTTTCACGAGCGGCTCGTCAGGTATATTCGAGTGTACCTGAACGACGCAACGTCCATTGGTCGACTCGTTGAGATAAGTTTTCGCACAAACTCCTCGAAGGTGTCACCCGACACTAAGTGCCGGTGCGCCGGCGATGTCAGATATCCATGTACGTTCGCCGACGAGGAATTCCCCGCCTCGCGGCAGGTAGCTCGCAACAACTCCGCGCCGGTTTTATCGCCAACCGGTTTTTTTTATAGTATACGTATCGAGTAACGGATGTTTGCGCGGAGGTTTACATCGATTCGAGCGGTAAGTAACGTATAATTACACTTAGAGAGCGATCCTTTCGTTCTCGTATTAACGCCTGAATATTATATTAATGAGATTCGGCAAAATCGAGTCGATTATTTTTCCAGTCTCGACGCTTGATATCACTTCTGCCTTTCCCCTAAAATATCCATCGGAAATATTAATCCGAACGCGATACGCGAATGATACAATTTTAGTTTTAACGAATGGCTGGCGTGCGAGGAATGATAAGAACCGCCTTGAACGGCACGCGAAACTTTCGTATAAAACGTAAAAAAATATTTCGTATAGATACGCGAGAGTGAACCTCGTCTCTTTGCTTAATTCCACGATCTTGATGTCTGCGTTTAATCGTAAGAATGATTGATCAATGCGTGATCGTAACGAATGTAATTTACAGTTTCGATCAATGGAAAGAACGAAAAATCAATGTTGCTGTGAAATTATTAATTCGCGATGCCTTCTTTCGCCAGGAGACATCCATGAGACGAGAAATCCAGCCACATAATAATCCTTCGACCGCTATACCCTTTAAAGGAGATAACGTATTAATCTGTGGCGCCTAAATGCAAAACTTTTATATATAATTTTTCTCGTAATCTCTTAATTTTTGTTAACACTTTTTTAATAAACAATATTTGTTTCACATATAATATCAATCATATAATTTCAATAAAATTGTTACGAAATAATAGCTGTCAAATGTATCGGAAGCTAAAAATAATAGAAAAAATAAGATCGATTTTACTCTAATAATGATCTTTCTTTAAAATATGCGATCTCTCTGTATTCTTTCACTTTACAAATCTGATAAAAAAAATTACAAGGTCTCTGCGAAGAAAGAAAGAAACGCCGTGAGGCACGACCGCGCGACACTTCGCAGAGGTGATATAGTTGCCGCTTGGGCTTGCACGCGTTGGCAAGCGGTGCTTCGATGCGATCGCATCCAGTAACTCCCGGCTCTACCGCGCCTGGCTTCCTCTCTTGGCGACTAGGACTGAATTATGACCCGTGGTCGCGGACACTCGCCAACACGCTTCGTCGTTTAACCCTTTGCCCGGATCCGAAGTCCCGAAGCGCATTCTTGCCATTGCCGGCTTTTCCCTCGAACTCCCCGGAATCTTACGATTTCTGGGGAGACAGAGAAAGAGAGAGAGAGAACGGTCGATGTATGGTTATGCGAAGGGACCGGTTCTTTCGCCTTTAAGCGAATGTCGATCGTATTTTTTGTTAAATCGAAGATTTCTCTTTTTTCGCAAAAATTACGCTTTTATTGACAATATTTTTTTGTTATTTAAACAAACTCGCGAGACTGGATATTATAATTTTAAGACGCACTCCTTCCTCTTTATTGGCTAGGAATTCTATAATGGAGCTACTTTATATTAGCTTCATCGCCGATCGAAATGCCTGGGGGGGTCGTGCCTGTGGATCGAAACGTGGCGGAGATACGTTATTTACCGTAGACACGCACACACGCGTTTGACCATCGCGTGCGACAGTTGGCCCTCGAAACATCGACGAGACGCATCGAGGACACGCATTAACGCGTCTCTCTCTTTCTCTCCCGACGCCATAATGCGCATCGCGCATGGGTTTTTCGCCCCGACACAATGCATACGGGGGTTTCGACAATATGTTTGGGGCCGCCGAAACGAGGCAACGGATGGATGGATGGATGGTTGGAACAATCGCGGGGAAGCGGAGCGTCTCTCTCGGGCTAGGGATATTTCACGGAGGGTTTGTTTAGGTTGCCGGGCGCGAAAGGCACTCAACCCGCTAATCTATTTAGCCGTAGTGTTTGATATGGAATTAATGAGGCCCGCCGGCATTATGCCAGCTCGGGGCCCGTAGATTTTCGATTTAGCTGTGGAAGTAAAAGGGTGGAGGAGGGAGGGCCCGATGGTTCCGCGATCGCGTTCACCTTTTCAAAGTGCATAACGGGGGTAGTCTTTGGCAGTCTTACGACATGCCAGCTGCATCGTAACACTTTGATGCATCGAAATGCCAATGTATCTAACGAAATGCATATAATTTCGCAGGAGTTTAGCCTTAGGAAAATATTATATTCCGAATCTAGAGCAAAGAACGAAATATTCAAATATTTTATATTAAATTCAATTAATATTTATGAAAATGAAATTAATAATTAAATTAGATAATAGAATAAAAAAATTCTAATTTTAATTAGAAAATTTATTATTATATTAATATTTAATATTTAATTCTTTTTTTATTCGAAATAATTAAAAGAAAGAATATTCAGAAAAGTTTGATTAAATTTTTAATTTATTTAATTAAGATAAAATTTATATTTTAATGTAATAAGATGTGATTAATTTAACGTGAGACAAAAGATTGCGAAAAAGTTTTGACATAATTCAATTTTATTAAATATAGCTGAAAGAAAACAAAATCTATATTGCATATATATATATATACATTGTGAATGAAAATTCCGTCTGTTACAGTGCCCTGTGACAGTGAGCTCGTCGTTGGCGTCGTCCTCGGCCTCGCCGCCGACGGTCGCGATCTTAAACACGAGCGGAACGTCCCTGGTGAGCAGCATAGCCACCGGTACGACGACGAATCATCCCCTGGACGTAGCCGGTCTGTCGCAAGCGAGGATGGCAGTGACGAGCGCGATCGTGAGACCGTCCTGCAGTCCCACGGCCTCGGTCAGCCCTTCCCAAGGTCATCCGCCGCCGTCGGCCGGCGGTCCGGCCGCGGCCAGATGCTGCGACACCGGCCGGCCCATCTTCACGGATCCGCTGACGGGCCAGACCGTTTGCTCGTGCCAGTACGAGCTGCTGGGCGGCTATCAGCGTCTAGGTGGTCTACCCACGGCCGCGCTCTCCATGTACAGCGCGCCGTATGCGGCCGCAGCCGCGGCCGCGGCCTCCGAGGGCATGGCCGCGTACTTTCCCAGCCTAGGCGCCGAACAGGCGCCCTTTTACTCGCCTACGGTGAGTTGTTTCGCTTTATCGAATATTTCATGGTTGGAAAAAAAAAGTCGAGAGATACGCGAGACTACGCGAAATCATTCATTCTACGAGATCCGGCTCTTTTATTTCTTTCTATGGTTATAGCGCGAAGGATGTTGTTCTAATACTTCATTTTCGCTTAAATAATCTCGGAATCGTCAGATAAAGATAAAATTAAGTATATCCAGGTGACAGATGAAAAATTAAAAGCTTATTAAGAATTTATTCTAGATTAAAATATATATAATTAAAATTCTGTAAAAATATGTTTACATTGATGTAGATGAAACTCATTAAATATTATCTTAAATAATTTGTAGAAGATATAATCCAAGATAAAGATAAAAATATTTTAATAGTCTCAATAAAGAAAAAAATGAAGCAATCCAGATATTTAGATACTTTTTTCCAGATAAGAAAAAATATTGGTCATGTTATACAATTTTTTATATATCCAAGGTGTATACCTTTTTTTATAGCTCAATTGCGATAAGAGATAAAGTGTTCGATTCAACCATAACGATATATTTTGTTGCATCGGGATGCAAGTTGGTCTCCTGAATTTCTTGGGGATGGTATAGAGCGGTATGTCGACAGGCCTGAGAGAGATAATATCACTGCACGACTAAAATAATTCGTGAAAGTAAGAGAATCGCGATTCTTACGATATCATCGATGATAATGTACCCGGAAACTTTCCGAATTCTATGTGTGTGAGCTATATTTATGCGCAGCATTAATAAAACAGCTAAAAACGAGATTAGCAAATATCTCTCATAATGTAACATATTTATGATGTAGTTCTCTCTCTCATCTTGTTCGTTCGCCATATCATATGTTTAAATATTTGCGAGCAGAAATTCCAGTATAACGATGCTAGCAAATAGTCGAGATAATTGTGTAATCGCGAAAGAGAAAATTTTCCATTATCCAACTTAATTTTTCGTAGATAGCAATGCAGCAAATTAATTTCACTTGCTGGCATTTACTTGTATGAAGTGAATAGCAAAGTGTCAGATAAAATGCTCAACAGCATATTTAGAAGCTGTATAAAGTGTAATGATATATAAATACATGTCGTGGTACATATATCGAATATTTGTTCACGTGTGATAAGAAGAGAATAATTTCTGCTTTAAACACTTAAAATAATATTGGCTTCTATATAATTATTATATTAATATTTTTACGCCACATTCCTTATGTAAATATGTCACATTCTTGTACACGCTGTCTATAAGAGTTTCTTTATATCCGAATAAAAGAGGAATCGCAACACGAGGTTTTCGGATATTCTTTCGGGATGCTACGTGCATTCGACGTAAAGTGCAAGAGGTTAATGTCTGAACGAAGTCGAATCCGTTGAAACGTTAGGAGGCTTCTATCTTCGCTTCCGCGTTCCTACATGCTACGCGTCGAAACGGTTCGATGCGGTTCTCCAATAT
Source organism: Cataglyphis hispanica (assembly GCF_021464435.1). Lineage (NCBI taxonomy): Eukaryota > Metazoa > Arthropoda > Insecta > Hymenoptera > Formicidae > Cataglyphis > Cataglyphis hispanica. The sequence continues at coordinate 1,810,134 of NC_065974.1, forward strand.
CGATAAACGCCGAGTCGGCAATAGTAGCGGCATTATATTCGGCCGTAAAATTTTTATCGCACGGATTAAATCCCGCGATGCGAACTTCTCTATATTTCTGTATCACCGGGCGCGCGGATTAAATCTCGAGCCTTTATATTCACGATTCTCGGTTCGAACGCTCGCGCGAAGTGCTCGTGTTTATTTAGGAGATGAACCGATTCGGATTTTTTCGCAAAGTCACATTGATTTTTCCGACGTGACTCGCAATCGACTTTTACTTCATCGTTTGCTTCTCTATTATTGATTCGCGATATCGATACAAAATCCAGAAGAAGCGCGCGTGCCCTTACCTTTGTCGGGCCACACGCCGAAGAAAATTGCGGCAAATTTAGATTCGTCCTATCGTAAGACTGTCGTGTACTGTGAAGCCGTGATCATCAGAGTGTTGTTATTGTCGCTCTTTATGATCGAGCTTAAGGGCCGAGTATATAATAGCGTAATGTCGAGGCAGCATATTGTACAGCTTGCGAGTTTCGTATAGACAACGTTTATGATAATCTCCTCCGCATAAAGCCATCAAGTATCATTTTTTAGCAAAAACGATTGCTTCCGCTTGTAATAATTATTTCAATCATGATTCTGTAAATTTGCATCGCGTTCAATTCATGTCAAGACCAATTTTTCGAAAAGCATCAAATGATATCTCTCGTTTATTCATTTTACATTTCCATCTCATATTAATAAAGATTAATATAAACATAATTAAAATATTATTGTACAAATGATACGTGCGCATAATTACGTGAAAGAAAGAGAGAGAGAGAGAGAGAGAGAGAGAGAGAGAGAGAGAGAGAAACAGTGAGCCCTTTATGAGCCTATTATCACGGCTAAATGAAATACGGCAGAAATTTAATAGCAACCATCTCCTGTCATATAATCGAGGTCGCGAGGTTAAAGAAGCAAACAAGAGAGCCACACACATCGATCCTAATTATTACTATCAGCACTCTGCCAGCTATTCTTTCATCATCGCGGTCGATTCCAATCGGGAGATCGAACCGAGCTGCATGGCGATACGGACTAATTGCGACGCTCGCGTTCCTAAAAATGGATCTCTCTCTCGGGCAATTAACCGCATTCTGCGCGATCCCATTTAAAAAATCGCGATAATTAATGATGGGCGAACGTGCAAACTCTCGGGATGCGGGAATAAATCCGCGTGACGCATGCAGATCCGCGATTGCCTTGCAAAAATTGTCTCGATGTCATTTGCGTGTGCGCATGTGTATAGATAAAGAATATATTATTTTGAGAAAACTCATACGATATAAAAAAAAAAATTTATTTCTCGATATCAAGTGTCTGCGATGACTCGTTTTTATGCAATAATTTAAAAAATAGAACGAACAAAAATGCTGTTAATATATGATAGCAATCCATCTTATTTTTTGCGATCGAGCTATGCTTAATCGATTCCTTCGACATTTAGATATGTATATTCTAATTATAAATACGAGCATGTGTGTACGAGTGTGTATGTGTGAATACGATTTGCGCTACCATCGATACCGCTAATTGATCGCTAATTACTGTTTTTTATTTAAATTCTTTTCTTATACCTTTTCCGTTATATCAGAACAATCAGAATTGAATATTCCAATGTTTATGTTGTTGTAGCCTGCTGGTCTAGATCTCAAAGAAAATCTCGGCGCTGGAGCTGCAGCGGCGTGGCCTTATCCTTCGGTGTATCACCCTTATGATGCTGCTTTCGCGAGTTATCCCTTCAACGGGTAAGTCTTGTGTAACCATATTTTTTGCATTAATGTATTTGTCATCGTCCAATTATTCGAGTGTTGAATTTCGCGCGTGATAAGGAGTGGCTATTTAATTAAGCGATTGCATTTCGATGCAAACGAGTCAAGAATTTTTTATTTTCGTTGAAAATTGTTTTACTAAATAATTGCCGAAAGAGACGGACATTATTTATATTATCGATTTATAGGTAGCACCCACAATATCAAGTCCGTCAGGAAAGTCTACTCATATGAAGGGGGTGAAAGTAACTCGAGCGAAATAATCATCAGGCGTGTCGCCTTGTGCGAGTGGCTTTTATAAATTGATAAGAATTTCTCGAAAGATCCTCGCGAGAGATATGAAGAAAGTGCCAGGCTATAATTTTATTTATCTCCTTGAGGTTGAAATCTTATAGATAGTCGACGCAATGCGAGTACTGTTTTAATGCCGCCGAAACAATGTTTTACAAATGGAGTTTACTCGCGGAATGTTTCCTCGCAATAGCTTACGAGATCGTTCGAGAACAAATCTTAATTAATCTCCTCATTATACTGCGTGTGTGTATATATATTTTTTCAACGACCACGACGTTTTAATGCATTTTTCCATCGCGAACAAGAGACATGATCAGGTTTATATGCGTATATATATACATGCTCTCTTCCTTCTTCACCTCCTCCTCTACGATATAAACTCTCTGTGCACGGAGAGATAAGGCGGCGAGAGAAACACATAAACATTCCAATAAATTAGCGTTCAACTGACCCGGGACTGTCGCCACGGCACTTTTTTCTCGCGTGCGCTCGGAATCGGTCGCGGCATATGTCACGATGACGCGACCGGTGAAAGGTCTCGTTTGATAAATACGATCGGACACTGCGACGACGAAGATTAAAATTCGGAGAAGCCGAGCGACACGCTGAGCGCCAAATCAATTGATCGCGTACAGCCGGATATCGATTAATTAGCCCGCCTTTCCGAGATCCTCGCCCGCTTTTACGCCGATTTTCGAGAACTTTCGATAATTTTTCACAAATGTCATCTTCACAAATAATGTCCCGATAGCCCGTAAAAGACTGTTGATTGTATCTCTTTGATTATAAAAATTATTAATATTTTTTGTTATTAATTATTAACAAATTATTATATTATTAGTAAATAATTTATTAAACTGGCCTTCGATCGTGCTCTTGAAATGTTTCTACAAAAGCATATAGGGAATATCGCAGTTGGATCACTTTGATGGCAAATGTAGACACGACGAAGCGCTATTTCGAGGGAAAGAACGGTTCCGTTGATAGAGAAATTTGACGTCGCACTCGTAGCGTTTATCTCTCACGTTAATATCTACCGATGAAACGCGACGCGTGTCATAACAAGCTTGATAAGGATTCAATTCGCAGCGCTCTTTACGTCAATGCCATCGATCGAGGCTCTTGATAAATTTTTGCCCACTTGCGATTGCGTTTGCGCTCTCCTCCTCGCCTCCTCTTCCGAAAAAAAAAAAAATAAATATACATAACAAGCGAACACATATACGTATCGGGGCGAGGGGCAGGAGAGGGACCACCGCGTTCCTCTAAAGGCGAAGCGGCGACCAGTCGGGTTGACAACAGCGATCTAAGCGTGGAACCTATACTGCCAGTGCGTGACGCACTTCCGGCGATGGCTGCTTTGTATGCAAGGAAGTGATCGGGTAATACAGCTTGCTTAGCATCCATTCGGTCTAGTCGCGACTGGGAGAGATCGAGGTTCTCTCTTTGCGGGGACCTACCTACCGCGCCGGGTTCGCGGACTCACGTCGCACCGGAAACGCGTGCACGCGCGGGTTCTAAGCACTATTAGCCATGAAGTAATCGTGCGTCAATCGGATCGAGGGCAATCGGATGAGAAATTTTTATATCCGTGCTTCTTATCAAAGGAAACATTCGAATGAATATTGTAGGTTATAATTAATTGTTTATGAACAAACTGATTTTTCATGAAATCACGCGCTTATTTTGGCTAGAGCGGAAAATTTCCTGCAGGACACGCTCGCCCGTGCTCGCAATTTTCTCGCATTCGAGATGAACGAATTCGCATGATGAACAAGAAAGGTTTCCTCGACTCGCGTATGTATATAAAGCAATTATATTCTACACTTTATCGAATCATAAGCTGGCTGTATAAAAATGAAAAGTGACGAGCTTTATACTTTTGCCCTTGTGTAATTATATTTACGCGAGGAAAAACTGCATCTATTAAAAAAATAATATGTTATCATTCGAGAGTCAATCGTTATCGATATATCTTCTCGTTAATAGAATAAAATGTAAAAATTCCTATTTTCGCCAAAAGCGAAAGCTAATTTGTAATTTTAATTAATATTTTATTTCTATATTTTATAACTTTTCCGTGCATTTCATCATCATGTATTAGGTAATACATACGCCGGGGTTTTCTTTCTTCATAGCTTCTTATCACGCACAACTCTTTTTCTCTCCACATCTTACACCGAGGAAGAAATTATTATGTAATATATCGTATTTGTCGAATGTAAAGCGTGTATTTTATACACGCTTGTAATTAATTTTTTTTTTCTCCTTACCATTATTAATTATAACAGTACACGCGTTGCAATTTTCATTTTCATTTTTATCACAAAAAATAAAAAAAAAAAAACAAATATATTTATAATTTAGCTACTGATTATTGATTAATACAAGCCGCAAAACAATTATTAGTAATCTCGCGAGTGAGCGTCGTGCAGGGGAATATTCGTATTCGCGACGGAGAATTTCGATAACGCCGGGCCCGAAACTATCGCCCGAATCGGAACACGGAGGTGCAAAGGATTCCGGCATTATGCACGAGCGTGCGCGACGACCACTTAACATGAGCATACAAAAAGCCAATAATGCAGCGTTGGCATGCACGGACGCGAGGTCTCGGGAGCGTGCGGGTTAACGGTCCCGTCTTTCCGGCGGATTGGCCCCGCTTCCGGAGACATATAGGGTAGACAATAAGAAGGCGGCGATATCGCGCGCGAGGGCCTCTCTCTTTCTCTCGTTGTACAGGAGCTCTCTATGTCCCCGGCATCGTCCGAGCCGATCGTGCGTATTAAGTACGGTGTTCGTGCAACGACACGCCGTGATGTGTCGGCACGCGCTTCGAATCTCTCGATGATCTCCGTACGACATATGCATCCTAATGTAACGAATTGAATCAGATGGTACGAATCATCGATCAATAGTATCGATGATATATTCCTTGAGGAGCCACGAAATCGATTGTAAAATGTATTTCTCAATAAAGAGTCGCTTTTCTTTATTGCGGCAGATAAAGAAAGAGAAAAAAAGATTGATAATCTCACAAAGAAAGATGCGTTAATATCTCGTGGTCGAAGGGCGGGACGATCTTTGAGTCAAAGACCGCTTTGGCGTGATTATTTGGAAATTAGAGCCTTAAACGCGCATATCTCTCCCGATAGGACTCGAAATATTCGCGGCTAATGAGACGAGGCGGGGCCGGTGGTGTCCCGCGCCCTTGGGCGCTCCACCCGTGAGATACGTCTCGCGTGGATGATGTACGGCCGTTTAATGACACCCGGTTTCGGTCCCAGGGGGAATGGTTTTTGTTCGGCCGGTAAGGGTTGAAGGGACGTATCGGGTGGAAAAGTCAGTGACGCTCGTTTTTCGTTGGAGGAAACGCGCGCGCGCGCGTTTTCCCTCCTTGCACGAAACATGCAGATGACAGCGATTCGTCGAACCGCGTGACAGGCGGCCCGCGGAATGCACGCCGTTCTTTTCCCATTAGGCTTAATGGATGTAGATTAGTCCTGCCCGGGTTATATGCGCGACGCCAGGATTTAATGACTCGGCCGCGCCCCCCTTCCCGTCGATACACTAGGCCCTCGCTCGTCCACAGCCGTGGACACGTGGTCGTGAATAACGCGCTGTTGCACTCCGATCGCAGGTAAATAGAAAGGTTACCAGTTCTTGTGCAACTGTCAATTTTAAACAAAAATGGGAAGGTCTATTTAACGCGAGACTGTTAATACGACAGGTTATTTCGATCAAATCGAATGAATAATTCATGAGAATTTGTGTCTCGATTAAGAGATTCAGGAATATCGAGTGAAAAAAATGTCGGCATGATAGACGAAAAAGTTTAACGTGTGCGATAAATTATTCCACATTTCATTCTCCACTAAATATTTCTTAAACATAAGGCGGAGAGATTGGTGGGATATATTACAGTGACTCGTATGATTTTTGAATTCTCTCATTGAGAATAAATAAATTTTTGCGAATGATGTCGTTCCAATAATTTCTTTGTCGATTAAAATGAGTAGTACTTTTCTGTCACCACAGAATTATTCCCTGCAATAATCGATTAAAGTTTCATGGGATACTGTCGTATTGCACATTAATACATGTATATATTGTATATGTATATGTATGTAATTAAATATATCCGAGCAGAATATAAAAAAAAAAAAATAAATAGTAATATAGAAAAATTACAATGTACTTCATTTATCAAAATAACAATTTAACAAATTATATAAACAGTAAATTTATTTATAAAATAATTATCTTTCGAAATCTTTCCATTACTTTTGATTAATTAATAAAAAATAAATAAAGATTAAGCGTTGAAATGGGATAAATTTTGATTCTTTTAACTAATATCTAAAAGATAATAATATTAAACGGCTTGTTTTAATTTTTTCGTTTAAAACTCTATAAATATTTTAATTTAGATTACAATGATACTTCTGCGATGAAACGAGCATCAAAACTTGTCATGTCAATCTAAAGATTAAACGATCTATCGAGACACATATTTTTCTCTATTAAACTTTATTTTATAAAAGACTCGCATTTTTTGTTGATGCGTAATTTAGCAAACGAGAAAACAAATGCACAGGCTAATTAGTAGCGATCCACAGCCACATATCTCTCTGCGAGAAAGGATAGTTCAATAAATTTCGGTAAGTTCAACGATAACGGTGCAGAGAAGGGCGAAGAGAGTAATAATATAATCACAGCTAAGCGATAATTCAGCATAACTTTAATCGCAGACGACCGAGTCGGAGTGCGTTTCACGGACGGATTTAAGCGATCGTATGACAAAGTAGTAGACCGTGTATCATTTTGTATAAACTCTGTGATATTCGCCGGAAGGAGAGAGAGACAGAGCCAGAGAGAGAGAGAGAGAGAGGATTGTTTAATCTCTGTACGTGGCGAGCCGCGTCGCGACACGTGTACATACACACACGTATACGCGGTCGAAGAGACTCTCCTCCGGTGAGACGCGTACTCGCCGCACACATATCCGACGAAGTTTACGATCGATCTGTCACGCCGCGACCAACTGGTAATAAAGTTGGATGCGGAACAACCGAGTGTCACAACGCGGTGACAAAACTCCCCCGTCCTCCCAGACGGGGAGCGCGAAAAGCGAGGAGACGCGCTTCTAAGCGCTTCTAAGAGCTTAACGTGATGACATCGGGTACACATACACACTTGGACTTACCCGTCGTGTAAACTGCGGGAGTGAAAATCGTGCGTCTTCCGTCTCTCTTGCCGCGCCAAATCGACGCTAATAAGCGACTCTCTCATTCCGCACGTGTCGTTTCTCTCTCCGCTTTCGTATCTCTCGCTGTTCTCTAATCAACGCAAATATTTATACGTGCTTCAACGTACGAAGCACGTTGTCGAGTCGTCGAATTGGCCCACCCTCGCGACATTTATTTTCCTATTGCGAGTCTCTTTCCCTCTGTTCCTCTCTGTCCTCTAAAGCCCTGAAAAATTAAGAAAAGTTTTTCATTGTCGTCCGAGAAACTTTTACCTCGAAATTTCGTGTATATTAGTGTCCAGCAGTAAGCTCGGCTTATCTCGGATATCAGTAATCTGTCCACGCGAGGACTCGGTTTAATAAAGAATTATGAATCGCTCTAAATAAAGTCTCTCGTAAAGCATCTTGAAAGTATCTTACGTTTTTCTAAATAAACGAAACTTATCCAGCCGACGATGTAATGTCTCGACTATGACATCGATTTTTCTACCTGAGCGAACCTGGATCTCGTGTTTTCAACCTGTCTCACGAGAAGACTCGCAAGGTCGCCGCTACGGAAAGCGGGTGGATCAAAGGGAACCGCAAACCAGTCTAGCCGCGGCTTCGCGGCTGATTGAACTCAAGCGCGGCCAAAGATGATGGTGCGCAAACCGTTCGGCCAGATTGTGAGACAAACTGGATGGAAAGATGCGCGCAACCCTTTCTCGTGCATATGCATGAGTCGATCCGCGGAAAGATGGCGTCTGACGAACCGAAATGGCCGCGGTAACGTGTCTGATAAAACATAAGGCATGACGAACGTATCTGCTGAAAAGGAGAGTCGAGTAGGTCCTACAGAGAGAAAGAGAAAGGGAGAGAGAGAGAGAGAGAACAGGATAGAAAGTTAGTAGATATCATCCCTGTTACGACTGGTGACGAGGGGCGGAGTCATGCCGACCGCACACCTGCCCCGAGGTGGACTGCCCTTGGTCACCCCCCGGTTTCCACCCTCTTCGTAGGCCACATCTTGATGGACGCGTTTACGGTAACCGGTCGACAGGAAAAGGACGAAAGAAATGGCCGGCTTTTAATGGTCGACTCGAGAGCCCGTTGCGAAAGCGTAATCTGGAGCCCAAGATTTCGTCCTGGAAGAGCACCTGGAAACCGGTTGCTTTATCTACGAGAAATATATATTCACGATAGCGTGGAGTTCATTCTGTACTGAGGTTCGTCGCGATACGCGATCGTCCGGTTTTGATGGATAAGTCATGCGGGCAGATCGAAAATAGTAGTTAGCCTTCGCGCTCTAACATAGTCGACCCGGGGATATGCAAATTATCTTACACGAATTTGTAATTGGAACACAAGTGATTATGCGACGACATTTCATACAGCTGGAGAACATCGCCAACGATAATCGATACGTATGTTAATTTGAGCGCATTCACATGAAAGGGAGAGAGTGACAGAGAGAGAGACAGAGTGAGAGAGAGAGAGGGGAGGGGGGGGGGAGAAAGATAGAAAGAGACAAAAATTATAATCATTTAGCAAAAGAGTTTATGTTGACAGAGTTAATGCAGTTTACGCCAGTAAAAATGTGTTGCGCGCATATCGGCGATAATACCTTTACGACTTGCATTAATCAGATTGCCTCACAGCATTAATTCACACAGCACCACGTACATACGTTGCGTTAGCATGCTTGAAACATTGTACGACGGGCATTTAATGATAATATATACGCATCGTTACGCGTTTGTATTCAAATTTGCTTTACATTTGCCCGATCAATACACCCGTATATTTTTTTAAACCAGCAATGAGTTCGTTGAATAACTTTGAAAGATGATAATCTGCTAATTGATAATCTTGCCGAGTCACACATTTATTCATAAGTATTATATATCTTGACATTTATTTGCTTTCCAGAAATTAATTAATGAGTATTATTACGATATATGAGAATGATTATTCTCTTTTCAGTTTCTCCTCTTTAATGTCTATAATTGACATTTTATGTAAAAAATATTGTACACGCGTTCTATAGAAGAGCGAATAAAGGAAAAAGTTGCATTTTACTTATATCGGGAATACTTTAAGAATGTGCTACGCGAAGTGATTGGAAATGACACTATCAAAGATATATTCCGATAAAATTTTTCCTTTCAGATATTAAAAACAGAGACGATATATATATATATTATAAGATGCTTACGACAAGAACTCTGATTCATATATATATATATATATATATATATATATATATATATATATATATATATATGTCGTATTTAAAGCGGTTGATGGCGATAGTGATGGTCGGTGGCGGTGATAGCGAAGGTAGCGGCTGTGCGGGAGATAGATTGGGAGAATCGCAGTGGGCGCGGGATGAGAATAGAGAAAGAGAGCGACTGGGAGAGTAGAATCGTGCGGGCCAAGAAAAGAGACGGAAAACACAGAATGCTCGGAAACGTGGATGAAGGAAACAGAGAGATAGAGACGACGGAGGTGGCAGGGAGGTGCAGAATCGGGAGAAAGCAGCAGCAGCAACGGAGCGGCAGCAGTTGCCGCTCTCGGGGCGGCTGGCTGTTATCATGAGAAACAAGCTTCCACTCTGATTTTTTAATCCGATCCGCGCCCCCCTGCCACCGGCTGAATTTTAAAATAACTGCAGAACGCCATTTGCTCCTCGCAAACAGACCGGGGGTTAGCCGTCGCCGCCCCCGCCGCCGCCGGCCTCCTCCTCCGGTGCTCTTGGCTCTTTTCTATCTTCTTCTTTCTCACTTTTCCTGTCCCCGGTTTCCATCGATGTCGGTCCATCTCGCGCGACCCTCCCTTCGCCTCGTTCTCCTCTTGTCTGAATCTCTCTTTACCGCTGTCCTCTCTCTCTCTCTCTCTTTCTCTCTTTTAGAGTATGCGATCCAGCATCGCGACGGAGAGGACGGAGAGGAACAGAGCAGAGATTAGGACGGAGAGGAGACAAAGAGATGTATATCAACGTCCGCGCGTGGCGTGGAATCGCCTGATGCTAAATTGAAATGTTTAGCGCTTCGTTTCAGCTGTTTCAAATCCCGCGTACGGAGCGCCAGGAATCGGAGCGAGACAAATAGAAGCGGGACAAGCGGGACGGATAGATAGCGAGAAGAGGGAGGGAAAGAAGGGAGAAAGAGAGAGAGACAGAGTAAAGAGAGGGTGGTAGCGAACGGGGGCGGTTGCCGGCGGTAGAGGGTGAGAAGGAAGATAGAGGAGCGAGAAATGCCGCGTGTAGGCCTGCCTCGGGGAGAAGGGTAGATAAGTGACAGTTTTATTAATTTCCCATCTCTCCCGCCGCCACACTTCCACCCCGCGTCTCTGTCTAACCTACCTATCTACCTACCTACCCGACGCCACGCAACACCAGGGACGTCAGTCGCGCGTCCATATACGTTTTTCCCTTCGCCCTCATTCTCCTCGTCGTCGGATATGATTCGGAGTGTGAGGGCGAAAATAAAGCTCAATAATGGCGACGCGCCGTGACGGGGCCCAGAAGGCGGCGAAGGTGCCGGTTGGAGATTCGAATCAACGATATCTCGCCCTTCAGTTATCTGTTATTTTTATAAAGATTTTTCTTATTCGAGTTTTTGTGAGCTTTACACGTATTTTGCGCTTTAGATGTTTCGAAAGCAATCGATTATTGTATATATTATAATTCTTAATGAGAAGAGTCATATCAATTCTATCGCTCTTATTTACATTAGCGATAAAATTCAGTAACGTCTGCAATCATGGTTAATGCATGCCATTAAGAAAACTGTTTCGATTAAATCAGTGATTTCGTCGATAAATCTTCCTGGATATCCGGAGCTTTGGATCGAGTCGCGACATCTCACCCAGATTGTACACGCGAAGCGAAGAACCGGGGGAGAAGAATAAAAAAAAATAAAACTTCGCGAAGAGAAGGACAGGGAGAATGGAAAGAAAAGAAGAGGTGGTATTCTAGCCGGTCGCCTCGGTGGTGGAAAATTTAATTTCGATCCCGTCGATTCAGCAGTTATACCGAAGTTTAATCTTTGATAAGGGTTAGTCTTTTAGTAATGGGATCCCAGAGGGTCGGTCGCTCTCCGGTCCGACGGAGCGAGGCGGAAGGCAGAGAGGAGGCCTCCTCTTCTTCTTTCCTCTCTTCTCCTCCCCGCTCCTCCTTACCTACTCTCTTTCCCCGCTCCATTCCTCTGGCCAAGAGATGGAAGGAAGAAGCTTAAACCGTTAGATAGAGATCTGCTCTCGGGGTGAAAGTAGTAGCTACCTACCCGTTTATATCGCTCCTCAAACCGAGCAGGACTCGGACTTTTATATTCGACGCTGGGGAAGACATAACGAGCCTCACGATGGGATAAGTTTTCCGACGCAAAGTTCTGCCAGCAGCAGCTCTCTCCCTTTCTATTTTTTTTTTTTTTGAAGGTGTCTCGTTTATTTTCGCTCCGATATAAAGTATTCGCACCTATCTAGGTCACGCGTATTCTTCGGGCGACGAAGACGTATCTTCGGCGAAGAATTTAATCCTCACACGACTGGTCTATCAGTGGGGCACCGTTCTCGATCCTACCACGAGTTACGGGATAATAAATGATAGCTGATTGGTGATGGCCTACAACTCTCAGCATTTGCACGCGATGCAAGACATAAATTGTTATTGAGAGATGATTATTTACTCGCAAATTTTTCTTTCTATTTCTTTCCTTCTATTTATTAATTTTCATTTTTTCGGCATAATATGTCGTTTTTGAAAATATTTTCGTCTTCTATGCAAAGGAAGTGAGAGAACGACTTGGTTATTGTGTCGGGGATTATTTTACGTATAATATTTCTTACTTGGATTTGTTATAGTTATGGCATGGATCTGAACGGTGCGAGGCGAAAAAACGCGACACGAGAAACGACGAGTACGTTGAAGGCATGGCTAAACGAACACAAGAAGAATCCATATCCTACGAAAGGCGAAAAGATCATGCTGGCTATTATTACAAAAATGACATTGACACAAGTGTCGACGTGGTTTGCGAATGCGCGAAGGCGATTGAAAAAGGAAAATAAAATGACGTGGGAACCGAGGAATCGTGTCGAGGACGAAGATAACAATAACGAAGACGATGATAGCGGGAGGAAGAGCGTCGACGAGAAAGATCGGTTAGGTGAGTCCTGCTTCTCCTTGAATAATACAATTTTTTTTTTTCAATTCAATCATTACTAATCAGTCATCTACATCGCGTTAATCACATCGATACTTTGAATATTAGATTCCGGAAGATTTTTTTCGTTTAAAAATCGTTAGGTAAATTTGAGCAAATTTGCAAGTTTAAAAGAGACTGGAGATTTCAAGAGTCGTATATTGTCCCGGATCACGAAGTTCGATCATTTTCTCTTGGGTCTAGATTCGAAAGACTCGGGTACAGGTTCTAGCGAAGACGGGGAACGACCGGCGCATCGTATGGATCTTTTGCATGGCGGCAGCGGCGGCTCGGCCGGCGTTCAAGGTAGAGCCGAGAGCGAGTGGAGCGAGTCGCGAGCGGATAGCGGCCCGGACAGCCCGGAATGCCTGTACGATCAGAGAGAGCCGAGGCATCCGCTGCAACTGCAACATCCGGCGTATCTCGCACCGAGCCATGGTCGGCTGTTGCGTCATCCGTCGCCGGAGAGCACGTCGCCGGGTAGCCAGCACCATCATCTCCCGCCGAGCACCAGCGCGTCATCCACGGCCAGCGCGGTGACCACGAAGCCACGGATCTGGTCGCTGGCGGACATGGCGAGCAAAGACGGCGATCAGCAAAACTCGAACTCGGTGACGATGACGGGTCTCGCATCACCTTACGGAGGAACGGGAGGCGGAGGCGGCGGCAATGGTAACGCAGGGGGCAAGCTCGTCAGTCCCCTGGCCAGTCGATTGCCTCCTCATCATCCCCTGCACCCGGCGATACATCCGGGCACGCAATTCGTAAGACCGCATCCGGACTTCTACAGGAATCTATACAGCGCGTCTCATCTTGGCTCCGGCGACATATCCCTACTGGAGACGTACTCGAGGACACTGGGTGGACTGGGTGGCGTGATACCACCGCCGTCCACGGCGCCGAGCATACTGACGTCCACGTCTTCGTCCATCTCCGCTGCCGGTAATGTGAAACCTTTCTCAATCAATGGGGCTAACGGCGGCGGCGGCGGCGGCGGCGGCGGCGCCGTCGCCGGTGGATCAGCTGTTTTACTAACCACCGCGACCTCCGGATTGTCACCGTCGTCGTCGTCAACAGCGTCGTCGGTCGGATCCGATCAGTCGCCCCATCCAACGACGGGCGGTCTTCCCGCGACTCAGGAACTCAAATCTCCCGGACGAGTGTGACTCAAAGATACGACCGATTGTTGAAAAAAGACGTTTATCGCGCGCGCGCGCACTGTGCATCGAAGGGCGTTTCGTGTGGTGTGGCTGACAATAATCAGAGACTACAATCTTGTAATTAGTGTACAGTAAGACGAGAGATGATGAGATATACTGCCCCTCAACCCGCTTCTCGTTCCTAGTCTTTGTTTTCTTTTTCACTTTCGATATCGTCGCGAATATTTCTTTTTTTTACCTCTCCCCTCCAGATCATCCAATCTTGAAGTTTATTTTCTGTTTCTAATTGTTCCGAATAAAGACGGAAACTCGTAGTATATACCGACTATCCCATAGTGGCTCTAATCCGCGGTATAACCACAGCTAACGTCAACTCGACGGTACTATTATACATATAAAATGCTATAAATATATATAAAGATATAGGGTAATAATTCATATTATTATCGTATATCTTTAATAATTAATAATTAATAATTAATATTATTTATGCGTTTGTAAATAGTAGGAAGAGGCCCAGTAGAGAAATCGTCCGGCCAGTGTATGTACTGTATGTAGAGTAGATACAATATTACTAGCATACCTGAGATCATAATTCATATTAATGACGATTATTATGATTATTATGATTATTATGATTATTATTATTGTTATTGCAATGTTTATAATATTATCGATTCACACGTCGACTCAGGTCGTCGAGCATGACGAGGGTATGGATCGTTAGTCGCGGCGACAGATTGCGAGGGACGCGCGTAGGTACTCGAAATATCCTCTCCCTTCTTGTATAAGTGTACCCTCTCTTATTTATTGCGCTGTAAAGATTATTGGCTCGTGATAATTTTTGTCGCAGATAATCGCGATCGGAACCGACGCGCTTTCGTCGATTCGCTCGCAATCTACTGCGAACATTACAATAAATAATTCCGTCGCGTCGTCCCGCCCCTATCGCCGTTGCGTAATAAAAGGAAACATTCTTCAAATTGTGTACGAAGGACACCAACGGCTTGCAACATATCATGTCATGTCACACGTCGAGAGTGAACGATCGCCATCACCTTTTAGTCATTCGTGTCCAAAATTTCGCGCGAACTCGCTGATGCCGCACGGCACTGTGTCTCCTTTCGCAATAAACGAATCATTACGGAATGCGAACGACTTATTATTACTCCCACCCAGCTACACCAATAGATCGTAATTTCAATTTCTTTTCCCTTTTTCACGAGAAATCGCTTTCCTTTCGGAGATACTATAATCGTGCATCATACGCGATTCAGCAGAGACAATACGCGCACGTGGCGGAGGCTCTAATCGACGTAGGGGATCGTCCCTTCAGATCCAGCGAATGAATATGAAACGTTCTCATTCTCGGAACCGGACCGGGATGTACTTATAAAAATGCAAAGCGACCGACTTCTGGGTGGTTGCTGGACAAGCTTGGTTATTAGTAAACATTTAAATCGACAATCGCTATAGCTATGCGGACAGCGGAGAGAATGTCGTCTCTCTACCTTCCTTCCTTCCTTCCTTCCTTCCTTCCTTCCTTCCTTTCTTTCTTTCTCCGCCTTTCTCCGACGTTCGCGGTTTGAGGTAGAAAAAACAAGAAATCAACTTGCGAGACCACCCGCTATGGCCTGGGCTTGCATCGAGTCGTGGATCCCGAGGAGGTCCACGCCGTCTTCATGAATCAACTCGTTTCTGAATCGGCATAAACCTTCAAAGGGTTGCTGAGGAAGGGGGGGGGAGGGTCGTTCCCCTCGCTAGGTCCGTCAGAGTTATGCGGGCACCAGTGTCCCTTCGCATTCTAAGCATCGGTGATTCGAAAGACACGGTGTCTTCGAAAGATCATTGGGAAGACTAGGCACGAAGAGAAATTGTTACAAATAATAGAGAAACGTCAATGACGAGGTGTTTTCGGGAATACGTTTGACGTTAAGTTGCGAACATGAGAAATGAGTTATTTCTCTTATAACGTTTTTTTTTTTAATTTTTATAATCCAGAAAAATTTTACTTTAAAATTTTTTTAAATCAGCGAGTCGTTCCGTGACACGTCACGAATGTTCTAAAGCAATTAAATCGCGTGATGTAAATCTGATTAGATATCGATGGATAAAAAAATGTTGGTTTGTAAGAGGCATAGTTATAAAATTAACTTCAAGTTAACATAAGTTTCCGATGCAGATAAATCGAACCTATTATTAATACAGCGGTTTTGATCATGTCGCTGAGGACGGCAAGACTATTGAATGATTTATATATCTCACAGAGAAAAAGAAAGGGAGAGAGAGAGAGAGAGAGAGAGAGAGAGAGGAATAATAACTAGCTACTTTATTCCGTAAACGCGCTCGAATGTTATACGGTCATTTTTAGGGTTATAAGTTTCCACCACGGTGTAATAACGACGAACTGACGACCTTCGTTCTCCCCTTAGCAGCAAGAGCTTTTTTAATGCTTAAGAAACACCGGAATATCGCCCATTACGGATACATATTACAGCTACTAGATTTTATTTCGATTTTATCAATTTCCGCGACAATTTATCGCCACTGTGTAAAACACAAAGTGGAGAGAGAAAGAGGAAAAACATATTCAATTCACAAGAGATCGTAAATAAAATGTACAGAATTCGCAATCGTGGCATAAATCAGCTGTTGTGCCTCGCACGAGATAGATTCATGCATTCCTTTATATAGGCGCTCTTTCTCATTTCCGCGTATAATTTCACGGACGAAACTTTACGCGTTGAACTTTTTGCGCGCGACTCTTTTAACGTTGTCACGGTTAATAAAAATTAAGTAGTCTGTACATGTACGTATACACACATAATGCGAAGATGCTGTACTTGGCGGTCGCGATATTTTTTCGATTCTTTTTATATAAGACGGAAATTTTTGAACGATTCCTGTCGCAGCGAATACGTCTTATCTTGGGAAGAAAGACACCGCAAAAATGGAATTAGCCCCGTCGTGGTTACTCGAAAAGGAGGAATAAGGGACGATAAACTCGACTAAACTGCGCGATGCTTTATTGGCTTTTATCGAGTTTTAACGCAAGCACCGGATTCCTTTATGGAAACGCCGTTAATTTTACGACACGAGCATATTTAGCCCAGCGGCGTCTCGTAAAATCATACTTTGGTCGCGATAAAGTTGAAACATCGACGGGAACTGCTAAAGCAAAGTTGGCCTCGTAAATATATCGCAAGGGAGAGGGGAGAGGGGGAGAAAAGAGAATAAGTAGCTTGACGCGTGATGTAATATACGTATATCATTTTTAATAAATATAATTTTTATATTTTTTTATAATTAAATTTAATTAATTAAGATAAGTAAATTAAATTACCTCGATGTGCGATACTGTTTTCACGTAGTGTTTCAGAACAATATTTAAGTTTCCAGATAAATGGGCATTGATTGAGTTTTGCGAAGATATAATTAAAGAAAGAAAGAGAGAATGATAATACTGATATGTAAATATTCAATTAATTTTTCATGATCTATTTCAATTTTCAAGCAATCAGCTTTTGTCAAAGAAACTCTTTTGAAATTTGATTTCGTATTTTAACGCTGAGATGAGAACGCGAAAATGTGATTTTTTTTTCATCTCGAATAATACATACGTACTACGCGCGATAATATGTGAAGCGAGTTTCACTCATCTAGACAATCTGTAAAACAGATATGTGGCAACGTTTTCTTTTTGTTTTTCTTTTTTGGCGCATCGCCACGCAAGTATGTCCCGCGTTGTCGAAAGGTAGCGTATCGGTGTAGGTGGTGAATAATGAATGGCAACGTCGAGAGACAACTTGCTGGACCAACGTCGACGACGCTGGATCAGGTCGACCCGTTGTGTGTACGTACGATCGAGAGAGAAAGAGACAGAGGGTGAGGGGGAGAGGGAAAGGAGGCGAAAGGGGGAGAGGGGTTAGGAGACGCAGTTATACAGCACGAGTTCCGGGTGAAACGACATGAAAAATTAACGGGCCCCGCGTTTTGACACTGCGTCAAACTTTCGTTGTACGAGAGTGATAGATTGTTCTACGGCCGCGGTAGATTATATATTCTGTACGATGACGTCGCGAGGGAGGAAGAGAGAAAAAGCTCGCGGAGAGTGCGAGCGAAAGATGGTTTTGGATTCCTCTCGCCTAACGACCGGCGGACAAATTCGAATTTTACGAGGGACACCTCAACGGTATGGTATTGTCAGCTCGAGTCCGCGAACGAGCGAGTCCGTCTCCCAGCCTCGTTGAGTATTTTTTTTTTCCACGCAGATTTATCACACGCCGTGTGTCAGTGGTGTACAAAGGTAATTTCGGTCAATGACGCAGATTGAAATGTACGACGATATTTCATCTTCAATATCCGCGGATGCGGCATATGATAGTGTGGTAATTCAATCTCACCGACTCACGAACATTAACATTCGCGCGCTTGAAATTTCACTCCTTCGATCGGAACGTGTACGTTATGATGTATCCAAAGTGACGGATAGCTTCGTGAGTTGATCTTGGAGAGAGAAAAGATGCAAGTATCTCCCGCAAGAAAAGCCATAATTTTTCGTCCGCGGTAGAATTTCCCCTCGGCTGTTTGTAATCCTTTTTCCACTTTAACGCATATTCGCGCAATGTGTCGCAATGGGATGAGAGAGACGGCAAGATGCGCATCGCGATATTTCATTCGGCGTACGATGCCGCGAATTCGCGTTCTCAAAGACTTCAAAGGGAAGACTCTGCGAAGTTAGCGGATGTCCGGCTGCTCGCGACATCGTACCCTCTTTGTGCACTCCGGTCTGCGGGAGAGGAGGGATCAGAGATACCGAAGAGGGGAACGAACGAAGATAGAAGACGGGAGATGCAGAAGAAGAGAAGGAGCCGCCCCCCCCCCCTCGCTCTGTTCGGCGAGATGCTCGAATTCGTCCGCGGCTTGTCGGCTGGCAAGTACCACGTAACTCACCTACTAAACTCGCGGCTAAGTAACGGAGGTGCATAATTCACCGCTGGTTAATTGGCGAGCGTTTCACGCCAGCCGCCGGTCTGTCAAAGCGAGAGAGCGACGACGAGTCGTTGCTTCTCATCCGAAAGCGACGGAGTATATGTGCGTATCATCGCCGACAGCGAGGAAACGCGTGCTACGAAATCCTCCGACTCTCTCCCTTCCATCCTATCTCTCTCTTTCAGTCGCGACTTTCGGTCGTTCCCTGCTTATAAATACTGCATCTCGCGCAAGGAAAAGAATAAAAGAACCAACTCGAGGAAATAGTAGAGAGCGAGAGAAAGACAGAAAGAAAGAGGAGAGAATGGAGCCGGTGCGGGGTGCAGGAGGTAAAAAGAACTGCTTCTGGCAGTCAACAACTAAGAGACGGACGACGCCGGGTTTTCGAGGATGCCGCGGCGACTTATGACTTATTTAATCACCCGGGCTGAACGTTAATGTCCCTCTATGAAGCGCTCGCGCGAATGTTTCGGGGATTACGTCGCGTCGTCGGGGCGTTGGCCGCGCGATTTACGAGAGTCGTAAGTTGAACGCGCGACGATACGAGATGACGGAGCGAGGCGCAAAATTGGAGCAGAACGCGAAAATGTAAATGTTACACATCGCTACTAAGTGTTTCGTCGTCGCGTTTCTCCATCAAGAGACAAGGTATCGAAAATCGTGTTGACTTTTATGGATAATATCGATAATTATTTATTTCCTTTTTGAGGATCCGTATTCTTTTCACTATTATATGTCACATTTTGTGCAATTTTCCATTTCAATTTTATCACGCTTATAGATTCTAAAGAATTTTGACAAGTTTAATTTTTATAGGAATTGCGCTCTTGCTTTATATACTTTAAATAGATAATAAACAAGTTCCTACTTGGAGATTTTTAAGAGAAGAAAAATTAAAGAGAGATATAAATAAATATAATATAAATCAAATAGTATCAATAATGGATAACTTAATCATTTAAAATATCGAAATAAATGTTAGATTAAAAATTAAAATCAAGAAAAGAAAATTTTGATTCGGGAATAAGATATTATTCAGAGATTAAAAAAATTAAGATTAACTCAATATATTCTGTAATTTCGATCTCCCCGAGATCGGATTAATACAATTACTTTTCCTTGAAAAAGAGGGCAGCAATCATCATCGATCCCTTCCCCTCCTTCCGACGCGAGCGGTCCTTTGCTTCATGCAACAGAAACGTGTGTAGCTAGCGAGAGTTTCGGCAAAGTGGACACGCGCGCTACTAATTATATCGACTACTCGTGTTTGCCTTCCGAGAAAGCGACGTGCTCGATCGATCGTACCTCTTTTCCTCTTAATCAGGGGCGGATTTATATCGAAACCGAACTTATGTAAACCAGTCCCGAGATCATCGACAGACTCGGATCTTGCTTATCAACATTCTAAAGCTAATATATATATATATATCAAGAGACTTGACTACCCTTAATAATTCCTCGCTCGATTATGTTCCCGCAAAGCATGGAGATTATTGCACACAGCTTCCGATTTTTCGATATATATATTCGTCCCTGATTTATTTGCCGCGATCGGTTCGCGCAGCGGGACGTCGTGGATTCGGAAGCGGCCGAATGAAAAACTGTATTTAATTAAGGGACCGTCGAGGGGCACCGTCGACGAGGAATACGACATGCAGAATGGCGATCACGGACCGCGCTAGTTCGGACGGATCGTCGGACAAAAAGCGTTCGCGCGCATCTCGTCGGCGGACGGAACATCGATGGATGACGAGTCAATCGAGAATCGCTGGACGCGCCGGTGTTCCGTCTGCGCCATTCCAGTGTCCGCCGATGACGGACTTTTCGGAGGACGAAGGGGAGAAGAGAGATAGCAAAAACCCCCGCGATCGCGAGGGTTATGATTGATACCGGTGCGAGAATGCTTATAAAATTGCCGGGCGAAATGCGACCGCGCTTTTTACTTCAAGCGCGAAACGTTCGGTTAATGCGAGAGAAAGAAAAAGAGACAGAGAGACCGCCGGTCTCTTTATAAAATCTTTCGAGGCTCGACTATAATTTGCAGAAAGATAAAAATGTATTGAAGGAGAAGTGTCTCGTGTTCACTCCATATTGCTTAAACTATTAATTCCATCTACACGTCTGGGAAGAAACATTAAAAAATTTTTTTTTCCCGTTCGAGTTTTAAATTAAATTTTTAACAGCATTCTCTCTCTCTCTCTCTCTCTCTCTCTTCAGTCTGCTTTCGAATCTACAGGCAACGCTTTGATTTCCATTAACATCAAACTTGCGTGCGCAAAGGGATATTGGCCTCGTGCAGTCGTTTCCACTAGTGTCATCGACCTCTCGATAGGAGACATCGTATCCTCGCGAGAGGATATACAACTCGGCTATAGAACCGCGCAGTTTCGATGTCTGTCACGCCGCGGTCACGTCTTAATCAGTGTCTGGACTTCCAGCGGGCCCACCGGGGCAAGAAGCTCGTCGGCCCCCTCTCTCCTCCCCTCGGTTAAACGTGCCGAATGTTAATTATGCTAGCGGGGTTCCGGCGACGATATCGACTCACCGGGCGAAAAAGTCCTCGTTCGAATCTCGCCGATCGCGCTCGCCAGCCTTGCGTTTTATATATATATGCGATTATAAAATTTCCGTTGGATCTCTCGTGCATTCGAGATACATTCGCGCCAACGTCCGGGTTAATTTCGTCGACATTGCACATTTCATCGCCGTCAAAATTAAAATTTTAATTAGCTACCAGCGACCCGATCTCCGGCTTTCCGGAGAATATAATAGAGATTTTACACTCCAAGTTTTACAACCCCAAGCGAAAGACTCCCGCGTTCGCTCGAATAGAAGTTTGTTGTGACACAATCCCGGCTCCCTACATCGTAACGTAATTAGTAGCGCTATGGGGAAGGGGGAGGCGACTGCTCCCCTCTCCGCCGCTTCTCCACGAGATGTGACTGACGGTCGTTCTATTAATGTTTGTTTTCCACGCGTATGATACATTTGGGAGACGGCGCAATTTACGGTCGTATCATATCCTTCCACATGTAACCGTAGATTTTCTTTCCATCCCTTTCCCTCCGACACGCTTCGAGCAGTTGGCCGAATCGGTGTATAAATATAAATGAGAGTTTATTATGAGAGAGAGAAAATCTCTCCCTCGTAAAGAGGGGGAGTGAGAAAACCGCGAGACACGCGGCGTGTGTCACAACAGCGTCGAGGCGCGAAGCGTCAAAGTGGATTTATGATATTTTCCCAGCGTCACCTCGCGTGATACTCCCTGCCTAAAAACGACGCGCAAAGAGCGGCTCCCGCCTTTGATGTCGTGCCTCTTACGCGCCCTACGCATGATGCATCGCCGTTCTCGACGCGCGCCTTGCTCCGGGGACCTTTAAACAAATCGTCGACTTCTTTGCCGCGCGCAGATTAATCGAGGATCTATCTCTCCCTAGATCCCTTGATTTATAACGATTCGCGACGGCAAACTGCGATCGCAACAAACTTATCTCGGATAAGTATCTTGATGAAAAAAGAAAAGCAATTCCGAAACTTGGCATCTTTTCCTCGTGACGATTGTTTCTCGCAGTTATAAAAACGCGGCGTTTATCTTTATGACGTACAAGAATTTTTAAGACGAACATAAATCAATCTCGACAGACATATGACGGATATAAATCATAATGCGCGAGAAGATCTCTCATATGGGAATGATTAATATTACAAATTAGTAAGACAAACATGCTTTGCGCGAACGACTTCTTCAGAATTTTGAGTAATCGATGGCGGGTCACAGCAAGCAGCGTTCCGCGGATTTCGTCAAGCAGCGATTAATAATAAATAATTAGACGCGATTCGTTAAAATGTCCAAGGGTAATTGCACGCGGCACGAACAGGCGAACGAACTTATTTACGAGTCCTCCCTCCACCACTGTCATTTTCCTTAGCCGTCACGGGAAGAGGAAGCGGCGCGTCACCAAGATCGTTACGCTGACGGATCCGTGCCTTCTGCGAGCGCCGGAAGTAATGCACGGAGGCGCCTTACAAATCTCGGCAGATGATATTCGGGGCCCCGAGACAAAATTCTTTTCCGTGCACGCAGGAGAGAGCTAGATGAATCGTCGCGCGTAAAAATAAGAATGTCGCCAATTCTTGGAATTGTCTCAAAATAAGATATGTCTCGTGAATTTCGAGACCCCCCTTTCTTCCTCAAATTGCTTACGATTCTATAATGAGACATGTATTCTATGTAATTATCGGATCATTTTGTTTAATTCATATATGCACATTTCTTTAAAAATTGTATACTCTATGTCTATATCTGTGTTTTATTATAAAAATACAATATATTCTTTTATTTGTAAGTTAAAAATTATTTAAAGATAAATAAATTAAATATACATATTTTTTTCAATTTTCCTAACATTAATTCTTTAATTGCAATAGCTATTTATATTAAATCACAATTATGTATTGTTTATTTAATTTTATATATTATTTATTAAATATATTCTATTAATTTATTTTAAATTAATTAATAATATATTTAAGAAATTAATAAAATATTGTGGGATATAACACGAAGAAGCAAAGCGTGAACGTTCTCTTTTTCAGATCGCTGCTTTGATCGGTGATATTTTGACACTGATTCATATACAGATCTAGCGTGACTGTATCTTAAGGTGTTTATAGTCCTAAGCTAATAAAACTCTTTGCTCTCTTATATAACATTAAATTTCTCGCCGTTGAAAGCTCCGTGCCAGCATGCTTGTGCAAATAGCGCGACACAAATCGTCGAGGTGTACTTCTACCTCGTTCGTTGTTCGCGCACCAAGTTTCAGCTGTTCTTCTCGGCTCCGCCTCGACCAGAAGAAGGAGGCGAGAGAAGTAGTACTCTCATCAATCACCGCGTCCGCGGGACCGTTTATTTTAAGTCGCTCGCGTTTTTAATACACGCGTCATTAACGCGTGCTGGCACCTAAGCGGCGACGAACGACGAGACGACGAGGAGGACGACGTTAGAGACGTGGCGGTACAATTAAGCATGCAACGCCCGTAACGACGAGGCAAGTATACGCACCATCTCGCACAAGGCAGCCTTCAAGCTGGCAGAACGACCTCGAACTGTAATAATCTCCATTGTAATAATCGTCAAAGATCTCAGATGTTTCCTGACGCAAAACATCTTTGTGTATTGTCAAATAGCTGTTGTATTAGTTGTATCAATCAATCTTTATGAAATGTTCGACGTAATCGACGCCAAGATGACGTCGATCTATACTTGTGGAATAAAAATCGCATTGATTATTGCACTACAAAGTGTGTGTATGCCGTTGCAAAAAGCGTTTTAATACCATCGCCAATATAGTTATAGTCCAAAATATTCGCCGCGGAATTTCACATCGGATATTTATTAAATTGCTGTTAAGCGCTCCGCGCGTCGATACGTATACCGGGGCGGGAGGGAGGGAGGGAGGGAGGGGACTTTCGTATTTATTCGATGAATCGGCCGAATACGTAACGGCATTAACGCCCAAGCTTATGGAGCGAAAGTTTTATCGCTACCGCTCTCTGCTCCGTACAGCTGCGCATATATTGCACGCGTAACATACGGGCGAACTATTTGGCCGGAAAGTCGTTAACTATTAGCCGCCAACTTGACTTATGCGCGCAACCAGACTTACGATCGTGCTCGATGCACTTATTTCCACTACACTTGGCGCATAATGCGCCAAGTTATTATTCCGCCCTCCTTATTTCGTTGCAATCCTCGTCTCTCATTCAATTTATCGCTTATAGATAACAACTACGCGATATTTCTAAATACGTCGCGAAATTTCAGATAATTATCAATAATAATACTAATAATTATCAATATTTAAGGATTATATAATTGCGTATTTTTCTATGATTTATTTTCGTGTGTTTCTTTTTTATTTTTTAATTAAAGGACATAATATTTTAGAGATTTAATATAACATTTTTAACATTGTATACCGAAAAGACACAAATTCCCTTTAATATAATAATAAATTAATAATAAATTAATTATAAATATTTCAGGAAATTTCTTTCTATTATCCTGTTCTACATACATAAAGTTTTACTAAAAGTCAGAATTTTTCGAATTAGATAATTTCTGTTAGAAACAGATTTTTAGGAATTACGATAGTTTTGTTTGCGCCTGCAAAGGTTATCTGCATCCGTTCAGAACGGCACGTTATGCGCTCCACATTTGCGCGCGTGTCCTTTCTTTATACCTTGTCACGACGACGTTGCGCGACATTTACGATGTCGCGTTTTATATCTATCGTGTACGCCCACATAGTACTCGAGAGAGAGAGAGAGAGAGAGACAGATCCCAATTAACACACGACTGGGTTCGTCTCTTGGCACGGATGGTGATCGTTCCCCGTCGTTTTCGATCGTTTGACGGAATGAACTGCTCGCTTTCGATTAAAATTCATTAAAGCCGCCGAGATTAGTGCGGTTCTGGAAATGGACTCGGAAGACCGTGCGACGCATATCAATCGGTCGAGAAGCAGGCGAGAAGGATGCATCGGAAAGAGGAAGAATGAAAGAGCCGGAGGCGAAAGAGACGGGAGAGGAAAGCGGAACAAAGAAGGAGGAAAGAGAAGAGAGAAGGAGAGAGTGAGAGATGGCCGAAGCGCGGAGAAAGAAAGCCCGGGCGAGTCGCTAATGAGAGCGACAATTCAGTGTGTCGGGCGCAGACCGCGCGCGGAATGCAGCCTCGGCTTCCAGCATTCATAAATTTATTCCCGCCGCCTTCTGCCAGCCTCGTTTTATCGCCTGACAATATGCCGCCGCGAGAGAGAAAGAGAGAGAGAGGCCAGTTCGAAGCACACGGTGGACCCCGTGCGGTGTTCGCAGAGTTCGCAAAATCGACGCCTCAACTCTTTAAATGGTGTTCGCCTCCGCCATGCGAGAGAGATTGATTTTTTCCCATCGACGGAATCCGCGCGCGGAATTATTGTCGACGTGTACGGTCACGTTTTCTCCGCTCCTTGTCCCGCAGATCGGAGCCTTTTAATGCCAGCTGCCGTTACATACTGGTGTCTATCACAATCTGCTGAAGCACATAGTATTTATGGCGTACAACCGTAACTAACTTACCCGTGTTCTTAAAGATTTTTGTCGCCGTATGGCCGCGCGGTTTGCATGTCGCGTTGCGAATCGGGAGAGCTAGTAGTACATTCGAAATGGAAAGATGGAAATAGTATAAAGAAAGGTACAAAATGTTGTGTCTTTTGAATTTTTTTCTCTGGGATCACTTTAAATTCTTAGTTTATATTATCCCGATTGAAAATTTCATTAATATATTCGCCAATCAATGAGAAGGAAAATAGATTCATGTATCGTGGCTAAAGGTAATTATTTCCAACAGTTTTTACAATTTTGTTTAATTTTGTTTTTGTCAAAATATATTTTTTTTTTCAATTTAATTTTTTATCCTTGAAAAAATATCCTGTAACTCAAAAATTATGTCGTTTAGGACATCGATGTACATAATTTTCTTTAAAAAAATTAATTTTCAAAGAATCATTCTCTGAAATTTTTAACACATGCTCAGAAACTTACCTTATTATATATATATTTAGTTATTAGATAAATAGTATTAAAGGAGAAAAATTGACGAAGGAATTTCTTGGCGTCTGTACCCATATAATTTTGAGAGACTTTATATATTCTGCATAAGTGAGAGAGACCGACGGAGTATATGAGCGAGCACGTTTATCCCTGAGAGTAATTAGTGTCTTTTCTAGGAGGCAAAGCGCAGAGCGTCTCCCCAAGGAGACACCTCTCGCCCCCTTAGAGTGGCGCCGAAATCTGGTAACCATTCGCCGACTTAACCGGAGTTTTACGAACGGCTTTGGGTAAGACAATGGCGGGGGCTCCGGGTTTACATTATTTAATGCCCTCGCAGTAGTCCGGGGCGTTAATTAGGCGCCGCTCATATGCTAATACGAGAGACTAAGCTCCGCTTACTCGCGTAGTAGATGCTGTGAGCCGAGTACAAGCGTACCGGGCTCGTTCAGTTATAGTATGCCAAGATACGTAGTATAACTAGCCCTACCGTATTCCCACATACATATATATACATGGGAATATATATACTCCCACGCTCACACCGAGCTATTTGTCTCGCTAATATCTCCCCTTCCTCTCCACCCTCCTCTCACTCCGTTCTCTCCGAGATCGTCTTCCACGCTTCCAACAAGGTAACAAAGCTGGCCTATCTCTCTCCATTTCTCTCTCCTCGCATTCTCGCCATTTCATGTAAGCATCTAATGTGAACAAGCTACGATTTTTCTGGTTTGGTATATAATCAAAATGTCAAAATTTTTTTCTTCACAAATATCAAGGCTTGTGTCCTAGATTGTATAAAAATTGTGTAAAAAAAGAAGACATAATTTATTATAATTTAAATGCATATTTTGGAGGAAGAGTGTATTATGTAAGAAATCAAATGATGGACGAACCTCATCAAGGTGAAATTATAATTGTAAATAACTCGTAAGCGGCTATAAAAACTAATGAAACTAATGTCACTATTACGCTCGATATCATCTGTGATCAAAAGTTACACCGCATTATGGGAGGTTAAACCACGTATAACATAGAAAGAAGCTGCGATCTCTAATTTTTTATTCGTGAACGATGCCCGACGCCTCGAAGGCGTCCAAGGACCGTATCGTGGGGTCCGTCTCGTCGCGTCTAAGATTTCCCCGATACGACCGAATCCGTGGCCTCCATCTAGATTAGTCCATCTAAATAGCCGACGATCCTCCCAAGGGATTCGTCATTCTAACACACTACTCGAAGGCAGAAGAGAAGAGAGAGAGAGAGAGAGGCGAGCCGCGCTTCTCCTTTTCGCCTGATTTAATTTATTCGTCCCGAGTTGGGAGGGATATAATCGAATCGTTTGGACAGGCTCGATCGCAAAATTCAATGTTTCTTAGAAGTCGAAAAGTAATGCAAATGTAATTCTCTCTTTTATTGGCAGCCTTATAGTTAAATCGCTGAAATTACGCGATTTTGTTTGTCGATCCTGTTTGCAGGAGAGTTTCCAGTCCGGAATACGCCAAGTATATGAAGGTGTAAAAAGTTTTAAGACGATCGTCGCGCTTCGATAAAATCTCTTATCGTCGATCGGGATACCTGACCGAACTGTCTCCGCAGCACCTGTTCGAGACGCGCGCTAAAAATAGTTCAAGGATCGATGGAATTCACGTATAGAGAGAGGATCCAAACCGAGCTCGAGAGAGAGAGAGAGAGAGAGAGAGATTACATCCTAACCCAATACAAACCATTAGAAGGCATAACGTGGTTTACGGCGGAGTCGGTAACTCTATATCGTGGCGGCGTCTTTTGATGCGCGACGCGCTTCCATCCAACGCTCGTCCGCGATGTAGTAGCGTCTATCGCGGTCTACACGTAGAACAGGCTACAAGAGTCTCGAATACCACTTCAGGTATATTTTCTCGGTGTCCGATTTTCACCGCGAATGCCTCGCATCGTCGTATATATCGTATATTCAAAAGGATAGACACAGTTTTTATACTTGTCTTTAATTGTCCTTTTTTGTAGATTTTCTTTCGCTATCATATTCTCTCGTAGCAAGGCTCCGACAAGGCAAAATATCAAATCATCATCACGCCGATAGAGTTCCAGCAGACCTGAGAAGTACGAGTTCCTATGAGAGTTGAACAATGAGATCGGTTGAACTTGAAGCGGACGCTAAATGTGTCGGCGTTACATACTTGTATGTGTTACGGTACGATTGAACGATACATATCGTCGCTACTTATAACAAATGTAAGCGTATGTATATATAACAACTTCACGATCACATTCACGGATCGTCCGGTCGGCATCCGATTACAACGTTACGGCGAACTGTGCTACGTGTATGGGAAGAGAGAGTGTTTATCCTCTCGGAGAGAGGAAAGCAACGCGAAGTCGATAATGCGAGGCCGAAATAACGAGGCCTCCTTCACGAGAAGGCAACGTTGGCGACGTGTCAGCAACATCAACGCACATTTGTCGTTTGAAAAAAGAGAAAGAGAAAGAGCGCGTATATTATAACGAGAGAGAGAGAGAGAGAAAGCGATATACAACGCATTTATACGATCGGGATCAGAGCATCAATGTCTGGCTATCCGGCGGCCAGCAACTTGTCTCGATTTACGCAACGTAGGCAATGTAAATAACAAGAGAGAGAGAGAGAGAAAAAGCATCTTTTCGCGCACCGGATCTGACGATTATTCGCTGCGATACACTGAGTCGATCATTAAGGAGATGTCCACCCGGACGTTCGTGGAAGACATCAGCGTAGTTGGTGTCCGTGCGCGCGTAACATGTACGTCATTTTCTGATGAGGCTGTGCAGTTATCTCGTTATCACCGATTACAACGAACGGCGATGCGGGTTGCGCGTGATATCATCCTCGCGTTGCGGATTCGAGTACGCATCAAATATCGTCTTCCGCACGCGCCTATTAATAACTTCGTAATTATTCAATATAAAAAAACATTAATTTTATAAATTAAAATGATTCAATTTTTCATTAATTTTAGCTTATATACTTGATAATTTTCATTATTTATTTCCCTTACACATTTATCTGGAATTTTTTTCTTTATATTATTTTTATATATAAATAAATTATTTCAAGAAATAATTTTTAATTACATTTTTTATCTCCAACATTAATATTGTTCATAAATCATCTTTTGTACATATAAATAGTATAAATAAAAAAATCACATATTTTAATTTCAAAAATTATAATTATATTAAGCTTTTTGCCCTTTTAAATAAAAATCCTAAAAACTCTTCCGCCAGAGAATAAAATATTCATTTATCCGCGATATCAGTCACTATGTCTTCATTTTTTTTTTAACGATTATACCACACAAAAAGAAGAATCAAGATCATATTGCTTCTTGACGCGGAACTTCTTTTCGTTCGTCGCTCCGTTTCCTTTTCTCGTTGCTCGTCGTCGTCGTCGTCATTTGGTGGTAAACCATCGAAAAAGTTCAAGATGAAACACGAATCTACAGGCTCGTCATTATTTATAATTTTCCGCTCCGTCGAGGTCGACATTGTGCTTTCGCGTTTTAAAAGAATGCTCGAGACATGGGAGAGTCCCTTTTCTCTCTTCGCCGCATCCGTACGACGGCGATGACGACGACGAGACGAGAGAACGAAAGACACAAGGAACAAGAGAAAAAAGGGCTTGACCGCCTCCGCAACTTCAAGAGGCGTCGAGATGCCCGTCTCGATAATACCTGAGACAATGACCGACCGCCATCGTTACTCGCCTGAAAACGCATATCCGCGAGCGCGCGACATCGTTCTCTCTCTCTCTCTTTCTTACATCTGAAATCAATTTATCAAGACCCGGAGAGGCATCGCTATGCAGTTAGCCTTACGTAGATTGCAATAAGATAAATCGTTCAAAAAATATTAAAAAGTTTCTGTACAAATATTATCTATTAATGTATTGTCAAAATATACGATCTTTCTTGCGTTCGAGATGCGATTAATTATACATATATCAGATAAGCGTCGATGATATGCTATATATTTGTTCTGTAACTCCTCACACAAGGGATTACGAATCTTCTCGGCGTCACGTCACGCTAAAATCCTCTCAATGATGTGACTTTGTCGCACGCTTAAGGACAGTTTCGTTTGACAGCGCGAGATGCAATTAGCAGGACAATCTCGATGAGAGATGACGCACGCACGTACCTTAATAGCGGATTTTTTCCCAATCTTGAGATGCGACGGGGTGATTAAGTCTCTTTAACAGGGCCACGTCGAGTGTGTGCGTGTGTATGTATGTGTGTGCGCGACCATTCGTGGCGACCGGATAACGAGAGCAACGGTGAGAAACGTCGTTCGCATTTCTCGCGGCGTGGCTCGTTAGACGACCGGGCTTTCGTTCCCGTTTGTCTCTCTTCTTCTTCACCGAAGTCTCCCGACGGACCAGCCGTCCATCCGTTTGTCCGTCAGTAAGCGGGACGAGAAGTGCAACGCCGATTTACCGCCCTTTAAGAGACAGAAAGAGAGAGAGAGAGATCTTCAAAGCGACGTTAACGACGATCATCTGCCACGGTTTCTGAATTCCAAATGATACGGCACTCCACGGATCCTTTGAGAGAGCCGTATTATTTTTGGACGGTTAATTATACCGCGAATCTCCTATCGTCGCATCGCGTGATTAAGCCTGTCGATATTTTATCTTCGCCTTCTACGTAAAACGTATTGCGAGACCTTCTTCCTGCTTATAGATACGAGACTTTGATATATTTATAGATATGAGAATTGAGACTATTTATGGTATCGTTATTTCATTCGTAACTATCACAATTTATATTAGATTTCGAATGATATGATCATAATTTAATGCAAATTTAAAACTTGTATTCTTTCGAAAAAATCGTAACATGTATCTGTGCTGCCTTTTTTTTGATATTATTAATGAGAATATTAATTGTTCAAATCTATTGGAAATATTTAATCTTTTAACGTGTCTCCCTCCCTCCTCTAGATCATTACGGATTACTAACTAACTATCGCAAAAGGCGTGATTATTAGACTCAATGAATTCACGTGTCGACTCTCAACTCGTACTGTGTGATCTTTTCCCTTTTCTTTTCTAGACTTATGTGTGTTTCTCGTTTTTTTTTCTCTTATATTTCTAATCGGAATTTTTCCCCATTTGTGTTGATAAACATACATAATATACAAAGCCGAACGATTATCTCTAGTGTCTATAAACGACATGGATAGCAATTGCTTGCTCGATTTGATAAATAAAGCGCTCTTTACGTTACAACTATGTCGATGGCTATCAACAGTAATAGATATTACATCGACGGCATTAATGGGAGTAATATGTCGTCTTATCGATTCGCGTTATTAATTTACAAGTACATACAACTCGTTGCGGTTTCAAGATTGCGACGATGACGATACTGGTTTTCTAATCGCATTACGCGAGATTTCACCGTCGCTTTCCGCAGGCTTCCGCTAAAGTCTTTTTATACCGCATCGTTCTGAAGATTCGAAACGACACGCGAGGATGCACTAGAAAAGTCAAGAATCTAGAACGAAAGGTCAAAGACGCGCGCTACTAAGAAGCTTTATTTAAATAAAACTCGCGTAAACCTCGATATTGCCGTTTACGGATTTATGCATTCAAGTAAAACACGAGAAGCATTCCGCTTTTAATGAATCTCGCGTAAAACATTCGGTCTCGATTAAATATGAGATGGGGAAGGGAAGGAGGAGGAGGAGGCGTTTTAGTCTTCTTTCCACTATATATTTCGTAGATTTTTTTTTTTTTAATATCTCTTCGATCATCTTATATTCTCACCCTTTTATCCCCGAGTACGTAATTATTCCGATTAAAATTGGTTGATGTCACATTGCATTTCGGCATCGAGACATCACTTGCTCCTCGTCTCTCCGCAAGTCGTTCGCGTGGTTCTTAAACGACCGAGCAAAACGACCGAACACGCGTATAAATTGAAATTTACGAAGCAGCCGGCGGGGAATCGCGTGATAGAAGCAACCTCATCGTCGTTTTCTCGCCGGGAGCTCCGTGATCGTGGGTAAGGATCTTTCCAATCCCACTTCACACTTTCGTGTATCGTGCTCGCAGCGATCTTGTCTGAGCTCAGCTTTGATTTTCAACGCTACATCGTGGGCGTTAGTAATTTTTATTTGATTTTTTTTTTACATGGAACTTCGTAAATTAAAGTTCTTTTTTCTATAGGCACAAATCTTATAGTAGATGTAAATTATTAATTTCACCTTGCGACGGCTAAAAAATCAAAGATAAAAATACACGATAATAGATTCGACTGTTCCCCCCCCCCTTTCGTTTAAAGAAATTCGCGTAGCTTACAACACGTATTATCTCCACTTCATACCAATATGTCAAGCGATACGAGGTCGGAGAAGTAATAAATTGCGGCTATTGACAGGCAACATGAGACTGCCGCGACGGAGGCACCGCTTGTATACCGGAGTCCGTTTGAATCTTTTCTTTTTTTTTTTCTTCGCGTTCCGCTTGTGGAGTCGGCCGCGAAAGAACGGAAACCGTTTTGCCGAGACACAAAGACCGAAATTCCACGGAGGCGCGAAGGTATATAAGAAGCTCCTGGCGAGAGGAATGGCGGGCTCGTCTCGTCCCCGAGCTGCTAAAGCGTGGGCGGCCCCGGCACATCCGGCCTAAACTCTCCCCCGAGATAATATAACGCCGGGTTCGCCGAGACGTTTGCACCATCATTAAAATTCGCGATAGCGGATCGAACAGGCACATAGTGACATCACCCTCGTTCGCGCGGACCAACTAAGAACCGCGTAGAGAAAGAGAGAGAGAGAGAGAGAGAAGGGCCCGCCATGTGTTAAAACCTGCCCTCCCTGCCGATGACTTTCCTTGTCCGCTCGTTGTGCGCTCTCGAGATCTACCTCGGGCTTCTGGTTAAGCCGCGTATAGATCGCCACGCATCATGATACATGCGCATGGTATGCATATAATGAGATTGACGATAACCGTTTGACGATTAGCACGGGATACACTCTGAAGAGAGAGCGCACACACGATCACTATCGGGATAACAGACTTGATACAGTGCCTCATTTCCATCAAGATCAATTTTTTTTTTCTTCGCGATATAATAAACGAAACGAAATCGTAAAATCGCGATAAATTGTCGGAGCCATAAAATCGCGCTATAAATTATTATCCTTCAACAAGGCGCTAATGAGATGCCCGAAGCGATACTCTCTATTCGCGCCTCTATGACTCGTATAATTTATACTTCTACTTGATAGAAATAAAATTAACTTATTAAATCTCTTATCGAGTAATCTCTTGACATATATGAACAAGTGTATTTTTTTATTCTAGACTTCGTAAATCAAATTTAACGATCACTTTTACATTTACAAAATCAATTCTAGTCTTTGAAAATATTTTTCCATATTTTGAGAAATTTATTATATAATTATAATTAATATTAATTGCTACTCATCTGCTAGTAATATTTATTTATCAATGAGTTTTAAAAAATATTCTACGATTCTAATTATTTAAATAGATGAAAAGAAAAGTACTTAGTTGATTTTCGTGGAAAATCAAAGAGAAGGTCGGTGAGACCTAAACAGTATATTTCCGGCCGTTTTATTCCCGTCCGTTCGCCGCTAATCAACGCTTAGTCATATCGACACCTGCATATCGGAGCCTGACGCCACTCTGACGCCGAGCACGGGTGGGGAAGAAGAGCTCTTAATACGCATCGTCGAGGAAGATGGTCGTTCCGACAAGTGAAGAGAGATCGAAGCCTTCCGAGAATCTGCATACGCGGTATATCGTTCATTTTTAAACACCGACGTAGTACGCGGTAAAAATTAAACCTCTCGCGATTTCTCCTCCTCTCCTCCCTCCTCGCGCGAATATTTATTTATTATGTAGATGCAACGGGAGATGATGCATCCATGCGTCTCTCGGAGGGCGCGTAACGGTAGCGGAGAATGCAAATGCGTTACGCTCTCATATAAACGTCGGCGACGGCACCAGACTCCGCGTCTCTCGTCGAGGCCCTGATGCACGCGCGCAAATTTCCAGTTCGACACGTACGTACCTACGGTATGCATGCGTGCGTGTGCGAAAATTACGTGAGCGGCGAGAGACTGGCTGCGCGAGATACGATTGTATTCCGTCTTTCGGTACTCGCGCCGGATTTTACGCGCGCGGTACGTAAGGCGTGACGAGAAGTAACGAGCTGTATCCAAGTTCCGCGCGATAAGGGCTAACGTTCGATGCGCCTCGGCAACGCTTGTTTATGATTTATTGGGATTGATGATGAGAATGATATTACGCGCTCTCTTAAATTCAATCAATGAAAATGTCATTGTTAAAACAGTAGCACAAAAAGATCATTTCGAGTATTTCGTTGATCCTTAGTGAAAACACTTACACTTGCATCTCCGTCTTTTTCACTTATTTTAAAATTACTTTCTACTTTTGGAAGAAACTTTTACGTACACATATCTGGATTAAACCATGTATAACAATTTATAACAATTATAATAATTTAAAATTACACACATTAATCCCGTAAACGTATATAATTATTTGAATTTGGACTTAAAGTTGAATTTTGATTGATAATGTAAACATAAAATAAGTATTTTCAAATCTTACTAATTAAAACTAATCATTAAATCATTGATTCTTTCGGCAAAATTTTACAAATTTACACAGATATATTTATAATTGATCATCAGTGATTACTCGTCGCTTTTCAATAATACATTGATTCCATTTAAGAGAACGTAATTGTGTATTAACGAATGAGAGCATTGTCAATCGCTTACGATATTCACAGAGGATTTAATGTAAGATGATGAGAGATCTATAAGATCTATATGTCGAATAATAAGTAAATACTTGATGTACAAATATTATTAATGATATTCCAATACTCTCGTGCAAAATGCATGCTAAATCGCTATTTTTAGAAACAATAATAATATTGAAATTGTGATATCAAAATTTTGCTCAAAATTCATACAAACTTATCAAAAAATCGATAGCAGTTCGATAAAAATTGTGATAAATTATAACGAGCACATCGCAGAATTACGAGCCTTTCGCCTTCTTCTCACCTTTCCTTATGAGAACGTGGCTTCTCTGAGACGTCGTCGCTAGCTCTTTCCACTAACATCCAAAGAGAACTGTACGCGGTCTCGCTACAAATCCGGCAAAACTCTCGCGGACGACACCTGCTGAATTATTCAGCGAGAGCGGCTCTTGATTGCCCCTCTCGGAGGAGGCCAATGTGTTCGCCAATGTGCGAGAAAATTCTTCAGGAGCTTGTCCTGCCTGTCTGCCTATACAGGTAGCCGGCGTGGACTGCGCGCGGAAACGGGAAGACCTCGGTGATGGCTTACCGTCGGCATCTCCCGACGATACCTGTTTCCCCTATCCGGCACAATCGCATTTCCATCGGCGCCGATCTGTTTATACACGATGCCGGACACGCCCGACAAATATTTTCCTTGACGAAATTCTTTACCCTCCTCGGGATCCATCGTCCTGCGAGCGACGATAATGCGCGCTCCCATCGGGATTGCGACGACGTTTTAAACAATCTCGCCCTCGGTGTGTAACCGACCTGGAGCCTTCCCGAGTCGAAATTCTGCTCCTATTTTCAATTTTCTCACGTTTACGGATTCTAAAGGATGTCAGATAAGTTTAACCTATGTAAGAATCGAGCTCCTACCTTGTATCTCAAGTATATAATAAACGAACGGTTTTTCACTTACAATCAGTTAGAAATTTAAAAGATGAACCTTCAGTTATTAATTAAAATTATATTTTCTTCGCTAAATAATATAAAAGTATTATATATTTAAAATAAAACATATATAATTAGTATTTAAATTTAGGATTGTATACATATTATATTCTTTTATTCTTAAATGTATTTTATTCTGTGCACGAAAAATAAACAAGAATTTCATTTAGTCGAGATATAAAAATATTCTCGGATTATTTAATTAACAAAATATATTGCTATATCTTATATATGTATAATATTATAATTTAAAATGATTTTTTTTTAATTTATTGAGTTTATTATTCAATTGGTACAATTACTATTACTATTAACTGATGCTTTCGGTAAAATTATAAAATTAAAACTATCAATGGCTATTTACTGCATTTTAGTGATAATATATTGATATTCTATTTAAAAGAACGGATTAAATAATATAAAAGAAGAACATTGCAAAAGAGAGTGATCTAATTGCTTAAAATGTATGTTAGATTATTTGAGATCAAAAATAAAAAAAAAAAATTTAATTTGGTCTCCTATTCCGAAGGAATAAAGTGTCTAAGATAAAGCAACTTTATGCTCTTTATCATTCTCGCATTGCGTGAACTTATAAACGCGATTCTCAATACCAATGATAAGATGATATACGGCAATGCATAATCGCTCTGACGTTTCGTCACGTTAGTGCTCCCATATATGGCTTTTTCAATCCTTATTATTAACGATGACATATCGATAATTGAGCATCTAGAATAATTAATATAATCTAAACTAAAATAAATCTAAAATAATTATTAAAAAATTAATTAATTAATAATTAATAAATGATCGAGGCTCCTTCCTAAATTTAATAACACAAAGAAAGAGTGATGTACATAGCGAATCGACCTCGTCTGGAGATTCAACCTATACTGGAATGGAATGTTGATTGGCCCGATCGCGTTTTGCAAATCGTGATTAACGCGCGTCTTCCGGCCGATTCCTCATCATCCGCGCCGGTGCCCGTCTTCCGGCGTGATTTCGCGCGTTCCTTTTCCCCGCCGTCGTCGCGTCGGGGTTGGTCAGACGCTCGTTAATCTTTTTTACGACGCGCCTCGCGCGGGAAGAACTCCGTTTCCCTCTAGAGAGAGAAAGAGGGGAGGGGGGGGGGTGACGAAGGAGGTGTCCCGCGCTAATAAATAATTTCTCGCGTAGTCCCTGTAGATCTGGCGATGATAACCCGGCTGAAATACACCGGACACGGGTCTCCTGGGAGGCACGCGAGGACGCATACTCGCGTGCACGATAGTCGCATATACACGAATGTGCGCGAGTGCGGTGAAGATACGGCGAGGACACACGCTTAGTGCGCGAGATGAAAGATGGTCGCTTTATAAAGAGATACGTAGAGTGTATTTCGCGATGAACGTATCAAGGGAGCAATTATATAAAAATTGTCGTGTCTTTGCGGTAGCGCGGATAGTTCAAGCTATCTTTCCTTTTTTTTTTTTTCGAAAGAGACAAATTTTCAAAAGACAAAGACATTAGAGAGTCTGTACTTTCCGATAGTGCCGGATTTTTATTAATAATAAGATTTATCGTTATCACCTTTCTCATGTAACTCAATTTCTTCTGTTATCGAAATATCTTTTTCCTAGCTAGCGATTTTTATCTGAAAACTTCGAGAAAACGATCGATAAAAATTGTATCACGCAACAACGATTCTCGATTATACTTCTCACGTCATCCTCAGCGAAATCAAATGAGTCGAGAGAAGCAGGTTGATATTCTCTGTTATCGCCGACGAGGCAAGCGGGGAGGAATGCCTCGGAATACGCGATAACACACTTAGTGGTACCAGCAATGTACTTGCAGAGGAAGTCGTGGGATGAGGACCTCCAGGGGAGAGGGAGAGGACGCAGTGATCCTGCGGAACGGCCGGTGGTGAGTATAAGGGCGCAATTAAAATAGCGCCACTCAGCAGCAACCGTCGATAAATAAACGCTACTACCTACCCGCCGCACGACGGAGTGGAATAAGTGTGCAGGCGGATTGTTTCGCCAGCCAGGCAGCCGGTTACAAGGTGGTGGCTTCGAGAGAATCTCTCTCCTCTCTCACTCCGCTCTCATTCCTCTATCTCCCTTCCGTCCGTTCTCATTCCCTCCCCCCGCGTTTCCACCTATTCCGTTTCTCTCTTTCTCTCTCCTTCTTTCTCAGTCTTATACACACACAAACACATACGCATAGCAGACATTCTGCCTTCTGCCTCTGGCGCTCACAATAAAAAGGTGGAGACGCTTAGCCCGTGCGGCCATGTTTCTCATCCCCCTGTCGGTACCATCCCCTCCCACCGCTATTCTCCTGGCCATCCTCGATGCGAAAAAAAGCACGTAACGTATAGCCGCGATCTAATTGTCGGAATTATCGTCTGCGCGGCGCCGTAAGAAAATGGAGGATGCCGCGAGAGAACTAAGCTGCACAGCACCGGCTGTCTAAGCCGATCCATTGAGATAGGACTCGCTTGAGAGATTCATGCGGATATTTAGTTCTCGATCTCTCAATTGAACGTTTATTATCGTTGACCGATATCGTTCAGTAATGCTTGGAATGCTTGTGGATACGAAATTAACACGTAATCCAATGAGAAGATATAATATTCAAAGCGTGATGATTAATCTGTGTGATTTTGTTTTTCGATCGAAATGAGAGTACACGATCGCCGGAAAAGAATGCAGCTATTTATTAATTTAATAAAACAAAAAATGCGAACCGTAATTTTCGCTCGCCGACAATGACGGAAGATGCTTTGACATGTCATCGTGAGACAACGCGACGGTATAAATTGTTAAAATCATTATCTCGCCACGGCATAAAAAAATGTCCGCGACTGCACGAACCTCGGCTACGTGCCAGGAAGATGGAGAATTATCTCAATAGCAAGTGCAAGCGCGGTCCATTGTTCTGCCAAGACGCCTGGCATCTCGCTCTCTCGCTCTATCGCTCTATGAAGGAAAAAAAAAAGGGAAAAAAGAACTGCGGTAATTGCTGCGCTCGTTACCGTTCCTGCCGATGCAGCGGTAATCGGGGACCCTTCTGACAGAAAGATAATAAATGGTTTTCCTTTCAGAGCCTACTGTGCGCCCGCGCCGCCACGTGAATGCCGAGCGGATTTTTAATAGCGTATATACGCCGCTCTTGGTTACAGTGCGTATAGCGTGAGTATGCGACGAGAGTACTTAATCTTTGTGAAATCGTTAAACTTGATTATTCGAGAGCGTGATGCCTGTGCTAAGGGAGAGAAAGTCACGCGTTAGTTTGCGCAAGATACGCCGACTTGATACGGTCGAGATCGGGATCGACTCGCGACATGCATGGAGCGGAGAAGAGAAATGTCGACGGGAGTACAATTGGGGACCCCTGGTACCCTCGTCGTAGATAGAAACGGAATCCGTGGCGAGGGCGCGTGGATATTTACGAGGCAATAATTTAACCGCCACTTAGCCGGCTATTAATTTCGGAAATTGCTGAGAAAGGAAGAAATTATGAGAGAGGCAAAGAGAAAGAGAAAGAGAGAGAGAAAGCGCGACGAACCGACGTGACTTCGAAATATCTGCAAGCCGGTCGAAGGAGACGATCATCACGTCCAAAACAGAGAAAAGATATCTCCCTTCGAGCGGGAAGAAGAGGGGTGGGAAGGGGAGGGGGGGGGGAGAAAACACGTGTGACTCGTTGCGCGCGAGCGTTCTCTAATTCTTTCCGCGAAAAATTCTTTCTCCTCGGAGACGCACACATGGTCGCCACCACTTCGTCCCGCGAGAAGAGTGCTCGTTTAACCTTATGATTGATTGCCGTTCGCATGCAAGTCCGAGTCTCTTATTGCTCTCTTTACCGTTCCCGTAAATTTATTTCGCGTTACGAAATGTCAAGTTCTCTCTCTCTCTCTCTCTTTTTTCTCTCGACGCTGAATTAATTAAAAGTACTCTCAAACTATAATAAGAACGTTTTTTTTTATTGCTCTTTCACATTCCATTTTCGGCGCCCAAACTATACCGATGACGTTACATCGATGAAAGAAAACGTCGCGACCGATTGATTGGAGTGCGCCCATGCCGTGTTTGCCGGACGGATTCCAATTATGCTCTACTATTTGCGAAGCACTCCCACGCCTGACGCGATGATTTCATATCGGCCCGATGGACGGCCCCAGCGGGTCTACCCATGGCTGTCCGATATGCGATATTAATACGACTGACCTCCGACCCTTACTCCCGTCCTTTTCTCTCTTTCCTTCTTACTTTTTCTTCGTCCCTTCGGTCTCATTGTGTACCCGCATTCTCATTGTATACGCTTGCACGTATACCCGTCGTACGATTAAAACGACAATGGAAGTAAAATAAGAAAAGAAAAAAAAAAAAAATATATATATATAGAAAAAACGAGTATTTCTGTGTGTGCGATCCGATTATAACTAAATATGATATTTCATCAGAGACAGAATAAAAATAACGCGAATTGCGCCAAAAATAATATCTATTTTAAATCGTATTATATAAATTTCTATCTTTTAATATGTCACTTCTATTATCACACACAATTTTCTATTCAAAATATGTCTTTTCTATATATAATAATCGTGTAAAAACTATTTATAGATATCTTGGTGATATTATAATCACGATAATTCTCTCTCTTGACTATATAATATACTTTGTTTTATGATATACTCTGTACAACTTTTTGTTGTGCGCGTGGCAAATTCTTAGTTATTTTGTTACCGTGCTTATAATGCGTAACGATGCCGTTTAAGATATACGAGCTTATGTATCAGGTAGCGTTATAAACGAAACCTTGCTAAATTCTCCGAAGACGAAGCACGATAGTGTATCAAGAAATATCGATGTAGAAAATTTATACGAGCCCATATTTGTGTTTCTCTCTTTCTCTCTCTCTCTCTCTCTCTTTTCTGATTATTACGTATTAATGAGTATCATATACTAAAAATGCTATGAAAGATTTTTTTCAAGATATTCGAATCAAAATTTTTCTATTACTTTCAATCTCAATTTTCAACCCAACATTTACTTTGATAATTTAAACACACCATTTACTTTTATAACTATTTAATCTATAGATTTGTCAAAAGCTTTTGTTTTAAATCTCTAAGTGAGAAATTATAAATAGGAGCTTAATTTTTATATATAAATTAAATTTATCAAAATTGTTTAGAAACTGTAAACGCGAGTAAAATTGAAGTTAAAATTAGGAGCTAAAGTTTGTCTCGGATAAATTCACGATATGACAGAAACTTTTCCCCAGGATGTAAGAACCGTTTAATCGGCGAGGCATCTCTCTAGAACGTGGCCAAGAGTTTCTTTTTGACATGAACTATGGATTATATATGATATTGATGAACGTCGTCGATCGAAGAAACGAAAGGCTACATCTACATCTACATCGTAGTTGTTTCCAGATGAGCCCACGCTGTGCGAGATGTATGTTCTTACGACAACGACGAAATTTATCTCGTGCTGTCGGTAACAGAGATCGAAGACTTTCACGGTTGTAGCTTCAAGGACCTGCGGCGAAGTTTAGCCGTGCCACGTCGTTAGGAAACTTTTGGTTGATTGCCAAACGAAAACGAAGACGAAAGGAAAGAGAGAGAGCGACGCGCTCGCGTGGATCGAGATATTTTGTACTTGTCGGCAAATAATAAATGTAACACTCGCAACTACACGGATGATCCTCTTACGATTTTGTATCCCCGTCAAATATTAAAGAAATGCTCTCGTGTAAACGCGAGCCGGATAATTATAGATGATCGATTTGTCACGAGATATTTCGCGAGATGATCGCGTATGATGGAATAATTGATGATGCAAGAATAAACCGTTGCAGGCATAAATCGAATATATTGCTTATCCGATATATTTCTGCGACATTTGCCGAGCATTCATTGGGAATCGATTACAGTTATGCCGTTTATTTGCGAATAATAACGATACAGATCAAAAATTATCCCGGAAGATAAATTACGCGCTATTTATCTTTATGATGTATAAAAAAATTAATTAGCAATAAACTACTTTCAATATCGCTTTTTTTTTTTTAAATAACGGACAGTTTATTTACGGATCCCTCATAGATTGGAATTCGCGGAAAAATCTCATGACGGAGTATCCCCGGGGAGAAGAACCGCAGGAATTCGTCATGGAACAAGCGAATTCGCCCCCGCAGGGAGAGCCACGCGGTATGTCACGAAGTTCCACAAGAGGTATGGCGGCAATAGAGGTTAACCGACTTATGTGGATAATCGCGCGCACCCCCCTCCCCCCCTCCTCCTCCTCCTCCCGAAGGTATCTCATATCGATAGCCGGATACTATAGATATGCGACGAATGAGTTCAAGTATGCCGGACTCGCGGCGTTTGATATGATCGGCCTCCCGTATTATTGCTTGTACCTCCCACTGCTATATGATACCAATATTCCCGACGAAGCTACCAAATTGGAAGCATCAGCTTTTGGGTGACAATCGAGGGTCAAATATCCGACTTATTTATGTAATATCGGAATCGATTTCCGACATCAAGAATATTCTTATTATAAAAGAAACTCATGCATATAATATGTGTAGCACAAGAAAATATCAAGTCTTAAATGATTGTAATTTAAATAATTTAAATAATATTTTAGGATGAATAGAAATCTGTGAATGTGTCTTAATTTTTTATGGTAAAAAGAAACGATTAAAGTCTAAATTTTTTTATTTCGAATTTATATCGATTAATTATGGATGTATATATGCGGTTAATAAAATTCGAGTACGGCCTGGTGCCAAGCAAGTTTGCTTAACGCGAAACGAGCGTTATATACAAAGGCACGGTGCGTCACGTAAGGCCCGTGCGTGACGCGTGCAGCGCGTCCGAAGCCAATGACGGTAATAAAACACAGTAACCCCGTGAATAATCATAACGTAATGTCAAAGCCATAAAGTGCAGAAAGGGCGGGCGAGCCACCCTAGCGGTATCGACACGGATTCGTCTCCCTCCTTTCCTCCTCCTCGTTGACGATCTGTTCTCGCGGATTGCGATACGCGCGTGTATCTCTCATTACGAGCATTCGCGACACCCTGGCATTGTTTGTAATGATCATTCTTCACACGTCGTCGTCAAAGCAATGCTCGCAGAGACATTTTGTTGATACGCACAACCATTAATTTGCTTTGAAAACAATGATTTTTATTCCCCTTCTCTAATAACGTAATAATCTCTCAATTGACTCTTGCAAATTTTCATTTTTTTATTATTAAATAATATACATAAACGACAATGTCTGAAGAATTTATCGACACGTATCCGATTTTTGGAGCGTGTCGATGGGAGAAACGCGCGGTTTCTAGCTTCGCACAGTGTGTGCTTACTACACCGAAATCCAAATACTGACAACGTTTCGCAACGTTTCGCCGTTTCCTGTTTCCTGGATCCGGGGAGCCCCGTGTACTAATGCAGAAACTTGTACTTCCTGTGTAACGCAACTTGATCGCTTTCAAGAACGTCAGCGGATTTCTTGGAACTTCGTCGACGCTCCGTCAATGAAAGCGCAGTTTCGCAATTCGTCGAAATTTACGCGTCGAAATTTGTTGCCCGCATTTGTTCTCCGTAGCTTCCGAGAAACGAACGAATTACCGAGGCGTGAATGAAAATCGCTTATT
Organism: Cataglyphis hispanica; assembly: GCF_021464435.1. Taxonomy (NCBI): domain Eukaryota; kingdom Metazoa; phylum Arthropoda; class Insecta; order Hymenoptera; family Formicidae; genus Cataglyphis; species Cataglyphis hispanica. Next base: position 1,853,862 of record NC_065974.1, read on the forward strand.
CCTTATTATTTTTTTTCCCCGCAGATACACAATCGAGTAGTATCACATATATCGGATAACGTCTCTTAATACACACAGTGATGTGTATTTTTATTAATATATTTTCGATATCTCTCATTGTCAGAGCAATATTCGTGTCGAAAATTTTCTCCTACTTTTGCGATCTCAATTTTTCATCTAACATCTACTTTGGTACTTTAATTACTCGATTCTCTCTTTTTTTGAAATTTATTGAATATCTATAATTTTGTCGAAAGCTCCTCTTTTAAACTTCCAATTATTCGTTTACTGCATATTTAGGGGGAGAAGTGTAAAATAGAAGACCAATTCATGTACAAATTAAATCTATCGAAATCCTTTAGATTTCATAAATGTGAGAAAATTGGAGCAACATTTCGGAATGCGCTGCGGCTTTTCCATAGCGTGACTCAGCTTTGCTCTGACGTATATACTGCGAAGAAAATCACGATATCGCGCGCAATAACTGTACGAGGCGAAACGATGCGATTTCATGGCCCGTCGGCAATACTCGAAGCACTTGATGCAGAGAGAGAGAGCTGATCACGTCGGAGAGCGCCGTTCCTTTTAATGCTCGGCCAAGGATCGAATTTATGTGCCGTCCCGTGCAGTTTAATTCGGATTAAACTTATACTGCAAGGAACGAATTAAAGGGATTTGCGATTGGACACGTTGTATATGGACGGTCGCCGTTCTGTCCGGGACGAACGAGAGGGCGGAGGGGGAGGGAGGGGGAGAGAGAGGAAGGGCTCGGACTCTGGCTGCGCCCGACGTCGCACCAGTCAATTTGATTTATCGGCACGACGCCTCTCTCTCTCTCTCTCTCCCTCTCTCTATTTCGCTTCGCACGCGTCGCGACGTCCTCTCTCGCACGGATACAAATATCTAGAGGGAAACGCACACCGGCGCGCGAAAGCATCTGCCATTCGACGTTGTCTACCAACGCATCCGGTTTATCTTTTCCCTCGAACTTTCAAGCTCGTACTCGCACTCTCGAGTGAATAATCGTCCATCGTCAAAGATCTCGATGGAATACTTCGTGTCCGCGAAATATATTAAATTATTTAATTTTATACAAAATTCTCGCGTCTAGATATTTTACTTTCTTCCGTGCGTATGATATATTTGTCGGAGGTAGAATTTATTGAGATCGATCGTTCGCGCCGGCCGATTCGGCTCGCTACTTTGAGAGCTGCACCGACGTTTCTCGAAGATGACCCAGAAGCGTGGCGGCGAGCATTCTCACAGCTGAGCGCGGATGAGCCGGATTAGCCTCTTAGCCTGTGCGCCCGTGGATGCCTATAACTGCTGATGAATACGGATTAAGGGAGCACTGGCTGTGCACAAAGTGCGAAGCTGGTCTTGCGCGACCGAGAAGGAACCCCGTGATTTGCCGTGCCGAAGAGAATGGGGGGATGGGGACAAGGTGGGAGAGGCGGGGAGAGAGAGAGAGAGAGACAGAAGGTAGAAACTATCCGTTCTATCGCGACGGTAGTACGTTAATCTCTTTTGCAGGACCAAACACTCCTTACCTCGGGATTAACTTTGCCCGAACGGGCTTCGACTGTTCCGCCCTCGTTTCTCTCCTTAACCCCCGCTCCCTCCATTCCCCCTCCTCACTGTATTTAATTATCAGATGAAATTCAATCGGATAGTCTTTCGCAAAGGATGCTTGTCGAAACTAATGTTGGATGTTATCGAAAAATATTCTCAAATATTTACAGCGTACAAATATTGGTAATTTTTTATTTTTCGAGTTTCATCCAGTTGGCGTAAAAGCACAGCTGTTTTAAAATCTCGTTTCTCAGCTACGATCAATCGTGCCTTGTTTAATTAATTCAGGAATGTCGCGGAAGCTCTCACGGATCTGGAAAAGATATTCGATCGGCGCTGCTGTTCATTTCGAATTTCGTCGACGCGTATCTTGCAAATTAAATCGGAAATCTTTATAGGCTTGTCGTTCGATTGTTCGTCCGTGTCCGTCGATTTTAAAGAGGAATTTCGTTTCGTCTCGAAATAATAGCGGGATAGAATTCTGCATTTCGCTTGACAAAAGAATGGACCAAACAATGTAACAGGCAACCCCGTGGCAAAAGGTTTACTTAACGTCGGCTTACTAATTTGTAGATAATCCTAATAACTTCAAACAACCTGATCGATTTTTAAAACCAATAGAATACAGACAAAATTGGATTAACTTCAAATTAAAGTTTCAGTAGCTTATCTGTAGAGATACTATGTGTCTGAAATTTTCTGTTAATTTTTGACTTGAATAAATCTTAACGCAAAATAAAGAGTGTTAAAAAAGATTTTCGAAACATTGTGCCACAAGATTTACAAGAAGTCGAAATTTATTAACTGTAGTAAAAATATATTCATGATTTTCTTCGCGCGTGTATTTTTAAATCAACAATTTCCATCAAAAACTTACTCTTTATCTCCTTTTCAAGCAAATTTCGCAACGTAGTCGTCGAAGGATAAAGCTACAGAGATAGTTCCGTGCATCCGATAGCACGTACTCTTCTGGACCAGCTTGAAATCCCTGATCCGATACCTCTCCCCCTCCACCCCCTCCCCCCCTCCCCTTTACCCACTCTACCACTCGCCGCTTCCTACAAACTATACCACCCTCCGCCTCTTCTAGGCTCTTACCGTCGTAGGGACGAAATGAAACCCTCAATATCGGTGATTGCTGCCGCAAGACGCTTCCTCGCCATCCCTCCCCTGAGTCTTTTAAGTCGGAAAAAGAAGCTAGCCCCGTCTCTTACTCCTCTCGTTCTTCCTCGACCAAGTCTGTCCCTGTCTCTCTCTCTCTCTCTCTCTCTCTCTCTCTCTCTCTCTCTCTTCTTTATGCGTGAGGGGATGTTGACTCGCTGCTCGGCTCCAACTTTTATGGAGATGCATCCTCTAATATATCCGGGCTCCGCTTGCTCGCGCTTGTGTTTGACGAGCGTACTTCGTGAAGTATATTATCTGCCGGAGCGAGACCTGCCCTCGCGTCCTTCCCTCCCTACCGTTCGCTCAATTCCCTTCCTCGACTTCGCCACTTGGCCTTTACCTCTTCGAGCGTTTCCTCCTTGTCCCCTTCTTCCCCCCTTCGGACGGCTCCACCTTCGATGCATCTCACTCGAGAATCATTCGAATACGATTTCCGATCCGACTAGGATAGGGCCGCACGTCGAGAAGGTCAGATTATGATATCCAGCATAAGATGGGAGGGAGAGGGAAGATCGTATTCTAGATAATCCACGGCACCGTGTTTCATCGTAGAATGCATGAACGAGCGGGAAATCTTTACGGCCCCACGTAATCAGGGTGAATAGACATACGAATGGTCAAGATAATATCTCGATTAATATCGATCTTTTGAAATATATCCCATATATAACTAATCAATACAACAAAATATAATATAATTTTCGCGAAATATCACGAGTATCGTTATCGATGATGCAAATCTTTTTATGATTTCATTTGATGTAAACCGCAGAAAAAGAGAGAGAGAGAGAGAGAGACAGAACTGAAGAAAATTTTCGCGGATATCAGCTCTCGTTTTTTTTTTTTTCCTTCACCGGAGGAGCCTCAGTAAACGCGATGCTCCTCTTCTATTCCTGCGAGAACCATGTCAGCACGAACGAAAGAACTCTAGTTTCCATAGTAACACGCGCAGACGAGGAGAAGGAGGAGGAGCGGAGGGGAGGGGTAGAGCCCGTATCTCGCGACCCGTGTGAATTTTTATAAGATAATCGCGCGAAGCTCGCGACCTCGCGCGTAGACTCTCTCATCCCGCGATGCGGGAAACCGGGAGGTAATCTCTTGCTTTTTTTCATCTTTTTCGTCGGATCCTCCTTCCGCGCGCGCCCCCTCGTCCGCGCCAAAATGGCAACTTTTCAGTTTCCGCCCTTAAGCGGTTGCGCGGCGCGGTGAGGAATAGAGCGGTTGCGGTCGGAACGTGGGCTGGAGGAGATAGGTCGGACGCGATTCGTTTCCCCTCTCACTCCCACCACCGATTTTACCGATATAAATAGCCTTAATTAACGGACATTCATCGGTTACGGTTAATGGATCGTCAAGCTGCTATACATTTAACCGCGGCGGTATATGTATAGCGACGTCCGCCCTTAAATTAGGTATCCGCCTATCACGAGCAACATGTTCCTACGCTACAGATTTCTCTCGCGAAAAGGATTAATCTCTTCGAAACAGAGAGTTATTTTTTTCTCCCCTCTACATCATCGAATTAAAATAGCCACCGCAAACTCGTGTTTTTAGGAGCGAAAAGACTTCTCCTTCGGACGAAGCTTTCGTTCTCGAAAGGATTAATCAAGCATTCGCTATTGCAGGAATCAATACGCGAATGTACGGGCAAGGGAATTGGCAGGGGGGGTGCACGATTCGAAGCCCGGCGAGCCTCGTACGAGATCGCGACTCTCGGTAGGATTTATGCGACCAAGTCGGCCGCCGGCGCCGGCGGCGAACCCGCGGACGCTGCGCAATAACTCGCATTGTGTACGCGAGAGCACCGCGTAGGAATCTAACCCGGCGGGCCCGCAGGTCAAGCCGGGAGGAGACGAATGCCGCAAGAGAAGACACTGCCTCCTCTCCGAACATTATGCTCCGGAGCCGGCTGCGTCATGTAATCGTATCATGCACGACTTACCTCTTTCCTTCTCCTCGTCTCGTCTGTGCCTCTTCATGATTGGGATATAAATATCGCGCTCCTCATCCTGCTCCTCTTCTTCCTCCATGGCTCCTGTAAATGAAAAAGTTTATATTTATTTATATATTTTTTTTAAGGAGACAAAGAAAAATTGTCGCTGTTATTATTGTATTAAAATCAAAGTTTACAATATTAGAAGACAAATGCCAAAGTTCGTTCTTTTTCTTTAATAAAATGCGCATTTAATGAATTCTAGGTAAGGGACTGGATATCCAGTCCGACGAGTTGACGTCGCCCTCGCGAAAGAATTGAGTCTCGTACAATGGTATCCCGCTGTGCAGGCAAATTAAAAAAGAAAAGAGAGAGAGAGCGATCGCGTTCTCGAAAAGAATCTCTCGGTCCCTTCCTAATCGCATCAGGCCGTACAAAATCCCTCTCGTTCGCGAACGGACCGACGCTGGTGGAATACCGGGAATACACCTGCGAGAAATGATATCGTATCCGCGCGTGGCCGTACCGCGGGTCACGTCGTGAATGGGGACGCGATACGGCGATCTAATTCAGCATCGGGGCCTTCTATCCCTTCCCCCCTCCCCCTTCCCCGTCACTATTTTGCCACCGTGCAAACGGTGGCGCTTTATTGTTCGCGTCCGACGAAAAAGGATTTATCCGTCCGACATCTCATCCTTTTCTTCCTCTCCCCCGGCCCCCATCCTCTCTCTCTCTCTCTCATCTTCTTTCTCTCTCTCTCTCTCTCTCTCTCTCTCTCTCTCTCTCTCCTGAGTTTCCTCTCCGCGAAAGACGCTGCCGCTGCTGCATAATGTAACAACGGTTCCTCGCCCGGGCTAAACGTCAAAGCCAGTGTGTTTCGCAAAGATTTAGGGAGGATGGGGTTTCTCAGCTTATGAGTTATGAGTTATGACACGTCCCGCCACCCTCGCTTCGCTCATCCTACACTCGTTTCACCCTCTCTCGCGGCCGCTCGCCTCTCTGTTTCTTTTTTCGTTTCTATTTCTTTCTTTCTTTCTTTCTTTCTTATTCTCTCTCTCTCGCTCGCAATCTTTGATCCATCGTGATACGGGACTCATTGTGTCGCTGGTTGCCACCATGGTCGACGTCACAGGCTGAACAACAATAACAATGTGAATCCGCGCCGTCGCGACGTTCCGCCGCTCGTTCCACTTGTTCTTATTGGTACACACACAACGGCTGTCTTTCTCTCCGTCTCTCTTTCTCGCTCTGAATCATTCTCGCGGCAAGATCGCTGCGGTTGATGAAGAGGCAAGCGGACGGGGATTTCGCCCATTGTGCGGCGATAATTCCAGTTACACGCGATATCCCGGGAAAGGACTCCCGGATGAAATCCTAGAGGAGAAGGCCCATTCTCTCTCTCTCTCTCTCTCTCTTTCTCGGGTCCTATTCTCTCCGCTCGCAACCCTTGGGGTGGTCCGCCGAGCGGGAAAAGGCGCAGCACGGTAGCCGGCTGGTCGGTTCCTGGCCCTAAGCGTCTTATCGGACGCGTCCATCTCTGCCTATCGTCTTGACTCTATCTCTCCCCGGGTTTTCTCGCATACACAGAGTCAAATGTTGACTGGGAGCACGAGGAAGCGGCCTACCGCGGCTCGCGTTTCTAATATCGACTTTGGTTTCGCGAGATGTTCGTCGGATATACGAAGCGACTTGAATGGAGAGAGAATCTCGCTTTATAAACGACGTATATCCAAAGCGTACATTAATATCGACGTTGTCCAACGCGAGATTCACGCTACATTCCCTCGACTCTTGTAATAATGAAGAAAAATCGGCTTCTAGTTACATCAAATTAATAACGGATTCAACGCGTCGAGATAATTATATTGCAGCGAGTCGATCGCGATTTTTTATCGCGAATATATATATATATATATATATATATATATATATATATATATTGTGAGATTTTATCGACGAATTAACGTCGTAAATCCCGCGTCCCTAATGTCCGTATACCGAGTAGCCTGGAAGTTGTTATCCGGTTGCTCCGAAGTACAAAAGACTCGTGATGTTGATTTAGATTTTACAGGTAATCTGCCCTTCTTGGCGCGCATTAGTCTCCAAGCAGATATCTAGGAATATAATATACATACATGTCCCCCTATCTCCCACTTCGTCCCTCGAGGTTTATATTTGTTGGAGTTCACACCGTTGGCCGCGCGCATCCTCCGGTAGTCTCGACTTACTATTCCACGTAATACGCGCTCATATCTCAGGATTATAAGCCGGCCTGAGAGATGGGGAGCCTGGGAGAGGGCAAACACACACGTTGGATAGAAAGAGAGAGAGAGAGAGAGAGAGAGTGCAAGGACTCTAAAAGGAGCGGACAGCACGCGGAGGAGAAAGAGGATATACCTACATCTGGAGGAGACGCTGGACCGTTTGGAGCTTGGACGAGAAAGGCGCGAGCATGACGTGGCGTTACTTTGCAAGATATTCGTGCACGGGCGACGATATGCTTTAAATCCCGACGACACACGACGCGACGTGACAAGTAAAAGGGCGCTCGATATGCAGCAATATGGTGCGAGGAATTCGCTCCGTGTCGAGACTAGAATGTCGTTTATAGCTTTTATCTGAAAAATTTCTCTTTCACTCTTTCGGCCTTAATTCTGTTTTCAATCTAGAAAATCTACTTTGATACACTAAGCAGATTCGAATTTGCTCTCTTTTGAAATTGTTTCATTTCTAGTTTTGTCGAAAGTTTCTTTCTTTTAAACAATAAATGAGAAAATGTTCGTTTACTGTTTATTTAAGGTAGAAAAGTAGAAGTTTAATTCCTATCTAAATCTTCTAGAATTTATAAACGTGAGAAAATTGAGGTTGAAAATGAATGTCACCTGGGGATATTATTCTCGAAAAATACTGTCACAGATTTTTGTACAAATTAAAGCAGCGTAATTTAATTCTTTTAAATACTAATTTTCATCAAATTTCGCTATCTTAATGACATGGCACGAAAAAGGCGAGTTTAATCGGTGTTTTTGTCTGATCGGTCGAAGACGACGATGACGACGACGAGGAGGAGAATTAATCAGCCAAAGGCTCGGCGATGTACGGCGAAAGTACAGTGTGGACACAGCGTTGAAAGACACAATTTCGGGTTAGAAACACGTACCACTGGGGAAACTCGTGCTGTTTGTCCACTCGGTTCGGTCGTCCCGATCCACGCACACACAATCAGGAAATTACTACTCCAAGTGTATGCCAGCCGGCGCGACCAAGGTACCCGGGCAACACAACTCGGCGAGTTTAATTAACTTCGTACGGCTGTTTTCTGTCAATATTTCCATTGGCTCCCGGAGCAGCAAGCGCTCTTCCTTACCACCGCAAAGAACATGCGATTTGTGGTACACTCGGGCTTAATATCGCGCGATTGTGATATCTATTTTTCTGTAGATTTATTTCGAAAGATATATCTTTTATAAATTAAAAGATTCTTTATATGCACAGAAGGTATTATTATTCAAACATTTGGATATTATAAATAATTCAACGGAAGGAACAATTTATAATATTCATTATTATGTGGAAATGATAATTAAATTATTAAATTATTTATTTTATTTTTGATTAGAGAGAAAGAGTGAACCGAGTTATTTTTTCGCTTAATGTCTGTTTTCCGGTTTGAAATTGCGGAGATATAATGAAAGAAAAGTACGGATGCGCGAAAATTCTTTTCCTCAATATTTTTTATACATAAGAAAAATCTGTATGATCGAGAAATATATGTATACATTGACGAGGCAGCAAGACCCACATTACCTCTTATCATACATGTGTGTAGACGGCTACAAAGGTGGCCTACGTGGCCCGACGTGTTTCGTCGGGTCCCGAAACCGTATCGTGGTAAATACACATTGTGAAACACGCGTCACTTTGAATAATAAATCAATTTCGAGGGACAAAGACGGTCCATGATTATGTATGGACATCGCCGGTAGATAGGCGAGTAGTCCATATAACCAGGGCTGTTGGGTATAAGGTCTTTGATGTATTGAGTTGGCCCCGTGTCGATTTGGTAAGTACCACTCCGCTTCACGAAGCGGCCACCCTCAACCTCCAGAACTTCCATTCGGAGGGCAAACAGTCAACCCCCACCCGCCCGCCGTAGCTCCCGCGCCCTGTCTAGTCTCTGCGCGTGTATCCTAGGCCGCGAAACTAGTTTCGTATCAACTGCCTTCGGTAGTTGATGTAGTTTCCTTAACTCTCCACCCGATCCCTACTCGCGACACTCTGCCGATATGTTCTTGCACCGTAAGTAGCCGAGGAACTGTAACAAACAAGCTCTCGGAAATGTCGGGCTCTCAAAAATGACAAGCTTACTTATTTCGCATTTTACTCGATAAGATTCCCAGGCGTCAATCTCGAGAAATTCGCGCATGCAAATTTTCAGAACATGATAATGTGTAATTTTTATTCTTTTTTTTTTTTTCTTTTTTTTTTTGGAAAGTTTGCACGATGAGATCGAATGTTTATTCAAGCTTTATTCTCGTGTAAGAAAATTTCGATAAAATGAAATCGCGACATTGACGCGTCTTTTTTAATACATACGTGGTACGGTTTACTCGGCTCCAACCAATGCGCGGAACAATCATTTGCATTTAGAAATAATTTCTACGAGCGAGCTCGTCTCTCTTTCTCTCCTCTGCGAGCGAGGAGAAATAAAATGAAAATGTAACGAACAAGCGCGGGCTGTACCAAACGGGGAAGTTACAATCACCGGGGCGCTTTTGCGTGATAGCATGCACGCGGGCGAGAGAGACGACGAGATTGATATTGGTTCCTGAGCGAATCGAGGAAAACGGTATGGGCTTCGAGGGCGGTTCGCTGATATTGGGCATTCAATCCTAGGCAACCCCGATTCTCTCACGCGCCCCTAACAACGCATTAACATGCATGAGCCCTGCGTGATTGTTTTACCCTAACCCACCGCCATCGGCGGCATCTCCTCCCACCCCCCTCCCTCCTCCTTCCCATTCCGCTATCCTTTAGCCGCCCTTTAGCCTCCCTCAAATCTGAGTAGGCTGCGATCCGCTGCTATTACTGTCGAAAACTCGGCAACTCGCAATGCGTCCAATGCAAATTCAATGTTGAATATCATTGGCCTTGAAATTATAATCATAATCACAATGTAATATTTACATATCAAAAATATCCGATACAAGATATCGATGTAAAATCTCTATTTTTATCTTCTTTTTAAATTAAGAAATATAAATCCTCTCTTAGCTATATCCTCTCTTACGATCTAGGAGAATAATTTTAAACTTTCATCGATTAGATTTATTTGGTTATACGTTCGAACGAACGACAACAATATCGTCGCTGTAAAATTATAGCCGCCATCGTCTCACGCGCGGGATATGGTGTAGGTGCCATTTTAACTCGTCCGCGAAGATCGAACCCTCTCGTTTTCGTTTTATAGGCGGTTCCACCTGCGAAGCCTATGAATACTAAGCAGTTTATAAAAATGTTGATTTAACGTCTTTGCCAACGTATACACCCTCCGTCGTCATCTTCCTTCGCATTTTCGCAACGTCGTTGTCGTCGCATCGCTGTTCCGTGTATAGATACTCTAGCTAGGCAACGGGTAAGAAAGAGGAAAATATTATTTCATTTGCCGCGTAAAAAGAAAAAAAAAATACTTTCGGCGAAAGAAAGGAAGCCTCTCTATTTCTCAGGTATTTTCTAATGGACATAATTGGCGGGAACATTTTCCTAATCGAATAAACCAGGGGACGTACCGGAAGTTACAATGACGTTTCGCGTTTCCCCGCAGTTTTCGCACAGTGAAATCAGATAAGGCGCCATGTTGGAGCACTTTGGTGTCATCCCGAGCGACCAATCGGCGATCAGGCGGGAAGCCCCTTTCGCGCGCCGCTCAAAAAGGGGGAATGAGTTTTAAACTCGCCCGGACTGATCCGCTGTAATTAGCGTCGGTGATCACTGGTGCGGCTAACCCGTTCGTAAGGATGCCCCTCAAATCAGAAACAAAGGCGAGTTCCGCTCTCTCCCGTCCGTCCTTCTCCTCCTCACGTTCGCCTCCTTCGTCGTCACCTAACGAAGGCCTCCCCGATTATAGGCCGGCGGAATCGATACCCCGCAGGATTTAATCTCTTTAATCGGTAATTATCCCCACCCGGGTTAGACTTGTTCGCTCGTAGCAGGAACCGGAGGGACATAAAATTGGGTTATAGCCGACCGGGTGGAACTCCGCCTAAAGTATCTTCTGTTCGAAGATCAACTTCGATTAAAAACACCAGCATCCAACGAGCTTTCAAGCAACGACTTTCGTATACGTGTTTTGTGTGGAATTTTTTTGTGTTTTTGTATTTGTGTACTTGTATTATATTTATCTCGCAAATCTTTATAATGAAGAGTGAAGGAGAAACATAATGCTTGATCGCACAAAATGCTTGCCGTCGCCGAAATTCGAAATACAAACTCTGACCGTTTTCAACGCGCGTATGTGTGCGATTTGCTGCGGTGTAACTCCCGTTTGTAGAAACACGCGTGAAATTGTCACCGTAAAATCGACCTTGTATAGCTGATGTACGGCGGAGTGTGGAGGAGGCGCGTGTGACGACGGTGCCCCGATTTGTCGAGCCACAATGCAATTCCCGGCATACGCGTTTCCCGACTTTTCCGGCGCATCCAACGCCGAGCTCGTGACGCATCTCGTGTGCTATTGTATACCGCGGTATATTGATGCGTGCAAGTCAAACCCGACTAACCCGATATAGACGATATATTCCGACATGCTGGTTCCGCGCCCGAGAGCTCCCATTTTCCTTCCTTTCCTCCACCGCTGTCCCTCTCCTCTCTCTCTCTCTCTCTCTCTCTCTCTCTCGGCGAGAAGGGATATAGAAATCAGTAGGATATCATGGGATACAGATGTTCTACAAAACAGGCGAGCTACGTCGGGGCTCATAATAGCCGACACCGGGTATATACGAGAACGCTAAGTAGCAATCCCGCAGGATCCCACGGCACAATGGCGGACCCTTCGTATATTTTGACTTTTTGACAGATGGCTAGATCCTATCCGCGTAGGTAAGAACAGTCTACCGTTTCGCGCGATGTTGAACCGAGAGAAAGCACGTGCGTCAAGCTCAACAGCGGAAGCGTTCGGGCTTTTAACGGAGATCAAAATACGCTATTGATAAATAAATTAAAGTCGGCAAAAATAATAATGTACAAAAATACACATAATGAAACTAAAATAAAAGAGGAAATACATTTATGTAAAAACGTACAAAGTTTAAATATAATGTATATATATGTCATTTTTCTTTTGCGATATAAAAGATTACATATATGTATTTTTTATATCGCAAAAAATAATGTATGTATATAATATATATTTTATTATATCGCAAAAGGAATATAGGTACATATATATTTATACTTACAAAAGTGAAAATTATTCTTTATAAGTGTTTTTCGACATTTTAGCATATTTAAGCAACAAGACTTTTACACAAGTTCTTGTGATTTCTTTATTGCAATTTTGATAATGACTTTTCTAGTTATATTTATTCTTTTCAACCTCCTTTTAACAGTTTTCCATAAATTCATAAATAAATCCATGTTTAAGTTATTATCTGACCATGACATTATTTCAATTTAAAAAAATTTTTTTTTAGACAAATTTTTATTTCTGACAAAAATAATAACAGAATCTTATTTTTGTACAAAATAACACTTTTTATTAAAAAAAAGTATATAATACATAAAAAAATGATTTGTAATAATATTTTAAAATAGTTCACACCTTAGATTATTAAGAAATTATCTTTACTTTTCATTTTAATTCAATAATTTTCACACTTCTATGTATATATTCTGTACATAGTATGTATTCTGTTATTGTGTACATAATATAGTTCACTGCGGGATTGTGTCATTGTTACTAACTTCCTATTTGTTACGCGGAGGATACGAGCGGTCGTAAAATCGGATTCTCCACTTTTGAAAATCGAGGACGAGAGAGTGAGCAGGTAACAGCACAATATTCTCAACACGAGTGCATCTCCCCGTCGTCGCGTTTGTGGCAGAGTCATTGCTTACAAGCTACGGGATAGATTCGAGGTCACACGGCGTAGTCGCGCGCGTTGCAGCGGGAAGAAATAATTGCCCGTAAAAGCCACGTTTCCCTACCAGCTTCGTGACGATGTTGAATGCGATGTGACAGCGGGGGACGATCTGTTGTGACCGTTACCACAATGAGATCCTTTGTTGGCGAACAGTACACGGCGTAAACGTTTCCGAGCGGGAGGCCGCCGGTGAACGATGATGACTCCTTCTGCCACGGGATTCACCTCGTGTCGAGGAAGCGATCTGAATTATACGCACGTAAGGGAGAATCGAATCCTTCTTTGTTGGCGTCTCGACGAAGCGGAAAAGATTTCAATTTCGACACATCTTTCACGGTGTTTTCATTTAAGATCTTGTCATCAACGCGATACTGATTTTATCTCGATCGTGAATAGACTATCAATAATGATTGCTTCAATAATCTGAGATATGTTGGAGACACTGTTAGAGAGATACGTCCTTTTTTTAACAGAAAAGAAATTTTCGTGCGTAATTTTCCCGTTCAAATCGTCTGAGCCCTTAATGCTTGACGAAATACTAAAAGCTTTTTGGAGAATAACCGTTTCAGTTTCCACCTCCATTAGATCTCGCGCTCGCGGTTCTGCGAGGTTTTCACGGTGTAATTCGACCCGTGTCGTTCTCGTAAAGTTAAATTGTTCCTGAGGCCGTTCTACTGAAACGGGTCGCTATCGTTACTACGACGATCAAAAGATTGACATATAATCCCGTCTAGATTTAATATGAATATTTTCAGAATGATGGTTGAGAGAGTGTGACAGAAAGTGAGAGAAAGAAAGAGAACGAGAAAGAAAGAAAGAAAAAAAACAACAATATGTCTTACTATCTTGTCTGCATTTATTGGAAATATCAAGAACGTGAGTTTTGCGACATTATTTAGATTTTTATTCGTTGGCTGTATTTTCTACCCAATATTTTTATTAATTGTAATGCTAAAGATGAAAAAATGGATCAAATCGTTCAATATGTTGTTTATCAAAAGTGAATTTAAAGAAAGTTTAATTTTAATTGTTATATTGTTATATATTTATAAATTTTTCAACACCTTTTATTTTGACTGTTATATTTTCGTCTCTTTTTTTACAATGCAAATTTTAAGTTTCATCTATTTTCATCTACTAGAAGAGCATTTTTTCTACTGTTAATTGAGTTTTCTTTCGATTATGTCGTCAATTATAATATTGCAGCATTCACGGCAATTTTCAAACCGACGCAAGTTGTACGTATTTAATAAAGCCTATATTCGCAAAAATCGCGTTTCGCAATGCGACAGGGAGCAGCGTCGTGAAACCGGCCGTGGAACCTGACCACCCTGAGCGCCATGATTTATGGGAACCCGTCGTAATAGCGCGCGATTCAGCGCTCACAGAAAATATTTGTGTCGGACTCTCCGATTGTGTGCGCGTCCGAGTCTGGCCAAACATTTTCATTTGTGGACGAAAAGAGAAAAAGATAGAAAGGAGGAAGAAAGAAAGGCGAAGGCAGAAGAGATGGCAGAACGGAGTGCACATACGTAATAATGGATCCGACTGAGAAAAGTGAAACGTCACGGCGAGACGCGAAGAACGAGCGAGTACGTAAGTATTTACGGATGCACGTGTATGCGTGGAAAGAGAAGAAGAGAGAGAGAGAGAGAGAGAGAATGTGTGTGTGTGTGTGTGAGTCTGTAGAGGACCACCTGCTCATGACGTCTTATTTCGTTCCAACAGCCCCGCGGCGATTACCGTTTAACGATTACAAGCGTGTCCGGGATACCTGTAACGCCTTCATTCATTACCACCTACCGTTCTCCAGACAGACTACGCGTAGCGTCGCGCAATTAATTAATCCTACGTTCTCGCTCGAGCATTAACGAGATCCCAGCTACGGGCGGTCAATTTCGGGGGTGAAAGCTTGCTGTTTCAAAACTATACCGCATGACGATTTCGTTAATCTTGTGTCGGATTACCAAAGATTAAATAGCGGATGTGTTAATATAGGAGTAAATTATTTTAACTTATATTTCATATAAAAAAATAGATATCATATAATTTTACTATAATTTAATTACATTTTATATAATATAATTATTTATTAAAATTGACTTTAATATATTTTATATATAATTTTTAATATAATAATATATTTTCATGTAATTACATTAATAAAGATAATTATAAACATTATTGTATGTATATTATATTTAATATAATAGAAAATAAAAGATTTATTATTATATTAATTATAAAATGTAATTACATTAAATTAATTCAAAATGCGAGCAAACTTAATATATCGATTTCTTTAAATAATAATTCATCAATGAGACAGTATAAATATGGAATGCGGGATTTTTGATAACGACGCGTCAGAAAAAATTATCATACAGTTAAACGAGAGAATCCGGAAATTCTGTCGCATGCCATTCTAAGAAACGTCTCCATTCATCGAAACGGGACGAGAGTAGCGTGGCGGTGTGGGTGGCATTTTCTCACTGTGAATATTTCCTCCCCGGTCGTTGGAACTCGACCGACCTTGTGAATAGATCTCTCTATTGCCGCTGCCTCCCTCCGTTCTACCTCAAATCGCATTTATTTGCGAGTTACGAGCGGTCCTCTTGTGCTCATTCCACTTTAGTATACCTTTATGGTGGCTCCATAGAGATGTCAGTCAATCGGCGCTGCCTTCTTTTCACAATAATTCTAAAGTCCGTCTCCTCGTCAGTGGATCTGCAACAATCTTATCCTCGTCCGACCTGCAATTCTCCCTCTCTCTTTTTTCTTTTACTCTCGTTCGCTCGTATATCCCATCACTTCGGAATCCGCAACTCGGAAAATGGAAACATTCGCATCTGCATGGACGCGGCCAAGAGGTGAGTGAATCAGTCCTCTCTCGTACATCTGCGAGAATCCGACGCTGCCAAGAATAACGACCGTTGCATGTCCGATTGCCGTGATTTCATCGTCGAAAGAGATATTCCAGCCGTATATTATTCGATCCGCATCGTATAAGAGAGGTAAACTTTTACCCTCGTATATCAAAATGATCTATCATTGTAATTTGAAAGCGTGAACTTATTACGCTTTTACTTCCAGGTATATCTCGTGGCGAAACAGCATCGAGAAGAGAATACAAAGTAAAACGCGAATATGAGAGTGGAGTGAAGATAAACGATTATTCTGACAATCGGGATATTTATACTTATCCGAGATATCGAGAGACACATCGCACTTATTACATACGCAATGTTTTCTTCCCTAAAAAGTCGAATGGAATCGAGCATCGCGATAAATGACAGCGGGCGCTGTTCGTCTATAACGTTTCGTCCGCGTAAAGTAAAGTTTCGTACCTCGTAAAAAAAATAGAAACGTTTTTGCATTCGCCGGCCATCCGCGCGTCGATCCATTTCACTTGCGCCGACTCGACAAAAAACGGGGCAGCGCAATTTTTTTTCCTCCTCTTTTTTTTTTTTCATCGCGTCCCCGCAGGATCTGTCCCTTTTCGCTTATCGTTATTTCCATAGCAGTCGATGGTGTTTCGATAGTGTTCGGTAGTATTTCAATATCAAGCCGGCTCAGAAGTATTCCAGGCCGGCCGATATACCTTTGAAGCCGGCTTGTAACCCCGGGGAATCGATACTCTGCCGCGCTCCGAGAGCGAACGAAAAAAATGCAGCAGCAGCAGCAGCAGCAGCCCGGTGAACGGTGCGAGAGCGATTATCGGAGACGAGAGACGTACGGACGGACGTGCGGACGGATGGACGAGAGTGGACGGGCGGACGGTTTGACTTTGCATGAATGCGCAGATGCGGGTGCAACAGCTTGCGTAACGCGGCCGACAAAGAGCAAAAGGGAGCCTTCGCACAGCCATATTGCCTCCTGTCAATCACAACGGCGCGCGCGGCGCGCACACCTCTCGCCATCCTCCTCCTCCTCCTCCTCCCCCTCCCCCTCCCCCCTCTGCCTTTCTAACGGCCCCGGCTTTTCGCCCGCGCTGTTGAAAGTTGCGATCGGAGATGAGACGAGACCATGGTGGAATAGAGATCGCGAGATCCGATCATCGTTCTCATCATCGTTGATAAGGCGTGTCCAGCTTTCACTTGTCATCGCATCGCGACCCGTGTAGTATGGCAGATATTCATGTGGAGCGCAGTTTGCATTTCCCCTATTCGCACCATAATATCCCACAATCCGATGCATTCTCGTGCGAGGCACGCATACGGAAATCAGAATAGAGATCTTAGGATATATCTCCGAGCGGAGCTCGTTTGTTTCGGCAGACCGTTTAGCCAATTGCCGCAACAAAAGGCCCTCCTCGCTTCGCGGAGGGGTTGTTTGTAGTTCGAGTAATGGCCGACGAGGTAACCCTCCGCCATCCTCCTATGGGCCTTCTCCATCGGTTGCCTCGTATTACCCTCCTCGCTTCATCCCTTCTCTCTCCATGCCACGAGACAGAAGGAGAGAAAGAGACACCAGGAGGAAACGGGGGAAAGGACAGTCGATCGCTGGTCGTAGAGAAGAAAAGAATAAGAGAGATAATGTAAATGGCAGATAAAGAGAGAGAGAGAGAGAAGCCAAAGTGGGAGACCGAGAATCTATCCTATGCCTGGGCATTTCGCGCGCGGATGCAGGCTTGTAGGTGGATGGAGGTGAGGGGGAGGGAGCGGATAAATCCAAGCAGGAAAGCAGCGCGGCGCGTTCGAGAATCGGGGATTTATTCGGAAACTATTGCACGAGGGGGGTAGATAGGTGGTGGTCGTGATAGGTGTAGCGTAGAAATAGGTGGAGGCGAGTTTTCGGGAGGGTGGCGGCGCGCAGGGTGGCGAGAACGAGGATGACGCGAGGCGTGGAGGCGGAGGTGGCTGCTGCGAGCTAAATGCTTCCGCCTCCTGTCTCCTCTCTTTGCCGCTGGCACCGTCGTTCTCGCTGGCACCGTAGATTCCCTCTAAACAGCTCGAAAACGCTCAAACGTAATATATTATCGGACGTATACGGACCGCCGCCGTATTTATCCGAGCGCTACTCGGGGGTAGCCTGAGCGGCGGCGGCGGTTGTGTGTGTGTAGGAGAGAAAAGGACAGAAAGAGAAAGAAAGAGCGAGACAGAGGGAGCCGTCGTAAAGCTGCCAGCGCAAAGTATTGCATAAATAAGTGCGCTGGCGAAATATTCATGGCCTTGCCAAACCATCCTTCCGCCGCACCGCAGGTCCCACCCCCCTCATCCTCTCCCCTTTTCTACGGGTGCTCTCTTTCGAGTACGTCGACCACCGCAGACCTAGTAGTCTCCTTCGACCGTTCCCCGCCTCTACGAGCATCAACCTCACCCGTGAATATCCCACGTCCTCTCTCCACCATATAACCGATCCCCGAAAAGCGCGGATCTATTCATGAGTGTCTCTATCAGTACCCGGCGCGTCGATAAATTTACTCTCCTCCTCGAGCTTGTGTGTACGAGGAGGATACTACCGTGGAAAAAGAAGGGCGTATTTACGTTACCAACCTGACCCCGCAACGTCGCCGCGGTAACGGCGACGATCGCGCGGGCTATAAATTTCAACAGGGATATCGTCGACAACCTTAACGCGCGACTCAATGATTTCGTTTGATCGTGCGACGCTCGGCGTACGAAAAGAGCGCATCCGTTTTCAGACGAAAGGAGAATCGCGAGACGGTGAGAGCTTCATCTCTCCGACGAGGAGAGAAACGTTTCTGTCATCATCAAAGAATATGTACACGCGAGCATTATTCTTATCAATTACATTTAACATATCGCGCGACAGTCTTCTTCTTCCTCGGATGAAATAATAATTTACCGCGTGAATCGAGAAAAGAAATTAGGCAAGAAGAAATGTCGTGTAAAGCCTTGGTTGATTGATTCACGTCGCCGACTATTAATGAACGTATGCGAATTCGATTCACTTCCCCGGCGCGGTACAAGAAAAAAAAGAGAGAAGAAAAAACAAACTGACTTGGCGGAGCGATTCGAATGGCTCTCTTGTTCCGAAAACACAGTGTCGCCGCAGTCGAGGCCATTACACGCTCGAGTAAGAATGCGAAGCGAGAGGATGTGCACGAGAATCCGTAGAATCGCGATAGGCGAGAGAGAGAGAAAGGTAACAAAGGGACGATAAGTCCCACGAGTCTGCGTTTGTTCCGAGGAAAGGAGAAAGACGAAGAGAAGCGCTTCTCTCTAAAGAGAAAGAAAAAAGAGAGAGGGAGAGAGAGAGCTCTCCTCCCGATTGTCGTGCGTACGGATATAAACGTAGGCAAGAAAGCGAGAGAAGAAGGGTGATTAATCTTGCGGTCTTCCACGTCTCGAGGCGCGGACGTGCGTTATTGATGGAGACTTCTTTCGACCTCCATCTTCGCCGTTCCTCTCCGCGTTTGCCCCCTTCGTCGGCCTTTTTCTCGCGCTCCATTCCTCCCGCGACGTTGTCCCCTTCTGCCCGAGCGACAAGCGTGTCTACGCGCCTAAGTACTCTGTGCCGGTATCGACTCGGTTGACCTTGAGGTGGCACCACCCCAAACGAGGAGGAATGTCGTGCGAAACGCGTGTATCTCGACTATTTTCGCGAACGATCTTCGTCTTCGAACGCTACAGCTATTCGAGCTTTATCGCCGAAGTCTAAGCGCGAAAATAGAAACGCGCCCGTGTTTCGTCCGAAGATAAATAAAGCGTGCAATATCCGCGAAACACGTCAATAGCCATAACACAGCCGTATTTGCTACATGAATACGTCCGTGAGAATACATATTGCATCTGTACCGCTTCCGGACCATTCTCTCTATATGTGTATCGTCGTTATTGATATTCAACCGGGACCGAGTTGATAGCGAAAATTCTAGGAATTCTTCCTGTATATCGCGCCGACATGAAACGAATACGTTGATTTTCTCTCAAGAAGGGGGTTGACGACCGCATCGTTTCTCTTCATCCGCAGCTGTAAGCCCGAGGAAAAAGGGGGACGGTGTGGGTTACGCGCTTTTTCTACCGCGCGTCATTAATATCCGTTGCTGCGACGCCGCCTCGCAATTTGTCAACATCTGATATTTAATTTCACGCCCTTTTACTTTAACCACACATGTACGATGCGTGGCGCGTATACGTGTCGCAGGTGTAAAACTGCCGCCCCGCAAAACGCGCTTACGATAAGAAATATCGCGTACTACATATCCCGTACATCATTTTATTCGGGACTAAATTTTCAAGCAATAAAAAAAATAAAATGTGTTCGATCGAAGGAACGGAAATTGTTGTTTCTCGAAAGCGGAGCGGAAATAGTCGCATATAACCCAAAGACAAACAACCAGTGTCATACACTCGACTCCCAATATCCTTCAGTAATGCGCAACATGTGTTTAACTTGAGCCCTACTTGCACCCCGGGGAGAAGTTGGCTGTCGAAGTCGATACCACACGCGAGTTCATGGATTTAACTAGTGCGGCAAGATTGCCTCCGAGGCAAAACAATCTGCGTAAAAATCTCGATGACTCTATCGTACATCTGTTTTTCAGAATAGGCCGTCGGGAAGATTCGATACTTGTCATCATGAGATTAATTTTTCTAAACTCGAATTTCTCGGGACAATTAATTTTTCTTTACAAATCTGGCAAATAAAATCATATGTAAGCGCATCTTTTTTCAGTTCGCGTTAAATGCGAAAATATATTTTTAATATGTCAAAAGTTATAAATATTAATAATACCGATCTTTGTGATTGTGGCTCACAAAATAACATTTCATTGAATCCGAAGAATGTCGCGGCCAGGAGCATCGTTTCAACACAATGTCAATTCCGTGGAACAGAATTTCTTTGACGTAGCATTTTCTATTTTCCGGAACATCTTCCCTTGTTTTTGCTCGTTGTTGATATACGCTACGAGTAACAGCAAGTAGGTATAAACGTACCAGCAACCAGAAGATAATAGACGGCCGACACGTTCTCCCGGGTGCCGTTAATCATCGGGGATGAGGCTAGTATCGCGGTGAGACTCGATGCGAAACCGCAGGGATACGACAACGGTGTGTCGTGAGATGAGACGTGGGAGGCGTTAAATGGTCCAGCTCCTAGCGAAACGAAAGTGACCTATACACTAAAGCTGTAGATGGACTCTGTTGACGGATCTTCGAAGATGAAAAAAATCTCCGAGCTTTTGATTCTGACAAGAACTTTATAAAGCTGACAGTTTGAGTAATAATCGGAGACTAATTATGTTTCTTAGGAAAGATTATTGATAGCGCGACGAATAAAGTCATTATTGCACGGCGCAATTTATTATGGAAATGCATATCGCATCGTTTCGTAAATGACCGCGGTGTACATCATAGCCATAACGCGAAATGCGAGAATAATTTACGTTTATTACGCAAAAACGCGACGTTATATCGGCTAAAGATCCTTCTCTCATTTTTATGTGCGCAAATTTGTATAAAATATATTTATGAGATTTCGCGAAATTTCGCGAACCGCGCGCGCTTCCTCCGCCGCAAAATTCCATCACGCATGCGACAAATTATAGATTAATATCTATCGAGAAAATGCGTCGCTTTCGCAGACGCATGTAAAATTGCCCACTGAATTGGATTCGTGGCGCGAAGTATCAGGCGTGTCAGGCGAGATCGCCGTGTGTGAAACACAATTGGTATTAATGCGGGACGGGCGCAAGGACGAGATAAATGATGACTCGCTTTCAGCCTTTTGCTCCTTTTCCATTCGAAATGGGAAAATGGATATTAATGGGGGCCCCGACTAGCGCGGTCGACCACGATGGTCAGCGCAGCGTAGGTAGATTGGTACAGTAGGGATCCGGAATTGGGGAGATCCGGGTTTATACCCCGTGTGTTGTACGTACACGAATGCATATACACGAGCGTCTCTCAGCAGTTAGACCCTGGTAGTCCTGGCTTTTCAAGCGTCGCGGATAGACTCATCAGCCTGGACATGCCCCGCTGATTATACGACCTCGCGGCTCATTATTGCGAGGGGGTGGAGGAGGCACGGGGGCGACTCTAAAAGCATCGCGCGTTGAATCGACCGGATTTCATCTACCGTGATTAGCGAAACAATCCGTACGGCATTATCCAATTTGTATTACACCTTGCTTCCTCCGCATTAAGATCGTACGAGCGAGATTATTACTTCAAGACTCCGATCGCAATCGAATCTTTTTATTTTTCTCGCTTATATTATACTCTAATTATTCGCGTTAATTTAGCCGGGTAGCTGAAATTTGCGTTACCTGTTTCCCTCCGAGATATCTTCGTTTTCGTTTCATTATATACAGTGGCAACATGCGCGTTCTTTCATGTGTGCGAGCGCTAATCTTATCCTTAATTATCGTCCTTTCGGCGGAGTTGCCAAATGGACGGCAATTAAGAAAGCCGCCGGATTTGCGCGTCCTAATAAAGAACGCGAGATCAATCGAACGTCAGCGAAAAGCCGGCAGATTGTCAGCAGACTGTCGTCGACAATCTAGTTAGCGTTCGTATCGGGATCAGCGGGAGAGTGCAACGTCGTTTCACCTGTTTTTAGACACATTTTCCGACAAAAATAACTTTCTATAATATATCAAGGATTTGAATAAAATATAATTAAAAAGAATTTCTTAGCATTTTTAAACTCGATGCAATAATTAAATTATTCAAAAAAATTATTTATATTATTCATTTAAATAATTCACGAAATCTCAGGAAAAAATTATAAGGAAAAAAATATAAAATAATTTAAGAGCGACAATAATATATTTAAATCGAGATAAAATGTCAAGAAAAGCTGAATCTATATACTGAGACGAAACCGAGTGTAATCGAATGGAGAGACAAGGCAAAAATTTATATATATATATATATATTGAATGGCTAAAGTAGGCTCCCGGGCCACCGCGTAGCGATAAGCTAATGTGTTTCGTGGCTTTTAATGAGGTTGATTGGCGGCTATGCGAGACTGTGGCCCCGCTCAACCGTTCCCGTATCGCTCAGTCGACTGTGTTCAACCTCCGTGTTCGTGCTCGCTCTACAGATTATTACTTAC
Organism: Cataglyphis hispanica; assembly: GCF_021464435.1. Classification (NCBI taxonomy): domain Eukaryota; kingdom Metazoa; phylum Arthropoda; class Insecta; order Hymenoptera; family Formicidae; genus Cataglyphis; species Cataglyphis hispanica. The sequence goes on from NC_065974.1 coordinate 1,876,698, forward strand.
TTAAAGGACTGTTAGCGACGAGAAATGCTGCGCCTAAAACTAGCCCTATCCGACCGGAAATCAGGCAGGTTTCAAGTATGTTCTGCGCACACAGCCACGTATACCGGAGAGGTGATGCGTGCGAGAGATCGAATATGCGTCTACCACGAAAACGATATATCATAATCGATAGCTGACACTAATCGAGCTACGATTAGTCAGCAACTCATCGAGTTTCAAAACCAGTATTTTATTTCGAGGTACTCCGAGACAGTTAATAATATCGGAAGTCTCCGCGCGTATAAGATAATACGGATGAAAATAGATCTGATTGCGAGACTCATTCAAAAGAGAGAGAGAGAGAGAGAGAGAGAGAGACAGAGAAAAAGCGAGATAGAAAGAGATTGACAATGAGACATTAATATCAGCTGGTGTATAAAACACGTGTATTCTTTCGCGTATCAAATTAGAATTTATTAAAATCTATGTAAAACAACGATGACGGCTACTGATATCACGGTCTAATACATTCCATTCAGAGAGAGTTTGGTATTTTTATAATTAATTGGAGAAGAGGGAAAGAGAGAGAAAAATATGGCGATTTATGATTATAGCCGCGCGTTCAGCGCTCAAATTAGTAAGCATTATTATCAGAATCATTCGTCACGCTCGGCGTATTTCTACTTCGCGTGGGCGAGTTCGGTGAAAGAAGTGAGCGAGCGATACTGAGAAAAAAAATTACGCGCGTTTCTCGCGCAATCCACGCCCAAGAGTACCGATTGTCCCGGTACATTCACCAGCGTTCGTTTAATGCCGATGCACAATGATCGAGAAGTGTCTCCTGCACACCTTGTATCGTGCCGGTCATCGACGGTCGCGCACCTAACAAGCGCGCCTTCTTACGAATGTATGTTCGAAAGGAAGCCTCTCACGTGGACTATGAGCGAGTATAATTAACCGACGGTTGCACGCGTTGTAATCGCCCTGGCATCGACAGCGTCAACGATTTCGCCCGAGGTGAGAAATAATAGCAGCCTATATATGCGTGCGTGTCCAAGAGATACTTTGCATATTTGACATAATGAAGCAACGTCGCACAAGAGCGGATCTGCAAGGATATAATAATACTGATCTGAGCAAAATATTCGAAAGATTCAAGATATATATATATATACTCAAAAAATAATAATATTAAAAATATTAATTAGTTAATTAATTAATTATATATAGTATATATTAAAAAGATTTAAGATACTCGAGGTTGGTATGGAAATCGCGAATTGTGTACTTGAAGATTTCTCGTTTCTATGTAACGGCCCACGATTCCCATCGCGCGTGCTTAATTAATTATATTTCTATGCACGAAGAGACATGCGAAGGATGTATAAAATCACGTAAATTATAATGAGTTACACTTAATTATGCTGAGTAATATTTTCTCGGCGATTGTTGCATTTCTATTGCGAGCCGATTCGTCAAATACACCTGGACAATATCGAGCGCTCGTTACGCGATTATCTGACGTTCGTGTCGCAACGTTTTAACAGTTTTTGACTCATCTAGTTTGCTACAGTGCGATCCCTGTCAGAGGCACAATTAACTCGGATAAGAATTCGTTTATACCACAGCCTACACATGGCCGATCCTGCACGGTCGATCCGGACGCGTATCTATCTGATCTGTTTTACTGCCAACTGTTCTTTGTCGCGGAATACAATGCCTTCGTATTCGTTAATTCATTGCCATTATCCGTGCCCCTTTTTCGCTTATCGGACGATTCCCGTAATTTGTTAAATGCTCGAGGGGACATTATTATATATGAAACGGGAGAGACTAATTGGAGATTATCTCTTGTGCTGCGAATGATTACATTTGAATTAATCAATTATCTGTAATGTGTATATATAAAAGAATAATATATATGACGAAGAAATCTAACATTTTTTAAAATTTAAAAAATGTCGAAATATGTCTGCTCTTCAAGAAAATTCGTTTCTAATTAATTATTCAAAAACATCGTCAGTTTTTAAACGACGCGTTTTTCTGCCAATCGTGACACCGCCACGCCTATCTATTCGACGAGCAATTCCGATTTCAATGAATTAGCATTCGGTGAAACGAAGGCGAATATAAACAGAGAAACGAGAGAAAAATCTGGAGAGACCAAGGGGATGAGAAGTCCGAGGGGTAAAGGGGAGGAGGAAGAGGAGGGGGCGGAAGGGAGAGAAGGGGAGCGGTCGAGACCAGTCACAGATGGCCAATTACTCCCGACAATAAACACAATTTAATTTTATATTCATTCCACTTAGCGCTTAGGCGCGGTAATCCATCACCGGGGATTATTTCGGACTATCTCCTGACCGGCCAGCACACCTATGCACACATGTGTACCCGGCACACACACATGTACAGAGACGCCTTCGCACGGCGCAGCATATTGCACACGCACGCGATATATGTATGTATATGCGTTCCGTGTGCTACATATTTATGCCCGAGAGATGCCCGATATACTGCTACCGAATGCGAGATCGCTTCTCCGGTGGCCCCCGTGTCTCGTTTGTCTCCTGTACCTCGTAAGCTCAGTCGCTGATCGTTTTCGTAGCGCAAGATCCGAGTGGAAAAAAAATTTTTTTCCTACTTTTCAGTTTAAATTTCAATCCAATATAAATGTATTTTTATACTAGAAACACATTTGGAACATTCTCTTTTAAAACTATTTAGTCTACATTTTTGTCGAAAGCTCCACTCTTTTAAATTTCAAAATGAGATTTATTATTACCTATTTGAGGCACCGGAAATACAAACTTAATTTTTATATAAATTATAAAGCTAATCGTGAAAAATCTCTATAAGATACAAACGTGAAAATTAAGGTTAAAAATAAGAATAAAATTTCCACTCAAGAACATTCGGTCACCTCTGTTTCACGCACATGGACGAAAATTGTCGGCAACGCAAGTGTACGCTGCGAATTTTTTTCCACTCGTGACGCAATTAATTGATTAACGAAAAATATAATAGAATTTTGAATTTATATCATAAAGTTCTTTTCGTCACACAAATACTGTGAGCACTTGCTGCGAAGACGCGAGGCTGATTTAAATGTGCGCGTAGAGAGAGCCAGTTAATTTCGCGTTGTCCCACGTGAGAGAAGGAAAGTGGAAACGTAGAAATGCATAAACACTCGTACATATCTTTATATAAATATACATACATACATTGGCTTATGTGTACTGCGTATAAGAGCCTCGGATCGTCGCCGTCGCGTTCGTTCGCTTCTTATGCAAATCAGGCGGAAAAACTCGCGTGTTTCCAACGTGTTTTAATTATTCAAGCGACAACTTTCTGCAATGAAATTAGAACTCGCGCAGTCGTGACTGCCGGCGACAAGTGTTTTGCTTATGGCCACCGCCGCCCACCTGACTGAAGAAGGAAAACCGTGGGGTATAAACTGCCGGGGTATGTATATCTTAATCCGCGGCGAGGAGAGAGAGAGAGAGAGAGAGAGAGGGGGAAAAGGAGGAGAATTAAGAAACATTGTCACGGAAAAAAAAAGTGCGCATGACTCTCGCTTAAAATTGGTTGAGAAAAACATTTTCGATGTAAACAAACTGATATCGCATTGTTGTCTTCTGAAGGCAGTTGCTACTTTTGAATACAACGCATGTTTCTCTCTCTCTCTCTCTCTCTCTCTTTCTCTATTTCTCATCATCGTGGCGAGAGCTGGATCTGAACAATGCGCCCGCTGAAATTTCTTCGGCTCTGATATAAAGCGGCGAATGGAGACGCAAATATAGTGTAAACTCATGCGAGAAGGTTGTGCTATGTACCCCGGGCTCGTAGTTATTTGGTAGTAACAATAGCAGTCGTGCCACCCGGGGCATACAGAGCGTGTTTGGCGCCGCCATTTGTATGAATGAAATTATTTGCTTCTAGGAATATATAACCGAATGTTACGAGAGGGAGAGAACGGAGCGGAAAGGGGTAAAGAGGATGCTTTTCTCCTCCTTACATGCCGGTATATAGATGTTGATCGCACTGCGGCAGCTGTGTTTTATGCTCTCTTTCTCTCTCTCTCTCTCTCTCTCTTGCTTCTCTCGCCTTTTAATATTATGTAATATTATAGCGACACGTTGAACGGCATCCCTCGCGTACCAATTTCGACAATCTCCGAATATTATATGCGCCGCTTTACAGCATTGTTTTTTATACCATTGAATAGAAGATGATGTCGAGACTCCTTATTTCTGGGAAAGAGAGAGAGAGAGAGAGAGCTATACTAATTCGCGTTTTCTAGAGAAAAGTGGATAAATCGAATAATCTAAATATGCTTGACGACAAAAATTGATTTATTTTATTTCACGAGCGGAAAATTTACTCGAAATTCAGAAAATAGACACGCGATATCGGCATTCCTGAAGAATCTTTTTCAGAAAACACGAGAGCGGGAGAACGTCGGATTCGTCGGCTTCGTGCATTGTGTTGCTCATCACGATGTGCGAGAGGGAGACGAAAGAGAGACTCGGAGAACGAGAGAGAGAGAGAGAGAGAGAGAGAAAGAGAGTCAGCCTTATTTATGGCTATATTAATCCTTAAATAGTATCTAATGTCACACCAGCGCGCCGGGCAGATCTATCTGATGGGGAGAGGCGCAAGGGGCCAAAACGTCGCTCTCTTGTGTAGAATTTGCCATTGTCGTACGTATTCATACGTGTGTTCTTGCACGGCCGTGCTGCCGCTGCCAGGCACTCCTACCGCACTGGAGTACAAACGACGGTGTCGAGTTACCGGATGGTACACCACGGGGTGCCCGTGACTTATACCCTGTTTGGTTACCCTGCTTCTTCAGACCCTTCCCTGCGGCATTCTCCTCCCTCTCCCCCTCGCCTACCTACCATCCTCCTCCCTCTTTCGATCGTCCCGCGAGCCTAAACTTTCTCTCTCTTTCTCCCCCTTTCATCCCTCTCTCTCTCTCACTCTCTCTCTCTCTTGCGGTTCGTGCCGCACCGTCGCTCTCGCGACCAAGATGTTTTGCAAAACAAACGTTTGTATCTGCACGCTCGACCAAGCGAGAAACCCTCCCTCGTCGTCGAGGACGACGTTAATAGACGGCGAGAGCTCGCCAGCTTTCGCCTTAATGCGCTCGTTGCTGCGCAAAATAAAGTTGTATATTACTCATGTATGTCGATTGTGCTGTGATTTAAAAAATTCAGAAAAATAGAGATGCGTAAATAAGCCCTACGAGAAATCTTCCTTTACGAAATCATCCTTCAACCATCGCACAATTATCATTTTAACAGCATGTTCGACAAATATCGTCGAATCAATCGTAAAGGAAAAAAATGATCACTGCGAAGGAAGGCGCGGTTCATATGAGAGTTGGAGGAAAATGTAAAAAAAATGTAAAAAAGGAGAGAAGCAAACGCGCAATAGAGCGCGCCGCGTCGCGGAATAATGCACGGCGGGGTGCATGGTGGTGCATTTAATCCAGCAATAACAGAAATATCAGTATAGGAGCACAATGGCCCGGGAAGATATATCTGTTATATACGACGCGGGGAAGGGGGGATAGCCCGTGTATAGGACGTCCATGTAGACACGTATACCCGGCGCGTACCATCGCCACCGTCGGCGGTGCGGCAGGCCGGTTATTGAGGTGTCACAGGCAGCAGCGCCAACAACGTGCGAACCAACCGAGCCGGGGTTAATGAATGGGGCATCCTCCCTTTTCTTTTCTGCCTGTGAAAAATTATTGTTGCCTCCTCTCTTTCTCGCGGGGGCCCGGGCCGCAGACCGGGCTCGTCGTCATCGTCGTCGTCGTCGTCGTCGTCTCACGGTGTCGACCTACCACCGCGCGCCGATGGCCGCGATACTCTCCACCATCGAGACTCTCGATGCCGGTTACCGTCCCCGGGTTGGCGTCCCGCGGCGAAGCCAGCTGGCCCCGATTCGCCGATACACCCATCGCGCGCATTGTCACGTGGAGAAAGTACGCGCTCGCGCGCTCATGACTTGAGAGCGTTGCCTTCGAATCTCGCGTGTATGCGTGTATGGTGGAAGAGGATGGTTCGAGTTTATATGTATGTGCGGACCGCCGAGCTCGCCGCGCACATTTGTCTTGATAAAAGGGACGAGCAAATTAAAAGTAATGATTTGTAGAAATATTTCGGTCCCGGCCCTTCTTTCGCGCTCTGCCCCACGAGGGAAATGGAGCCATTACGCCGTCTAATGCCTCATCTGTTAGCCGCGTGCGAAATCCTGCTTGCTCCTGCGGGGCATGCTTACAATGCTCCATTTATATAAAACGAAAGGATATTCTGTCCTCTCTCGGGCTTTTACAATGGCGAACAGGGAAAGATGTTGGAAGAGATCGCCATAATACACGTTCTCGATCAAATTCAATTACAACAGAGCTCTCGTCAAATGTTCGCGAATTGCTTAATTGACAACAGTTTTTTTTAATTAGCAGCATCCTCCCAATTTCGTCGATCAAAAACGAGATAATCGCGCGCGTGCTTTTCGCGAATAAAGGCTCGACGGCGGTGGCAGGCGTGTAATACGGATCAATGATACGGAAAGAAGAATCCACGCTCTGCGGAATCGTGTATACGAATGCCCTGTAATCAAATAAAGGGGAACAATGTTGGCGAACGATGCGAGTCAGCTAGCTCAGCAGTGCGATTTCGAGCCCGCCCGTTCCTTGTCCTGGACACACCCCCACCGTAACCGAGCGAGCGCTGTTATCCGCGTATCCTACGATTCACTTCGTAGTTCCCTTTACTCTCCATCTCTCTCTTCTTCTCTTCTCTCCATGTATATGTGCATATATATCGCTATTCACCTCGAATTTCTTTCGCGATCATACTTCACAGCCTATTCGATATGAGATAGAGGGAAGATTCGAAATTCGCATCGTTCTATAGACGAAGTATTTTATAGTGGAAAGCTTCCAATTAGTCACCTGGCCTTATTTACGATGATGAATTTATGATCGTGTCGCGACAAGGCGGTACAATAACTGAAGAGCCATATCTGTAAACCATTCTCCGATATCGAGTGTCACTGCTAATTTGATGACGATAATCGTCGCGAGAAGCGTTATTTGCGAGTATCGCATGATGATTCCGCGACGGATAACGATTATCAGAATTCGATATTCCATGTAAGACAATTTAGGTAATCGCATTCGCGAAAAAAAAGAGTCTTCTCTCCTTCGAAGAAGCCATCGTCCGCGATTTTGCCCATCTATTCTCGTCCTGATGAATATATCCCCGGGACTACGGGCTAGCGGAGGGTGACGATGGGAGCGAGGGGGTGGAAAGCTCCGGATGGTAGATAACGTCGGTCCGTTTGTCTTCGTAATAATATTGGCCCGCGGTCCGTCATCCCGCCTAAACGGGTCTACAAACGCAAACACAGTAGCCGAGCCAGTTAATTAATGTACGAGTTGTAACGTTGTTAACCTACAATCACAGTTACATAACGTCGACGTGCTGATAACTCACTTTCGTCGTGGCGCTTGAGTGATTCGTATTCACTAACAAAGAAAATCACTCGGATAGTCTCTGATTTTGTAGCGTAATTCAAGAATATCTCGAAAGATTTTTGCAAAATCGGAAGGATAGGTGGAAGACGAAGATCAATCTTGGCAAACGTGATCCTGGATTGTACGTTACTTCGTGTACGTTACTTCGCGGACACCGACAGCGGAGGTCGTCGTCGCGGTAAGAGAGAAATGTCCGGGAGGTCGCTTCTTTGATCAGACGCCGAAGACGTATGCGGTTTAATATCGTCTGACCCGGGAGAGAGAGAGAGAAAGAGAGAGAGAAAAAGGTCACCTCCTCTCTTCGCGGCGGTCTCGGCGGGATACACGTACGATCCACGTCGTGGTACGAGTGGAGATCCGGTCCACTCACCGCCTCGTCGTCTCGTTGACAAATGTCCCGGAGTGTCCCTCGGGCATCTCTCCTCCTACTCCTCCCGGCTTAGGTTCACCATCATCCCTTAACTCGCGCTATCGAGCCACTCTCGGGTGAGCCTTGCGGAACGTTAATCCGGAGGAACGAGTCACCCTCGTCCGCGACACACGGAGAGCATTCAATTACGGGATGACGAACATCGTCGCCCGTCAGTTTGTAAATTACTTGCGTTATGTGTTGTCGCGAAATTGTTGCATATTTTAAAGAGAGAAAATAATCACTCTTTATATATAAATAATTAATTCCTTAATTATAAATTTTAATAATTATAATTATAATATATTATATTATATAATAATATATTAAAAATGAAATATAATGTATTATAATTATCATTATGATATAATATACATATATAACAATTATATTAAATTTTAATTATTATTCTTTATTCACTGTTAAACAAATATTTTAAAAATATTTTACGCTTGTATGTGCATAATGTAAAGTCAACTAACAAAATCATTAAAGATTATTCAAACTTCAAAAAATATAAATATATTATTAATTTTCTAAATTTTAACATCAATTTTCTTGACAACACAGTCTTATACAAGGAAAATGTTGCATTTTCAATTTATTTTTTCATGTAAATGCATATTTGCAAACTGATCGTATAATATTCCGTGTATGAGGTTGTTACACTCATACATAAATTCGCGCTTGCATCTCTCGAATATTCTTCGATTTTTTTGTCCGTCGCGTATCGTGTGTCTTCGATTAATCCGTCACTTTGCGAAATATCTGTGCAAAACGATTGACCATCCAATTAATCTTGGATGACTCTATTTCTGGTATCGTAATTCTATTTTGTGACACCGGCGCGATATTTCCGTGTATTATTGCCGAGAGTATCGTCGAAAATACGTGTCGTATAATTAATTTTTATCCAATCGTAAGCGATCGTAAGCGAAGTGATTTGATTACGTTATTAAACGTGTGTCAGTTAAAACGGCTGTAAGTAGGAAAATTGCGGCGAAAATATCGACGCAAATAAATTGGCAAGCGGAGACAGTACGGGAATGAGATATAAGTAAATTGTCGCGCGCGCGACACTCGCAATCAAAGTATATTTTTGTTCTGCCGTGTCAAAAACGCGATGAGTGGAAAGCGTATAATTTCATCATATAATATGTCAATTTTTCTTTTTCGACGAGGATTATCCAATTTTTGTGATAACATGTCGCGTGATAACATTTCTCTGGGATGTCGCGCGGTAGCGGAAAATTAATTTTTAAACGATCTCATCTCGGTTAAATCCAATCTCAATTCCTTAAATATAATTGATTCCGAGTTATCTCATCAGTTTCTCTGTTCCAAGTCTAATCAATTACGTCGCTCGTATGTACGGAGATACATTTCCCACCTTCGATGCTCAAATGGAATCTTCCGCTCGTGTCTCTCACTTTTCATGAACCCAAATCGAGGTTTACGTATTCATGCCCGCGCGACATGTCGGGGAAAACGACGTAGAAAGTGCGCGAAAAAGGGACGCGAACAGCGGGTCCGAAGGAAACCGAGGGAGGAGCAGACGAATAAGAGAGGCTCTTGTAAGGTAAAAGGAAAGAAAAGTTTACAGCCCATGTCCGAGAGATCCGTGCCGGGGCAGTCGATAAAAAATGTTTCTCGCGCCGAGATAATAAAAGTGCGAATATACATATATAAGCGGAGTGAGGGCGAGTGTGGAGCGGGGGAGAAAGGAAGATGTACGATGCGAGGATCAGGCAGGACGGTGTTCAAGAGAAAGAGAGAGTGTGTGTATGAGTATGGGAGAAGAAGGGTCTCGGCGGATGTTTGAAATATTCCCCGACTCACGCAAAGCTCGCGCGCGATGGGAAATCTTTATTGATTCGTCGGCCGAGGCGCGTATATCGCTCCAGGTCAATATGATTTCTCCGCTTCCTCGCGCAGTACTGTGTATCCTCTCCGCTCGCGTATAGATATACACGTAATGCGGTCGCGCTATACAACAGCTGGTGTGCGTGTGCCGTACGTTTGACTGCTATTTGTAGGAGGGGAGCGTCACAGAGTGGTTTTCACGAGGGATGAAAGCCTGTCACTCGTTACATTGATCAGCAATAGAATATTATAATCTGCGCGTCGAATGTTTCCTCGAATGCTGTCGCTCACAATAAAATCATCTAATTCTCTTCTAAAGGAAGATCTTCTCGTTTTATGTCATTTACTAATTTTCATATATTTTTCAGACAATTAATAATAACTGTATTTTTATACTATTTATTTTCTATTGTTGCTCAAGATACGTTTAAGAATAAAAGTACGAGATATAATTGATTCGCGGCTGTAATATTTTTCTTATACGCGACACTACAGACAGCAAATGAGCAGCAAGTAGATCAATCAACCGTTCGCCAAATGGTAGGCATCAAAGCTCGTTACGACACCCTCTCGTGTACAGCGCACTACGAGCGAGATCTCAGTTCGGGTTTACCATGCGGCTAAGGAAGCTGCTCAAATGTTTGCGGCCCCTAACGTATGTACGTCGTCAACGCGTTACGTTTACGCAATGCCGCAATGTCGGCCGCTTAGGTATGTGTACATCCATCGGCGGTTGGCTAAGCACAGGTGTAGACAAGGGCGATAGAACCGGTATATTGCCTGACGATACGATCTTGCGTTTGACAGGGGATGTAATGATGGAAAATGCACGTGGCAAATCTCTCTCTCTCTCTCTCTCTCTCTCTCTCTTTGTGTAATATTTTATTCCTTTCCCCTCCTTCAAAATGTCATCGAAAGAACCGATCATCCATCTCCATCTTTTTCATGAGTCTTTGTACTTTCGCTTCGATAATTTTATCAATGTACTTTTTTTATCTCTTTCCTAAATTAACAATGCCCGGATTAAGATCCTCTCCCTTCTTTTGCCAATTATTTCCTCAAGTAATTATAAAAACATTTTCGCGCGTTTTAATGCTCTATCCCTCCGATGTTATCCAATTTGACGAACTTGGCCCTAATGTTAGCGGCGGCAACTGGATAAAGTTTGACAATCTGGCAGGGCCGAGCAAATAGGAGAGAAGAGGAACGGGGAGGGGTGAGTATTTAAGGATAACGCACGCACAAATCTCGCCTGGCTTGAAAGGTGGATTCTGGGCGTGCCTCCATCTGGTGTCTCGGCACCGATTAATTAATCGACGCGCAGCCGAAACTAACTGCGAGTTAATAAGCAAATTGCCACGCAATAAAGTTAGCGCCAAGTAGAGTAAAGGGAATGTATAGTACGCAGGAGCGGAGGGATAAGAAGGAGGAAGAGAGAGAGAGAGAGAGAGAGGGGGGCACAAGTCAGCGCAAGAGAATCGGCGCCCTCGACCCGGGTTATAACAGTTACACCCTCTGCGAGGCCACAGATGCGGCTTGCTATTCGCGCGAACCTCCCCTCGTTCAACGACGGCCTTACAGCGTCCCATATAATTTAATGTCATTCTTCCGCGACTCGCTTATTGAGAGATACTCGTATTGAAATCTCGGTAAAAATGCCGCTTACACCAGCCAGGAAATTACGTTCCTAAAGTTAAATTTCACGGCGATAAGAGAGGAGATCAGCTGAGATCGGCGCAAAAAATCGATAATTTTTGCTACCTTCAAACGCGTCATTAATTAAGCTGTTAATCAAAACACATACGCAAAACTGCTTCAAATTTTGCTAGAAATTTTTAATCTTTCCTAGTTTTGACGTATAAGTACGCCGTGCAGATGAAGAACACAAATAAATCTATCCGTCGACCGATGAGAATATTCTATCAATCAAGCGGCTCCTCTCACTCTCTCGAAGCCGCGTTTAATTAACACGGAATCGCACTCTCGTCGCCGGCAACGAAACTGACAACGTGTTTGAGCCGAACGAGTGTCGAATAAAATTATCGCTTAATTCGACATCCACACTCTTCGTCGGGGTATGCTGGCAATAACGATAATAATACTTCATGCAAATCCTTTAATATCCGTTGATGAAGCTACCCCGAAGCGTCCCCCCATCGCCGGGCTTCACGACACCCTCGGGGATGTTAGACGCGGCATCGCTCTTCCCTGGACATGCCCACCCATCCTTCGATTCAGTGCAGTTGACACTCTGAGAAATGACATGCTTCATTATTATAATATCGCCGTCGCCGCGCGTATGCGTATTGGTGTCTCTCTCTCTCTCTCTCTCTCTCTCTCTCTCTCTCTCTCTCTCTCTCTCTCTCTCTCTCTCTCTCTCTCTCTTTCTTTCTATGGTTTCATTATATTCATGCACACGCACTGGCGCCATTTGTCCCCAGCCGCGAAATGCAAAGTGTCTGAGACAAACTGCGAGGGATCGAATAAGAGGCCCGGCATACGCGCGTATATTGAAGCGTAATTTATCCGGAATGTCGTTCTCTGCTCTGCCTTTATCATCCATCATTGTGTTACAAGTCGTCATATTACGAACTTGAGAATCGTTTAATTATCGCAAGTGACAAAAGAATACGTCGCGACAATTTCTCTCTTTTCGAGAGATGATGTTTCTCTCTTTAAAAATATGTATTATATTTAGTATTATAATATTAAAAAATATACCTCCCTTCGTGTTGTAAAAATACCACGGGGCAACAGGCTAAACTTTTCCCTCTTCCGCTTGATACACACTCTTGCTTATAACCTACCAACGAGGGAATATGAGATCGAAAGAATGAGGCGAAGCGAGAGGGACGGACAGAGAGAGCCTCCCAGAGAGAAATTCCCCCCTCCGATACGCCGGCGTAGACTCTCGTAAAGCTTAAATAAAGATAACCGAGGCTTAGGGTTGATATCATGCTGAGGGGGCGTTACGGCTGGTTGAGTCAACGAAATCAATTTATTCTCCCCTCCCCACACCTCGCGGGCACCACCCCTCTTCGGTCCTCCTTCCGAGTCTCCCACTTCGGCACAAGGCGGCAGACGGGAAAAAGAGGGTGCCCCACGTATACACATAATACACATACACATACACGCTCTTGCGAATATGTACATACGGTCCTTCGCCGATACACACACACACACACACACACAGACATTTGTGCGGAAACGTAGAACGGGGTTGTGTGGTGCGCGATCGTGCGGAGAGACTCATCTGGTTTAATGGTGAGTTTATTTGGGTCGATTCCCCACCTTTTAATCAACAGGATTGCCTCAGACCGCCTACCGACACGGCCGCGGACGACTACCGTATAGGCCCGCATTCTCTGTCTCACCACCGTAAAATCATCCCGGCGAAGCCACTCACCGCGATCCCGCTCCCTGCGCGCTGTGTCTCGCGCGCTGGAAGAGTCGGCCTTGCGGCTGTCGGTTGGCGAGCTTTCGAAACCGCGGGGACGGTTATTACCACGGGCTAATCCCAAGCTCGTTGCCCTCGTCTGTTTCCCTATCGCGTCTTCTTCTTCTTTTATTATAACCTCTCTCTTTCTCTTTCTCTATCTTTCGAATAAACCCGTAGTTAAACGAAATAAAATGAGACTCCTCGTCGTTCAAATAGACAGTCCAATCGGTACTTAAGACACAAAGTTACCCGAGGAAGAGAAGAAATTATCTGGGGTAACGATGAAGCTGTATATACAGAAGCCGCTACGCATTTAAGAGAGATGTATATATTCTCAATACTATTATTAACAAACGAAACGCGCAAAACGAAGGGTCCCGAGAACGCTTCCGGCTTTAAACTCAATCTGTCGACGGCGTGGAATAAAATGAGAGAGATCCGTGTTTTTCCACAAACGATCGAAGAGAGATTGTCCGCGGTAATCCCTAGTCATGAAGGGTCCAGGGTAGAAAAGAAGGTGGCCGACGAGAAAGAATCCAATATGGACGTTGGTCAATCCGATTTCACGGACCCTCCTGCCATCCGTCAAATATGTTATTGGATCCTCGCGCGGTATCAGCGACTACCGAAATCTCGGTTAATGTCCGCGAGACAGACGATCCGGACACGGTGCTCGAGTCAAACCAGGAGAATCTTCGAAGGGAAAGGAGAAAACCGGACATCTTTTTAACACGGGGCCAGCAACGATATTCGCCGTTATACGCTTATATACGAGAGACGTAATCTATTATTTAAAGCGTAAAGTGGAGACTGTGGTAAGACATATCACCGGTCGAGCATTGGTATTAACGTCCACCTTCTAGAATCATCTTCCGATCGCGTTCCTTTCTCGCGACGTCTATCCACCAACGGACGGTGCGTCAAATTTTAAATTACAGAGCGGCACATTTGGAAAAAGAATATGCGCTATAAAAAACTTGCATCGTTTAAAAACAAATAGAGAGGAAAATTGTCAATCTTTTTAACGAAACGGAAGGAAAGTGATGGCTAATAGCGGATAGTTGCGGTCGCGAATTCGCACTTCTTCTTTCGTCTCGACGTTCGCTAACTCGATCCTATAAATCGTACGATTCAGCGAGTAGTAACGCCCAACTCGTTTCGGTCTGGTCACAATCGGAACAATGACGCGGAGAGTGTACCTTACCGGCAAGGCAGAAATATGGTGGTCCTCCTGCTCGATTCAGCTCGTCGGCTAGTCGAGAGATAACAAGAGGAGAGCAAGAGAAAATGCGCAAGGAAAGCGAGATAGAGAGACAAAAAGAGAGAAAAACGCGAACCGTATACGACGGATGAAAAAGAGAGAGAAACAGTTAAAAGCGAAGAGATGGGTGAGGGACGAGGGGGAAGAAGGAGAAGGGGGGGGGAGGAAGAGGACGCGGAGGAGGAAGTCGCGAGCTCCACCTTCTTAATTCAGGGAGAGGCGATAAAAATGACAGAGCCACTGCTCGCCCGCGCTGACTTATATCCATTTACTACACAACGGGTGCCTGACAAAAAATAAGAATGGAATAAATAATAGCTTGCTCCTCTCTCATTCAAAGGATAACAAATGCGTCTCTGAAAAGGTTCCGGCTGACAATGGGGTGGAGAGTCGCTTACACACGGTCGCCCTGTCGCTCCTCTCTCGTTCTTTCTCTCTCTCCTCTCTCGTCTACCTCCTAGAGCCGTAAAGAACCGTTCGCGGTTGTGTAACGAGAGTGTCCGCGACGTAGAGTTCCCGCCTTGCTTAATGCTCGAGTCTGTGCCGGACAAAATGACAAATTATGTCGCGAGACACATATTACGTATATAGTATATTTTGTAAATGTAAGAGTTTAAATTTTGAAGATAACGTGCGTCATGTGTGTGTGTGTGTGTAAAATCACGCGTCCACTTTGTGATGTTTATCTCTCGTCGTACAAAGAGAAAATGTGAGATTAAAATCCTCGGAGGTGGAGAGATAAGTTCCGGGCGCGTTCAATAGTAGCGGAAAGAAAATGATTTGTCGTCGTTCGTTTCGGCTGTCATCGAGTCCCGTGACACGTTCCCATCGTTCTACGCAGGAAACGCGCGGAATGTTGAGAATATACGAGAGAAAAGCGGTTAAGCTAATGGGAGGGGGAAAAGTAACAATACAGCCCCGACGCGATCCGCGTGCATCGCAGGTCTACACCTCGTGGTCTACGAAAGGAACATCGGGACTAACGCGAGAGCGACGTGTCGACTTATATCTCGCTGTGTATAGAGTAGACGTAAAGCGACTAAATCCGCGTCACCGGACAGGAATAGCAACGTGAATAATAAAGGGGGACGGGACGGGGGCGACGGGGGAGATCACTCGGTTGTGTATAGTGAAATGCACAGAAGGGCGAAGAGACCCCTTTTCCCATTCTAGGGGAAAGGAGGGGAAGGGAGAAAGACGGGGTTAAGGTGGGCTCGCGCAGCGAACGGAGGCCACAATACGAGCAGCCACGGCCCGTTGTTGCCCGCCGGGCCTAATCCGATTAGAGCATGCACCAAAAAAGAGCAAACGCCCAAATCGCATTTATATTAGCTTCGTGAATGAGTCGTAAATATTTATGTTGCACAGAAGCCCGTGGAAGTGCGGGCACAGCTAATCGGTTCACGGGTGTCGTTGACCATTGAAGATTTTTTTTCGCGACCGGAGAGTCTCTCCCTCCGATTTCTGAGATTATTCCGACATATATATATATATATAAATCGATACGAGAGATTGTCTGCTTTTTTCGGGTGAAATTTTCCTAGACCTATTCTGTATGCGAGTTGATTTCACAAATCCGTAATTTCCGAGCCGATCGCGAGCCTACGATTTTACGACTTTTCGAAAAGTTAACCGGGAAATTTGCAGTAAAGAAGAAAGGGCGAAAGAGAGCGAAGCTATCGGCGTAAAAAAAAAGTCAACACCTCCGGCAAAGTGTCGAAGAGCCCTTCTCTAATTATTCGGCATCGGTGAGTCTTTAGTTAGTAGGGCGCATCAATCACCGCGCGCCTCTTGTCAGACGATCGCGCAACTCCTGTCCGAATGGGGCGGGTCGTGCCGCTTGAAGGACGGACAAAATTTCTTCTCTCGGCTCGTCGGGTCGCGGCTGCAAATGAGTTTATAAAGGCAATATCTCCGTTCGCGGTATAGTTCGTCGAACCACCGTCGTCGCCGTCGTCGCCGTCGTCTACGACGTCGTCTCCGCGTCTTCCCCAACCTCTCTCTTTCCTTCCCTCTCGCTCTCGCACCCGCGCGCCGCGCTAATAATAAAGTTTCCTCGGGTGGTTCGACAACGCGTAGACAGATTTTTAAATTTCCCGTCACAAGGAAGAACTGCCTCCTCCCGCTCGCTCGTTTCTTCCCCTCTTTCCTCCTCGTCCCCTCTCGCTTCTTCCGCCGCTTCCTCTTTTTCCATCTTCTCGCTCGCTACCCCCGGCGGCTAGATTCTCGATATAACCACTGGGGGCGACGAAGTAGCGGGGGCGGGCGCTCCCCCAAGACCGAGGGAAAAATTAATAAAGTTGAGGAACAAAGTAAGTTGGATGGCGTAATGGTGCTGCTGCTGCCGCTGCCAGGAGAGAAGTGGGAGAGGGCTGGCGCAAAGAGGGCGGAAGGCTTCCAAGGGTGGACTTTATTATAACGGAGTGTCGACTCTTTTATGCTCCTTCCGCCTCCTCTCGCTTCTTCTCATCTTCTTTCTCCACTACTTTTACTACTTCTTCTTTTTATCCCCTTCGCCTTACCCTATCACCTCGTTATGTTGCTGCGCCAAGTGCTGATATACACGTGGTAGTCTTAGCTTTGGCGAAACAACATTCTACGCTCCCTGTCGTAGGTTACCTCTCCTTACTTCGTCGTTATCTTATATTCTGCGGTACGTGTTCCCTCGCTCGCTCGATATACGCGGTGGAAAAATTAAACGGTTCCTTAAAATGGCTTTGCGCATTTTACGCTTGGAAATATGTGGAATTTTTGCATCGTCGATATTAATTTCCAGTCACGAATATTCAAATTACCATGCTTTACGCGTTTTATTTCCGCAAAAAGGATTCAAAACAAGGGCGCGGGCGTGCGATGAGAGGAGAGGGAAAATCAGTCACATATTCTCAATTTGCGATGAACCATCGCCTCGAAGGTTGCATCGACACTTCGACGTCCAATGGACGATGTCCAATGCAATCGGAAAAGAGGATGGAGGAGAGAGGAGGGAAATGAGAAAAGAGAGAAAGAGAGAGAGAAAGAAAGAAATAGTAAAAACATAAGGGGGACGAAGGGAGAAAGAAACAATTCGAGGGAGAGAGAAAGAGAGAGCGCGCATGAAGAGAGATGAGAATGGAAAGCGGCAGGAAAGGGACGGATGCGAAAGAGAGGACGATCATTCGCGCAACGGTTGATGGACAGCGGCGCCAATTTGACGGTCGGAGGCTTCGGCCACGTGGGGCTCTTTTTTTGGTGGCGATGGCCGAGCCCCCCCTCCCCTCCCACAAACGACTGCCAAGAGCCGCTGAATATTGCATCGGCTGTTTGAAAGGGCTGCTGCATCGCCGAAAGAGCGTGCTGCAGGGAGAAAAAGAGAGAGAGGTAGATATGAGAGGCGGTGGCTGTAACCCACCGGGAAGGTGAGGCGAGAAGGGGGAGGAAAGGGGAATGAGTAGACGAGAGAACGCGGGATGAGTGAATCGGGAGCGATGGGGGTCAGGGTGTAGTAGCGTTGGGTGGCGTCACCACGCTCTACCTATACCACCTTGCACCACCTGCTCATCTCCACGCGGGTTTTCGCTTCCATCACGGCTCGTCGCTGCATATCACACGTCGGTCAAACGCCACTCTGTGCCAGCAATGAAATCGCTATACGTTCGCATGCGTACGCGTCGAGCATGTAGGTGTATATGCGCGCGCGTTTATGTGTACCGTGTATGCGTGCAAGTGTGTGTGAGCACACCAGAATGTTTTTCTCTCTCTCTCTCTCTCTCTCTCTCTCTCTATCCCTGAGCGTGCATACGAATTATTTATTCCGCCAGGGCATCGCTTACCGCTCCGACGGTTACTGGCCGATCATCCGGCCGATTTTCGGCACGGATGACCGTATATGGATCTTTGTTTTGCGTTGATTTTTTTTTTTTCATTTTTCATTTCCCTTCCTCGTTTCTATTCTCTCCTTCTCACCCACGCCATACATGCATATGCGCATGAGATACGTCGCAACAACGCACGAATCCCGTTGCTCGCAAACATTTCCATTAGAGATATCGATATTGCGGACATCGCGTAAAATGAAGCATGATCATTGATCAGGACAAACAAACTCATTGGGACTTAAGAAACGGATATTTACGCTAATATCCAAATGTACGTTCTTTCTCACTAGTCTACAGAGCTGCGAAACAATTTTAAGAGCGACGTAAAGTACAGTGGCCCTTGAGAATCGAGGGCACTCGACTCGAGGCTATGAAAAGAAGATGAGGCGCGAAAAAATTAAACGTCAAACTCTGGAGGGTCCGCATCCCTTCAAACACGACATCACCGGCAAAATGGCATAATCGCAGTTAGGCTCAATTCATTAAGGAATTTAAAGAGGGCGACGCGGAAAACGACAGCGGACCCTTAATGGTTTTCCCAATTACGGAAAGTCAGTGAATGGCGCGAGTCTCAAAGCTGGCCTAGTCATCTGTAATAAAATAAATTAGTAGAAGAGCGGGACGCGCGGAATAGTGCAATTATTGGCTTACCGCTCCGGTAAACTAAATATAATGTTTCATCTCGTTCTCGTCGTACCGATTGCCACATCTTCATTTACGGTAGTTGCATTAGCCATGTTGTAAAAACGTTTATTAAATGTAAATGTGTCTTTCATTTCCATATATATATGTACACAAGCCATAAAAAATAATAATTTAAAATTAGCTACGATTATTTCTATTTATGATTTTTATATATTCATATATTATATACTATATAATACATGTATAGTAGTATAGTATATATAATATTGTAATATTATAGTTAATTATTTTCTTTTGCTAATATATTTTATATATATTTTGATTTATTAATTAATTAATTATTTATTTATTACTAACATAATTTATCTATTATAATCTTTTAAAAATTCAAATTTATATACAATTCTATGATATATAAATTATGTATAATTTAATAATAAAACTGATATGCATAATTAACACATAACTTGTTATTATGCAATTATAATTAAAGAGAAAATTATAACATTGTGACGCATCTTTAGCCAAGCGTAGTTGTGTCTTTTGTAATCAGTATGTCTCATTTCGAACGAGCATTCCCTTCTCGCCACGGTCGATCGTTGAGTTACGCGGACTCGTTTAGTAGCCGACGCAAACGCGCTAAGCAATCCGGTCGCGTACAACCTGAACCAATCCCGCGAGGATAGCGACGAATGAGAGAAGGAGCCATTACCGACGAGAAAAGTAAGATCAGGATGCGGGTGGCGTCGCGACGCCTAATGAACCCATCAGCTTGGCGCGTGCCCTCCGCACAGAGTTGTGATTAGACTGGGCAATGGCTTCCGTACGAAACTTATCCCGACTATATGTGCCGAAGAGAGGGAGAGAGAAACTCTCGATCGCGGGTTTCAATTATACTCGAAGATTCTCCCGACAGTCGTTACTCCACGGAGATAATATCGTATATAAATCGTTCCCGAATAAGGGCGAACGATCGAGGGAAAATTAAATGTATGTAAATTAGAATCGTAAAACGTGGCGGGCTTAACTCGATCTATGTTGTTCGCGAAAAAAAAAAAAAAAATGCATTGTATTCCGCGCACGCGATGTCTCTTCTGTGCGTTATTACTCTTCGTTCGTCGCGATTTCGCAAGAAAGAAGATAATGCGGCGTCATTCTAGTTGTTTCCAAATATTGACAACTCGGCCCCCGTTATTATACATCTCGTATAACGATCCAACGTGTGAATGCGTAACACGACCGTCTTTTACCTTGCTTCAGGGAGCGGAGTCGTAGGGCATAAGAGTCATTCGAAACGTGTTTTCACGAATGACCATGTAATGACGAATAATGGGACCCTCCCGAATGTCCCGGGCTTGACATTTCTACGCCGCGTGATGCACGAGAAAAGCGTTGCGGAATGACTGATGATCGTCTTAAGGTTTCTCGAGACGAGCCCCGAGGAGAGAAAAGGGAGAAACGATATACGTAAGGAAACAGGTAGCCCCGGCGAGAGCTAGCCCGCGGGAGTCACATACTGAGTCCTGAATGGAAGAGAGTCCTCGTATTCCCGGAACGTGGACGCGCTTCGTCTTCTTTTTCGTCCGTTTCCCTCGTCCCGTCTCGTCTCCTCCTCGTTCCCCTCGTCGTGAATAGAACAGAAAAGACAGTGCGGCCAAGAAAAATGCTCGCTCGCCCCTGGTGGCCCGTTCGAGATTCGTGCCTGTATTATGCGCGACCTCTTTCTCTCTCACTCTCTCTTTTTCTCTCTCTCTCTCTTTCGTGCTTGTAAATACATACGCAGGAGGATTATGGATGCTCGCGAGCGACTCGCGTCGGTATCGCTGAATGGCTCTCTCCAAGAGCCTGCAGAAAGAAAGAGAGATAGAGAGAGAGAGAGAGAGAGAGAGAGAGAGAGAGAGAAAGAGAGCAAAGGAGGTCACTAATAGGCTTAAGAAGGACCGGAAAGGAAGGACTCTCCCCGATTCATTTCGAATTAGCTCCTCTCTCGAACAACCTCTTGCCAGTCACTCTAAAAGACTCGCGCGCGATAAATACCAGTCACATTACTAACGCGTGTTTACCCACGCACTGGCTCTTTTCGTATACATACATGCCGTATATAATCTTGGATGCTCTTCCTCTCCCTCTCTTTCTATCGGGCTTTGACATATCGTATGCTGCTTCCGGTATTATAACTGACAATAAGACCTACGGCTGTCAGGGCGTATTTTACGAGATAATCGAGGCTTGAGGCGTGCCCTCGTCGTAGGATTCACGCGAGAATAGCATTTGTAACGATGTAACGCATGGGTCAACTTATAAATCAAACGTGACTAATAATATTCATCTCTCTGATTTACCTGAATTTTACGGATGTTTATAGAACGTCGCGCTCGTAATATAACAACTGGCTCGTTGCGACTGATAAACGGACGCTCACCCTTATTTAACTTTCATTACTAGCGCGTAAACTGAGCTTTATTGATATTTGCTTAGAAGAGGCAAAGCCACGGATAGGATACTTCGGTCACGCGTAGACTATCAGGTTTTTATTCGATCCTGAACTTGTCAAAATGCTACGTTCTTTTATATTCGTATATCATTATTCGTTATGTAATATTATAATTTTGTTAATTAAATAAGATTCAAAGTTTTTTTTTTTCTTATAGAATACGGAGAGTTTATCGAAATCAAGCGCGTAGAATAAAATAATGTCACTGGAACGAATTAAAATATTCCCGATGACATTAAAAAGAACGGGATCTTATAATACGAAGAAAAAAATAATAGACTTTCGATGTGATTAACTTTTCCTCCTGGCTAGCTGAACAATTTCTCGAGAGTGCTTTAAGCATCGATCCCGCAGGAGAATTCTCATTCTCCGAACGATTCGACTTTTATGGCTGTAACGATCGCCGCGTTAAAAAAGAGTAGTCGTTGAAACGAAGAGTAGTTTTATAAGGGTTCTCCCCCGCTTCCCCCGCTTCACCCGCCCCCTCCTCTTCCCTAGCTCGCCAAAGTCTATTACGACGCTTGAATAGCGAGATATCGACGTTAGCTGCGCGAAAACGAATCTTTTTTACGATTTGTTTACAGCGATTTCACTCCACTGCGATCCGTTTAGACAATCGCGTGGGCGATTCGCAAGTCCGTTCGGATCGTTAGATAAGAAGCTCGCGAAACGAGGTGTCTCATCGGAATATTTTTGCCTGTCAACATTTCTTTTCGAGCCAACATTTACTTGTGCTTTATTTTTATTCGTTTCACGCGAATTAATCGCAATCGTTAACTAGATAAAAAGTTACGGAGACAGACATTTTATCGCCCCGGACCGATCGTGAGATGCGTATGAATATGAGAACGCGCGAATCTTATCTTATCTAAAGAGATGGTTGCTGCTCGACAAGGGCTGTTCGTACTTAATTCCTTATCTTGTAGCGGAGCGCGCTTAAGATTGCACCCTTCCAATACCGGCTTACATCGTAAATTTCAATATGGGTATGCGTCGTACGATTTTGAACGGGCTGCGTGGGCGAACTAGAGGATCATTGTACGAATGACCGTTGGTCAAGATGATGGCAGCACTGATCGAAGATGGGTTCACGAACACGCTGGACCAGTTTTTTTAAGAGTCATTATATTTAATTGTACAAGAGATTTGTCGAGAAAACATCTAATATGAAAAAAATGAAAAAAAATACCTACTGAATAAATATCGAAAATAGAAATTTTTTTTTTTTTTCGTGAACCATCACTACAATTAAACTAAATAGCATCATATAAATTTGGATATATCTCAAGTACATTTGGAATTAATCAAAAAATGAAAAAATATCTATTAAATAAATATCGAAAAGAGAAATGTTTTTTTTTTTGTGGACCATCACTATAATTAAACGAAATAGCATCAAATAAATTTGGATATGTCTCAAGTTTGGGATTAATAATCAACAATTGTGTGAAAATTGAAAATACACTCGTTTATGTTTACGAAATAAGTGTCGTGCCGATTGTGTATCGGGCCCGACTGCT
The DNA here is from genome assembly GCF_021464435.1 of Cataglyphis hispanica. Lineage (NCBI taxonomy): Eukaryota > Metazoa > Arthropoda > Insecta > Hymenoptera > Formicidae > Cataglyphis > Cataglyphis hispanica. The sequence goes on from NC_065974.1 coordinate 1,899,714, forward strand.
TATCCTAGTTCGGAATCGGCCCCCCCGCGGGCAAAACCTTTTAGCCTTTTCTGCAACACGCGTGATCTTCGGTCGACCAAAAATATGTCACAACCCATGCAAAAAAAAAAAGGGATTTCGAAAAATGTCCAACAAATTAGCAGGACGATTCTTCCTGTTATGTACTACCGTTGTTCGCAGTAGGGGTGGGACTGTACCGTCTGCCTGAAAGAGAAGTCGTGTTCTCCGACGCAACCGTATCTAAAGAGCTGTCGTCTCTCCGTTTCTTGAAAAGTCACTACGTCTACATTCACTTCTCGTGTAGCATAATGTTCTCTTTCCATATTTCCGTCAAGGTAATCGTTCTTAACGCTCTTAACAAATGACATGAAAGTGGACAATAGATATGGCACTCTCTTATTTTTCTTCGGGAGACAAGAGATAAATTTATCTGGGGTTTTTTAATAGGATAAAAATTTATTTACCAATAAATATATCCTATTAAAAAACGTAATACAAAAATTCTAATATACGAAATTTATATTTCATCTTCTATATTGTAAATAAATATGCGAGATTCTCGAAAGCACGAAATTACGTCGCGATTTCGACAAGGAAGATCCCTACACTCGTAGCGACAGATGATGATTGTTTCTCACAAATCGGACTATCGTATACAGAATCGTGGCGACAAATGAAATATCGTTTAATCCATCCGGCGGGCAGACTAGACAAACGAAACGGAGCGGACCCGCCGAAACAAGACCGAAATATCGACGGCGACCCGACGCCGGCGACTGAGAAACCAGAGAGAGTCCGCGGACTAAGGCGGCTCGTTAGGTTCAAAATAGTTGGACCACTACTAATTCAAGCTGACATAATTGGGGGGTGTTTGTTACCTGCACACCCTCGTACGAGCGTTCCTCGTACAAGATCGTATAACGAAGAAGAACATGGAAAACCTCTTCGGGCGATCCTAGGGGTCGATAGGCGATGCTATCGTCGCCCGACAGCTTGTAGCCCAACGTGCCCCCTCATCCTCCGTCGTCGCTTCCTCTCTTTTTCTCTGCCGGCCGTCTTTCTTTCGATATATACCTCCCACCTTCTCTATCCCTTCGCCCCCGATGTGCGACAAGCGAGAGCGCACGTCCTTTTCTCTTCCCGTAACTTTTCCTCCTATCTCCTTTCTCTCTCTCTCTCTCTTTCTCGTTCTCCCGTCGACGTCTTTCCTTTCGGCTTTGTCGCTCGATATATACGCAGATATACGTATACAGCCACCTAGCCGATGACCCTCCGATAGCCAGGAGATAGCCGCCAGATATTCGCGAACTGGAGACAGCGCTCCGGGCTCGCTCCACCGTGAAATTCAGGCGCGTATATCTACAAGCTACGCTAAAAGACTTTCATCAATACACTTTCGCTCTGTTACACTTTACGTTGCACATCCTTTAAATGTCAATCGGATATCTCTTTTTATCTCTCCCTCCGTGATATATTACAAATCTAATAAAGTTTCAAAAAGAAGCGCTTACTTGTCATGATTATTGAAATAGGTCTCACTTGAGTCGTTATGTAGAAGTCAAACGCTCGTAATGCTCTTATTCTCGATGATTACGAAAAGTCCGAATTACACTCGCTTTGTATTTCTATATTGTCCGACCATCAACCTATTTGATTTACTGCGCGACGTGACGGCGGAGATCTCACCTGATAATTCATGTATCACGAGAGATACGCATTTGCTCTCGAATCATGCACACTCGTCTCGCCTCGATAAATCAATTTCGATATCCAAATTGAGAAATTTTCCTCTTATATTCGATGTTTTTAATCTATAGCATTTATTTTGACACTTTAAGCACAATGAAATCATTCTTTTTTAATCTATTATTTTTAATCTATAGCATTTATTTTGACACTTTAAGCACAATCATCCTTTTTTAATCTATTATTTCATTCATAATTATTCTGTATTTTGATCTTTTAAGCACAGAATCAAATCATTCTCTTTTTAATTTATTATTTTATATACAATTATTCTACTGAACCTGTCAAAATTTCTAAAATCCATAAACTTGAGAAAATTGAGGTTGAAAATAGGAGAAAAATTTCGACTCGGTTTCTCGGCATCAAAGGAGAACGACTCGTACTCTTGCGAGATCAATCTGCTCGTCAAACTAGTTTCGCCGCATAAGAGAACGAGACGCGCGCGCGTTCACACATCTCCGTGTAAATTTTCTTAAAACTCCGCGAGGTCAGGTTGTAAAGTCAAGGTTTGACGTGTTTGCGTAGCGATAGGATGACACGCGGGAGAAAGGAGATAGTGGGCGAACCCGAATGTGCAAATATCCCGCGATCCATCGGTAAACAGAGGCGGTCGCACGTAGGTATGTATATCCGAAAAGCCGAAAGTGACTGGAAAAATCCGCAGGCTGTTGTCTCGAGGCTCTCTTGTGTGCCGGGATGAGGATATTTTGTTTGCGCGAGACCGTTTCGTTTCGCGCTGGCAAAAACCGACTCGGATTTATAAAGCTCCCCCCCCCTCCCCCTCGAGTCGCGCAAGTGTGTTGACTGATAAAACTGGAAACATCGCGTCTAAACTGCGACGAGTGTGTATTTCGCCCTTGGAGTCCGCGCGTCCCGAGAGTCGCAACAACTTCGTTCGACAAACGTTCCACATGCCGATGAAATATCATCGAAGTTCTAGACTAAAGCAAGTTTTGCAAAAGGACTGTTCAAGATAGATGAAAATTTTGCGTAAGCGTAAAAGTTAATTTTTACGATGACGCACGGATAAAATATAAATGTATCTTTCGAGAAAAAGTATTATTCCGTAATTTTCATAATAATGTGACAACACTTGCGACTTTGTTTTATCAATAAATTTATATATTATATAAATATATATATATATATATATTATATTAATATATAGAAAATATCATATAAATATATAATAGTATATCAAAAAAATATCATAAAATATATAATAAATAATATAATTATAATAAATAATATAATTATAATCATAGTTTAAAGAAAACTTGATCTATTTTCTGGAATATATCGTTTGAATAGAACGATAAGAATCTAGGAAATAAAAATATACGTACTTTGGAAAGAAGATCTTACTTTCGGGGCCGAGCTTAAAATTCCTCGTAAAGAGACAAAAAAATGATAAAGTTACACACGGAATCGATCCCTCCATCATTGCTGAAGTCTCTTTTTCTCGCGAGTAAGCGTTGCGGAGCGCGCGTTTTGGTGCTCGCTCCAAATCCGAACCAAATAAACAAACAGCCCGCTGTTCTCTCCTACGTCTCACCAAAGGATCCACGAAGAAGAAACTACGCTCGTGAACGGAAGAGCGTGCCGACGACGGATTATAAGAGAGCCATATAATATGACTCCACACGCACCGGGTCCCTCCGATCCGGGTCCTCGTCGTGTCGTGTTTACGGGTCTTCGAGACGAGCGTGTTTCTCTTGGCGGTGCTTAATGGCCATATTTTCGGGACTCGGGGGCCGTAAAAGTGACAAAAAGCGGCGACACTCGCGAGCGCATGTTCAGCGTCTGTCAACGCTCGTAGGTCCTCGGTAGTTTTCACGACGAGGTGTGTGCGTCGGCGGGACACACTCTCGCATGTTCTCGGGTGACCGCGCGATAAGACGAGAAACGACGTTTCCCTTCAAGGAAAGAAATCGTACATAGTCGGAGCTCGTATATATTTGCTTTTGTCCGCCGATGAATGTCCAACTCTGTGTTTCACGAGAGAAAATGTCACTTCGTCCGAGCACAATGTTATTAAATATATTCCTCGCCTATTCGTATATTAAAACGCAAGGATTAATTGACGAAAAATCTCACCGCGAATATTTCGGATCGATGTCATAATGAAATTATATAATAGATCTATTTTGAGGAGGAGAGTAAGAGATTCCTCATATACACCGCGCGACGACGCGAAGACTAAATTATTTCATCGGCTACATTGAATTAGCTGATAATTTTACGTCGCATTCAAAATTTAGTGATGCGCTAATTACATTAAGCAACCGAATTTAAAAGCGCACGGCCGGCGTATACTTCGCCTGAGATCTCGCGCATCGTCGTACACTCACACAGAAAAATAACGAAGGATATTAAGCCTCTCTCTCTCTCTCTCTCTCTCGTCTATCTATTTATGAATCTATTCGGGGGACATTGGCACGAAAGAAACGCTACGGAAAGCGCCGTGCGAGCGCGCGCGCAAACCCGGGAATAAATGGTCCACGTATTATTTATAAGTAACACAAATGTGACAAAAATGACAAGGCGTGAAAATCGCGCGAATTTATGTTTTGCCGTCACAAACGAATTGCTTTCTCGCGATCGTCAAGACGGACTCGGGCGACGTCTCGAAATACTTGCTCTATTTTATTAGTATATGCACGTATGTATATACCGATACACGGTGCATGCCGTTTCTAAGGTTCATCTCGCCATCCTTTTTCTCTCCTTCGGCGACATGAGGACAAGGGGGGGAAGAAGAGAAGAGAGAAAGGAAAACGAGAACGCTCGTCGTGGCTTACCGGGATTATTGACGTTTTATTCCTAGACGATCTTATGGTATATTATTCACACACGTCGCGTCGCCAGTCGAAAATGTATGTATTTTTTACCAAATTATACGTATTTAGAAAAATCGCGGGAAAGAAACGAAGCGGATATATTTGTAATCGCAATAAATACATACGTATATGTATATATATATATATATATATATATATATATATATATATATATATACATATACATATAGGGTCTCTATATAGTGTTTTGAATAGGCTCAATGCAAAGCATCATATATTCCTTGTCAAAAAATAAACATCTTGTTTCTTTGGCAAAATTTTCAGAAACGTATTGTTTTTTATCTTTTTTTTTAATGTGTCAACGTAATGCATTTGCTATTTCTTGAATATTTATGCAAAAATTTTTTGGCTATTCTGTTGTAACTAAATTTACATATTTAGTAGTAAAGTGTGTTCTCTCTGTCTCTTTTTCGGCTATGACATAAACAAAACAGACAAAAATGTTTATATCTAATGTAAATAAATTTAATTTTAACAAAAATATTAAAATGAAATATTATACTAAAACACAAAATATCAAAATATTAAAAAATGAGATATCTTTCTAAAAATTATGAAAAAAAAAGTATGTTTATTTTTTTAACAAGAAATACAGTAGTATACTAATCTGTATTCTATCAACATGAAACTGCATATATCAAGAATCACATATTTCGAAAGGTACACGTTACATTCTGAATCATAAGACACATCGAGCAGAGAAAGAAAAAAAAAAAGAGACAGAGCTCTAATAACGACACCATCCTTCGCTAGCGAACAATAACAGCTCGAGGGGAGGCGACCTATATCATTCGGGAAGGAGAACACGAGAGCGTTCCTGAGACTCGTGGTCCTCTCTCACTCTGATTATTTATCGGCGAGATAAACCGCCGCACGGCTGTTAAACGTGCCGGTTTAACATAAACACCGATAAGTTGACCGCGAGAGGCCCCGACGACACTAACCAGACGCGAAAACCAGAACTGCGCGCGCGCGAAGAAAGCGAGCGCATCTCGTCGAGAGAACTCGTGTACCACCGTCTCGCTTATAGTCGACTCGAGAATCCGCGTCTCTCTCTCTCTCTCTCCCTCTTTCTCTCTCTATCATCCCGTCTGTCATCCAGCACTCTGTCCGTCTTTCTCCTTTAGCACGAGGACCGCGTTATACATGCTTGCGCATGAGTATACCACCTATATACGAACGTTTACGAGCGCACACACGTATATGCACTCCCGCGATGTTTATGTATCGGACAACTGTACGTGTGCACCTAATGTGCCACGTGAACATGCGTGTAGTTGTACCTGAATTGCTTGACACATGCCGGCTTAACACCGTCGACGAGACTCAATGAGTAAGCTCGACGTAAGGGGTATCCAGTTTAACCCTTTAACTGAGGAACTGATGTAACACTCGCTGTTTATTCCGGATCGCTCGCATAAATTGACGCAAATAAGCAAATTGTTTGAATCCCAATCGAAAAAATCAATATTCCCGAATCGACTGTTTTATGTCTTGTTGTAGATTTCTATGGATTACATATTTTCAATCACTAAAAAAATATTGTGTTCTTATAAAATAAAATTATTAATATATAAAATAAAATTATTATGAATACATATTCACATTTATAATATATATAAAGAAAAAATTTGATTAAATAATGTATTATTTTGTCCAAAGCGATATCATTAGTTTGTTATAATTGTTTTCACAAATCGTTATCAATTGCGAAAAATGCAATATCACGGTATCGCGGTAAATCGAAAGAAATACGTAGTTACGTATTTTAACGCTCAGTCACGCTCATGAATTTCCATCGCGGGTTACAGCCCGTAATATAGAGGACGCATTATAGATACGAATATGCATGTACGCATATACGCGCATATCTCTGCGCTGATATATAATTTACGAGAGGTCAGCTCTGGAACATATTTCTATTGACGAGAAACGATTAATGGCAATTGACGCTGAGTGTATATTTTCGATAGGAATCTTGCGAAAGATTTTCTTCACACAAATTGTATCTTAAAAATATCAAAATCACAAGGTTTTTAATGCATTGTCTTTTATGTTTGACTTACGAGTTCGCTAACTGAAACGTATTAGAAAATGAAAAATGATGAAGTACTACTTAATTATGAATACTTGTGACATTTATTTAACTTTGTTGATCGAGAAACATATATAAACCCGTTAATTTTATGTCAATTTGAAACAAAACTATAATATGTTATTTATTTCCTAAACAAATTTATATATTGTATATACAAGACTGCATTTATATTCACTTATATAGATGCCACATGTTAATAATATTAATAATAATAACATATATAATATTGCTTATGTTATACAATGTCCAAGTGCAAAATTAATATGTTTTTATATTACAAAAATTGTTGTGTTTTACAAGCGAATTATAATATATGTTCGGAATAAACAAAATTTGTTTAAATGTTTTTTTGAGACGATGTTAATAAATCTTGATGCAAATTCTCGTTATGCATATATGATAATATATACAAAACTATCGTGACATCTTTTCCTGCCGTTTCTGAATTTGACTTGCTAAGAATCTTGTGACATTTAGAAACAATGTAGTTCAAATCAACATTCAGCACAATTGTGCAATGTAATCGATTAAGATTGCATAATTAGGCGACAACGGAAATTAAATACTTTGAATCATGTCTTCGTTATACCATACGCTTTTATTGCGTTAGACATTTACTAGAAAGATAAATAATATACAGGACTATACTGTGCTTCAGAATTAAACATACGCGCTCTCTGACTTGAGATATCAATTTTAGGACTTCGAAATAAGTAAAGCAGATTTTCTTTAAAGATACATAAGCGCCTTGCTTAAAAAACATTGACATCATCATATCAATATGTCTTGAATAAGTCGTTTGCGGACATATCTTTAAAAGATCTTTTTTTACTTTATTAAAATCTTAAATTCAACTTTCAAGTTAGAACATTTAATTCTAAAACACATTGCGTATAAATTAATTTATGTAAAAAAATTTACTATTTTAGAATAAAAAATATTTAACGATATGCGTAATATATCATTTCCCCTTTGTAAAAAATATATTGATAAATTCAAATATCGCTTTAATTAAAAAACCTTTTTCCAAATGAAAATAAAGAAGGAAGCTAGATCTTTTTATCTTGTTATATATTGCTAGTGTATTATTATTCTAAGGAAACAAATGTGTATACTTCTTTGCAGCAATCTAATCGGAAAAACAAGAAATATGTTTAGCCTGCTGAATATATTCATATTCCATCATATGCTCCGGTAACATCCTGCACATCTCGGGGCTTTGTCATTGAAGCTAAAATGCGAGACAGAGAGGGAAGAGAGAAAGAGCGAGAGGAGCGCAACAGACACATCTCTCTAACTAGCCTATGTAATATAAATCGTCCTGGATCTGTTTATTTATAAAACACAATGTGACAAGCGTGCATATAGACGAAGCTTAAGCGGCCGCGATTTAGCGTGCGTTAGTCACACCGTAATATATTACGGCCGAAGTGGCGAGGTCGTTGATGCTCTTTGGGTTTGTTTGCCCGCAGCTTAATGGATACACCTCAAGGACTTTTCTCGTGCTTTATAGCCCGTGCGGAACCGCTTGGATCCCGTCCAATGTCCGCAGCACTCGGCACTTTTACCTCCAGCATCCTTTCTACCGACATAATCATTAGCCGCTCTCTTCGTTTTTCGTACGTATTCGGGTGAAATAAAGCACGATATTATCATAACGATCATGCGAACCTTAACTATGTTACATATCGACTTTGTTTAAAGCACGATGGTATAATTAAATCGTGTGTGTTTACTGAAATCTTGCTGCTATCGCAACGAGAGGAAGGTTCTCATCTCCTTCGCATCTCTGTGCGATGGAATCATAAAATAAATCATGTATACACGGAGAACGAATATCCCGGCGTGTTATCTTCCCGGATTTATTACCTTGCTCTATCTTGGCCGCGATGATACACACCTGATTCCACCTTGTTTCCCTTTATTTAATTATTGGTATCCGACCGGGAGTTTTTCACCTTCTTCTTCGCCCGTCAACTTATCAAAGATATAATTATAGAAATGACTCGCACGTTAATACACGCGTACAGCAATAATTCGCGGATCGCTTATCTGTTATGAGCGTGGAAATGTCGTATCGACTCACCGTTAATTCCGCTATTTGTCAAGATTCCTCTCGATCCTTAATTCTTCTTTTTACTTTTACATACACATGAGGAAGTCTATCCCTCGCACCTTATCGCATCCTCTCCTGCTTCTCGTCTTACCTGCGAGATAACACGGCGATAATCTCTCCCGACGAGTTACTTTTTTTTTCTTACGCGCAATTTTTTTTTATATGCAATTTTCAACATATTGAAACGTGTATTTGCTGCATAAATTATGTCGGCGTTAATGTGTGATGGAGCAGTAGATTGCCCAACGTACTTCTCATTTTACGTGGCGTGCAACACTTGAAAAAAATTACATACATATTTATCACTCGCATCATTTCTAAAATTGTGTTGGCGGCTATTGGTAACTAACGTCGCGAGTCGGAAAGTCATTTACATAGAACGACGCACTTGTGTTCTACTAATATAAAATCGATTCATTTTCATTTAGAATTCTAATAACGAAGGCGCTTAGCGTATTGCGGGACATTATTGATGACTCGATTACGTATACATCATCGCGACACAAAATCAGTGCTTTGTTTTATCTCTTAATATCCTGATTCTCGGACAAATCGATGATGCACGCGATTTTTCTTCTCTCGTCACTATAATCGATGTAGTTCCGCGATTGCCTATTGAAAAACAAGCGATTTCCGAATGCCGGTAATCACAATAATCATAAAGTTCGATAACGAGAGAGCGATTTGACTGACTGAGATGAAGTGAGAGAAGTAGTTAGTGAATGAGAGGGCGAGAAGAGAGGAGGTTGTCGCAACTGTTGATGAATAAAGCATGTGATATGACGACGGAATGAATGGGGGGGCACTCTTCTGCTCTCCTTCCGGTTTTATTAATTTCGAAAGACGCGTCCGCACATTAAGTCCATCTTAGCGCGAGGTCGGTTCTAGGCAATTCACTCACGAATGAGATACGAGAGCGCGCATTACGGATCGGCCGCTCAATGCCCGGTCTTGTTTTACCTAATGGCTCTGAAATTGAAATTTATGGCGCAGGTTCCGCGGTATCGTCGATCAACGATAGAGTTGTATATTCGGAGGAAACAGTGCGAGTCTTTATCTCGGACGTTCGCGAGGAGAGGAAGGTATCGTCGAGAGCGTGATGGAGAAAGAAAAGGATGGAAGAGAGCATCATCAAAACGGAAGTACGATAACTGTCGGAGAATCTCTGAGAAAAGACTCTGTTTGGTCTAATTTAATATTTTATCTTTCCTTATAAATTCTTCTCTACGTAATATTCCGAGTCGAAATATTGCTTTTATTATCAATCTCAATTTCCTCCTAATTTTAATCTTAATTTTCTTTTTTTACGATTTTTAGAGGATTTCGATAGGTTTACTTTATATAGAAATTGAGTTCCTACTTTGTATCTTAAATAAGCAGTAAAAGACCAGTTTTTCACACTTAAAGATTTAAAAGAGGATAAAACTATTAAAATTAAATGCAAATTCAAAAAAGATGATTTGATTGCTTAATATCAAAGTGAATATTGGATTAAAAATTAAAATAAAAAGTAGGAAAAAAAAATTGAAGGCGTACATATATCTGCATCGATCCAGACGAGAACATTTGTATACATCATATCGCGATGGCAGGCGTTAATTAAGTTTCGAGTTAAGAGTTTGTACAGAACCGAGCGTTCCTTCTCCCTACGCCGCAAGATTCTCCCTTTCCCTTTTTCTCAGGATCATTGCTTTATAGCATGGTGGAGAGCGAGGCGATCCGCAGATCCCCGCTCGCGGCGCGGAGGATTGTTACGAAAGGATTTGCGGTAATCCTCGATCTAATTTGCATGCTGATGGTAATGGATGTGTATCTTCTCGTATTCCCTAGTTTTGTCGCCGTCTGCCTCTCCGAGTCGCGCTTTGCTCGCTCGCAAGAAATGCAGGTGGCCGCTATGTCTTATCAGGTCGCGTTTGCACCTGTCTTTTATAAGAGCGTCAGTACGGAGACTACAAACATTGATAAGAATTCTCGGCATAATAAAAATGTTTCAATATATCGAAACAGATGTTTCTCCGAAAATTACATAATGCAAAAGATCTGTCAGCGAAATAATGTGTAAGCTTTTTAAATATAAATATAAGGATATACTCTGTCAAATGCTACGAACTCTAATTAAATAATCGAAGATATGTGTGAGGTCGCGGTTGGATCTCGCCTACCTGTAGATTCATTGGCTCGACGTACAAGAGAAACCCCAATATATCCGGCGTGTGCACGGCGTGTACCCGCGACGATCACGTGCACGGAGAAAGCATCGCTCGAGGCGGAGCGTGTACAGACGAGCGGATAAAATAGGAAGACGACGAAGAACGCCCACCGTGGCCCCGCAGGCCTATCGCAGCCGACGGCGATGAGAAAAGAACTCGGCTGTTAACAAGATGGTGCTCACACTCCTCGTCGTCGGCGGTCGCCCGGCGATCGCTCTCCATCCTGGCCTCTCTCGCGCGACCGTCGAAGACGCGACCGTGCGGCGCCTTCTCTTCTCCGTAAGCCACCTCTCGCCTCCATCCTACCCTTTCAACATGGCCGACTTCCCTCACCCTCTACCGATCTCATCCGAGAGAGGCAGCAGCCCTCCTCTTCCCTCCGCGTTCCCTCTTGACGACCACGCTCGTTCTCCGCCTCTCTCTCTTCTCTCTCTCTCTCTCTCTCTCTCTGTCTGTTTCTTCTGCTGGCACTTTTCGAGTATTCGTGTAATCTACTCAGGCCGGCGATGGCACTTTGTTCAGGCATTATCGAGTACACGCCGCATATAGATAGGTGGGTCCTCGCGAAACGGCTTCCGTACTGATAATGATAATTCTCGACAGCAATCATCGTTCGAAGGTTTGCATTACAAGAGTGAATCGATGATGCGATAGGAGAAAATAAAGATACGAAATGTATATGTGAACTTTTCAATTTCGATTCTATGTATATATCAGAAATATAAATATAAAATTTTCAAACACATCTGCGAAAGAGGGATGAGGGAAATATATAGAGCGCGTGTTTATATTTGCTCTGCGATTTTCTATTAGTCGGAAAGACTAATATACGATTAATGTAAGCTAGTTGAAATGATTACCGGACCTCGGCCTTTTTAAGGATCCGAGAACACGCCACCTGAACGTTTATAAGTAGGTCAACGAAATGAAATCAGTAGACGTCACTAATAACTGATAAGAACGGGAAACAAGCGACTTACGCAATCAGTTCTTTATCGTGGATTCGTAAAGAGAGATACGTAGCTCTTATACCCGTAAAATCCTAAATTAATCCAAGATATATGCGTATGATATACAGCAAATCGCACATATAAAATAATCAAGGGATGGAAATTTCAAGAATTTTGCGTAAGCAAATTTTTTTATTTTAATGTTAATCGTTTTCTTCTCCGAAATCCCGGCTAAAAATTTTCTATTATTTTTAATCTTAATTTTTTCATATTTATAGATTCTAGATTTAATTTATAAGAAATTATTTTATAGAGAATTATAGAGAAAAAATTAATTTTTATTAAGATTTTAATTTATAAAAATTGAGCTCCTACTTTGTACCTTAAATAGGCAATAAAAATAAAGAGTTTTTTATTTAGAATAGAAAGGTGAGAAGAGCTTTTGACGAAAGTGTAGATTAAATAGTTTCAAAAGAGGATGATTTGACGTTGACTTAAAACGGACGTTAGATTAAAAATTGAGATAAAAAAATGAAGGAGCAAATTTTCGAGCTGAATGTGTGTAACTTGTATTTTCCAAGGGCAACACGTGACTCTTTCGCGCAGTCCGACAAGACTTCCATGCGTGTCAAATGATGCTGGATGCTTGCTCTCGGAGCGAGAATGGAAGCGCGCGCGCGCGTCGACCCTCATGTAAATTGCTTCATATCGCGAGAAGGCTCGACGAATACGCGAGAAGGCACGTGCACTTACAACTGCGACGACAGTGGAAAGAAAGACAGTGGGAGAGCCTTTTCTGGTTTACGAGCGCGATATGACCGCGGCTCTCCGCCAGACTTTATATTACTTTGCGGGCTGATTCTCTGCTCTCCCTTCCCTGCCTCTCAATACGATCAATGTTCGCCGCTCGTCTGGAACGAGTCGTTTCTACCAAAGGAGAACGGCAACATTATCGTACCGAATCAAGTTTGACGACGATTTGCTTTCCCCTCGTGTTAAATCAAAAGCAGGCAAGATGGATTTTCAATGTACTTGGTAAACTCCCGGAGACGATATACTCGCGCGCGCCCTTTCATAATTTGTAAGCTAATTTCACTCTGTCGCTCGTTTAGTCGTTTGATTTATGCGAAAGAGAACTAATGACAGTCCTTAAATATCGTATTTATTAGAAATATATAACGACTTATACTTCTCTCTCTCTCTCTCTCTCTCTCTCTCTTATATGTTAAGAAAAATAGAGGTCACCGCGGATATTATACGAGCAAATTTTTTACGGTAATCGAATAAATTTGCGTCGACGATGCGTTCAGAGATCGATGAAAATGCATAGACGACACGCCCTACGCGTAGCATCGATATCGCGAACCAAAGAAGCGGCGCCTAAGTTAATATTTCTGCGGGCGAGATATTGCATAAACGGTAAAAAAAAAGTAAAGGGAAAAAAGGATCGACCGCGTCAATAAAACGACAGCGTACACCGCCTATGCCGAAGGTATATGTTCCGATGACGTCCTCACGCGGGCGGCGGTTCGTCCGTCCGCTTTGAAGATCGTCAACGAGAGCCACCACCCTCCGCACGCAACAATATACGGTGGCGCTAAAGGCTCTCTCTCTCTCTCTCTCGTAGAATTTATTGGCACGCCAGCTGCGGCTGACTATCTCCCTCTCTCTCTCTCTCTCTCTCTCTCTCTCTCTCTCGGACTTATAAATGTAAACGAAAATCTGTAACGTCCGTGGTCGATGAGGCGTGCACGGGAACGCGGTCCACCTCTAAAAGGGGCGCCTATCCTGCCGATACCGAAGAAGCTGAGGTAGGTGAGGGAAGGGGGTGAGGTGACTGGCGATCGGATTTAAAGGGAGTCGTTGATCGAACAACAAGTGGTGGCGGCTGCTTCAAAGGATCTTTCTCTCTCTTTCTCGTTTCTGTTACCTCAATGTTCTCTTTCTCGTTTTTTTTTTTTTTCCATCGACAGATTTCCGTCTCGCTCCCCCCCCTCATCTTCTCTCCCAAGTGACAATCGGCTTCTAGCCGTGGTATTTTCTCCGAAAATGCTCCCGCACCACTATCCGCCGTGTCTCACCCATTAGATTAGGGATTCAGGTCCGATGTGGATGCCGCGAAAGAGATTTCCGAGGCAGAGGCATGGTAGAGGAGACGCAGAGGACCAAGATCAAGGGAGAGGAAAGGAGGAAGAGAATCGAGGGGGAGGGAGAGGAGAAAAGGCCAAAGTCGATAGCGTGACACGACCGCTCCTCGGCTTAATGATGTGCTAGCGATCCACTTCTGCACTTTGCTCCCGAGGATGCAACTGTCGAGAGAATACATTCGCCCATTCGAAGCTTCCCTTCCACGTCGAAGTCGTACTCGAACCGGCCGTTTTCTCCGTTCGATCTGCGAGTAAACTTCTGTACGAATACTTCGGCACAATGTACAATGACAAGCATTCTCGGAGCGAAATTGACAATTCTCGATATGTTGTTCTCAAACAATTTTTACGACGATAACACGAATTTTAATATAATTCCGAGGACAGCTTTAAAAAAAAAAAAAAAGAAAAGCTTTCTCTGTCTCTCTCACGCACAACTCGATATTTTTCATATATGAGCGTTAATTTCAACAATGATTCTCGTCAGACACGGGGCGCACATCACATTCGAAGAATCAAATGCAAGTCGATCGCGCGACAATTCACATAAAGGGACGCGCGTTCGCCAGGTATCCATAAATTATACGCCCGTGCCATTAGCAGGACATTTCGCGATAACGCAAGCGTACGCGAGCGGCGAGGGGGGTAACGGTGCGGGGAGGGATAGGAGAAAGGGCGTAAAGAGGGTACAACGCCAATCGCGCGAGCGGGATCGCGGGTCCGCCTACATCTGTTGGGTCCATATAATCGTTTATACGGTCGAGCCAGCTGATGCCGGCTTCCCTCTTCCTCTCCCCCCCCCCCTCTCCCCCTCCCCTCCTCTTCCCATCCCCCTTCGCCCACGGCCGTATAACCAACTTGTATGCAAATTATATTCATGCAATGGGATCTCGTACGATTACGTTGCCGGTAGCCCGGGCGCGAGTTTACAGCGGCAACACGCGTATAAACCTCCGCCGGATAGATAGCCGTGTTTCTCCGCGCGAAGGTGTAAGTGCGGCCGCGACCGCTCTGCCGCACGCGCAATGCGTACGCGTTCGCCTCGTACGTGTAGGTATACACGCGCGCGGTCTGCGTTTACCGTTTTACCTCCCTGCGAGCGCGTTATGAATATACGCACACACCGCCCGCACACGGGAATAGTATCTGGCCGGCCGTTCAATTACGTACCGGGCCTGCCGCTTACCAGTAATTTTCCAAATACAGCGATAATCGCTGTATTTATTTTCATGGCGCGCGCTCCTTCCTTCTACTTCCCTTCTACCTCCACTTTTTGTAAAACCCCATAGGCATCGCGCGCTCATCACGTCCCTCTCGCATCTCGCTTTCTCCTATCGTTCCTTTTGCTACTGCCATGCCAACGTCCCAGCTGTCATCTCGCGAAGCGGGCGAAAGAGAGAGGAAGAGAAAATTATAGTTTAATTGTAATTGAACCGCACCGTAGTCGAGATTCCTCGATCGTGTTCGGGTTCTCGGGTACTTGGGTTTTACGTTAGCATTCGCGGATTCTAATTGGCACTTAATATCTTATCAGCGGATGAAGATAAAGCGAAGGAATGCTATTCGGCAAAAAAATGTAATAATATATATGATCACGCGTCTATCTCTCGCTTAGGCTCGGATGCAACGATCTTATTGCGTCACCATGCACAAATTATTCTTATATAATACTACTTTTAGATTAAAGGGAGAGTACGGGGCTTAGTGCATGACCGCGCCCAGTGAAACAGTAAAAAAAATATCAATTATACGTTGCACTGTATCTCCTTGTCGTTCGGTCACGCGAATGTTATCTCGAGTCGCAGAATGCATTTTTCGAGCGAAACTTATCGTGATTCGGAGACACACTTGTCGCACGATACCTAAATTAAGACGAATAAGCCAGTACAATCCGAATTAAAATTTTCAAATTATTTTCTATCCTCAATCTTTTCACATTTACGAATTCTAGAAAATTTTGATAGATTTATGGAAATTAATTTATGAGATAAATTAATTTATTAAGATTTTAATTTATAGAAATTAAATTTCTCTATCTCTTTGTATACGAAAAAGGCAGCAAACGAATAGTTTCTTACTTGGAGATTTAAAAGAGAAACATTTTTTTGGCAAAAAATTTTAAGTTAAATAATAAAAAAAAAATAGTTCTGATTTGTAGGAGAGATTTGATTGCTCAAAGTGTTAGTCAAAATACATGTCGGATTAAAAACCGAGATTGAAATAGGAGAAAAATTTCGACTCGGGGAGCTGCTCATCGTGCCAAAAATATATTCTTGGACGCAAGCGAAGCGTGTTTCGCGCGCGTGTAATACGCGACGGCGTACTCCCCGTGACAGCTGCAATTTCTACGATTACAACTGCGTTTAACCGCGAGTACAAGCCGGCGTCGTTGATATACGCGTCAGTCTACCGTTAGAAATGTCGGTAGTCTTGTAGATTGACGGATCCGCTGTATTATTACGTCGAGAACACGCGTACCCTTCGCTCCCTGCGCTCGCGGATTAATACTCGACGTTTCGAAGTGATAACACCATCCGTAGAATCCCATTGTAGGTTGCACCGTAACATCCCAACGAGCTAAATATCCTTGCTTGAAGCCCGTTATACACGTGCGACACATTGTTGAAATTCACTTTCCAACTTAGTGACAGTTGATATGTGTTGATATATCTGCACTTTGGTATGTATCTCCGCGTTTAAATTTTCCTCTTCAATTTTCTCACCTTTTCAATTTCGCGATAGATTTAATTTAGAAATTAAACTTCTACTTTGTACCTCAAATAGGCAGTAAATAAATAGTTTTCCTTGTAGTTTAAAGGAGCTTTTAGGAGCAAAACTATAAATTAAAAAGTCTGAAAAAGGAGGAATTTATTTAAAGTATCAAAGTAGTATGTTAAATATCAAGTAGATCTAGTATGTTAGAGTGCTTTTAATTTATTCAACGTTTTCGTTTTTCTTTTTTACGATCCGTCCAGTGTTTGATTGTGCATTTTAATTTTAGTTTTAATTTTTAACTACATTTTATTTTATTTTATTTTTTATGTCATTCTCTTGTTACGCGTATACTTGAGCACAAATAAAATATTTTTATTTTTAGTAAAGAGAAAGAGAGCACAATGTCTTTTTCTCCTAGTCAGAAAAAATAATCGCGACGGAGTTATCGCAGCTTGTAGAATGTAACAGACTTTTGACGAGAACTCTCGATGGTGTTGAGCGACGAATTAAGCCGATTTTTGTTATATCCGTTCTGCAGAGGCGTCGCGCTAATGCGTCTTTGTTTCCGCAGGTATCCGCGGAACTAATTGGATAGAGGTCGCCAACGTAGGAGATAATGGATATTAATTACCACGCCTTACTTTCCGCGGCATTAAACATTTTCTTAAAGGAGAGGGAGGGGGAACGGGAGGCGTCGCGGAGGTCGACAGGGATCTACCATCCCTCATTGTTAGCCCCTTTAAAAAGACGCCGTCCCCCGTTAAGTATAATAAGTATGAAATCTGCAGGCAGCTCTCTCTCGGCGCGCTGTAGTCCTCGTCCTCGTCTTCATCTTCGTCGTCGTCGTTGTCGTCGTCGTCGTCGTCGTCGTCGTCGTCGTCGTCGTCGTCGTCGTCGTCGTCGTCGTCGTCGTCGTCGTCATCGTCGTCGTCGTACGTTTCGTTGTCCTCTTCGCTTGCACACTCAAGCTAGACTATTTCTACCCCTCTGTGTGCGCGTTCTCCTTATAATCCATCTAAATTTTAAGAGCGGATCAGCGAATCCCCCGGAAAACTTTGCCACGGAGTTGCCGCGGTAATCCATTTAAATAATTCCCGTCGAGCCAACAGCGCGAAAGGGGTTTTCTTCCGCGCGTTAGGAAAGTCGATCGTCTCTTTCTCTCATCGCGTCACTTCCAGGTTGGCGGACCTGGTACACATTGAAAAGTTACGGAGGCGACGAAAGCTTTGATACGCTCGAGACATCAAAGTTGCATCGAAAAAACAATATTCATCGTTCTGCAGGTATGTCGGTCGTAAACAAATCGTATTTTTAATTTTATCATATCTTGTACATTTAAGGATTCGCGTTTTTTTAAAACAATTATTTAATCTTTACGGAGTACACGTGTAGGCACGCGCAAGGTGTTGAGTAAGAAATAAGACCGAGACAAAAAACCTCCGAATTCATACATCTATTAGAATAAGATAATGTAGAGATTTACGTTCCCATCCTGATAGATCGCGTACTCGCGAACGGGCGGAAACAAAGTTGTTCGGTAGCAAGGTGTTACGAGAACTCTGGTTCAAAGCGAATCTTCTCCGCGACGATGTTCTCGCTTTTGCATGCGAGCGAGTGCCGATAATTCACCGAGACTTCTGGGCTTTACAACGTGACATCGGCGTCCGAGCGTATCCAAGTGATTAATGAAGAGGTGCAAAATGTACTAGCGTCTGTTGGCGTGCCCAAGCTCACCGCACGACTTGCAACAAAACATTCCTTCGTCGAGATATTCATCATATATCGTTTAATAGCTTAGAGATTTCTAATATTGTAATGTATCATTTGGAAAAAAATTCTTCTTTGAATCATCTTTTGGAGAGAGAAAAAAATATCTCCAAGCGCTCGCCGACGAATGATAGAACGTTGGAGCTTCCGCTCCTCACTTACTTTAGGAATCACGATCGCCAGTTTCAAATGAATACGACAATTCGTCGATGTCATGTTCGACTTGGTTCAACTTTCAGCTTCGGGTCAAAAGCCAGCAGACGACGAGCGGAAGATATATGCGAATTCGCGCCGGCCGAGAAGCGCGGTCGCTCGAGCATCGCGACGCGCTTAGTTCGCGAGCGAAAAATAAGAATGCGGTTAACAGTCGCATTCTCCACGAGGCGACGTCGTCGTCAACGAGGACTATTCCCGTCCGTCCGCGCCATGAATCTCCTCGGCGTCTTCCCTCCCTGTCAACCGGACCGCCGCTCCGTCGAAACTCTCTCCGCCCGGGCTGTTTCTCGCTGCTGTCACCGCGTGCTAGCGTCTATAAGGAACGTCGATGATTTGTTAGCGAGACGTTCCAACGAAGGCGCGAAAGAGTGCGCGTTATTTCCACACGGGTTTCTACTCCACCTCGTTCACCACATCTAGCAACCTCCCGTCGTGTCTGGTCGCGAAGTGCGAACCGCCGCCGTGTCGGCGAGACACGTGTTTCGCACAGCGAAAGCAGCGCGTTGGCATGTCGGAGGGGGGGAACGAGGAAATGATCGTACATTTTTGAAGGAAGGGAGTGCGTGTTCCGTGCGTTAACTCGACGTGAGGAGACAGAAACGGTTTCTCGCGCGAGTAGAAAGCTCAGACAGCTGTGATCGATTCGATTTGTGATCGATTCGATCAACGTCTCATTCACTCGATATACTTGAAAATTTAGAAAATGTTGCAGTCAGATAAATGTAATTGACTCGGAAGACTCTCGTTAGAACTCGCCACAAGAACGTATTTGACGGTGGAGCGACGACGGTGACCCGTGTCGTCGAGGATTTGGTTGATCCCTTTCCCTTCTTGATTTCATAGGCGATCACTCACCGATGTCATCGGTACCGACCGAGGGACAAACAAACCTACTACCTTGTCTTGACCATGGGGCGAAGGTGGTGTCACCATAAACGAGCTGTCGCAAGTTTGAAGGATCTCGAGGGAAAGTGTATCGTATCGAAAAGAAAAGCAAAGAAGAGAGAGAATTCGCCGCGACTGCGTCGTGTAAGACGAAACACGGATATGCGTGCGATTGATACGCGCGTGTAGCGCGACGATTCTTAATCGTACAAACTCGGCGTTTCGAGGTGAGGAGAGAATCTCGAGCAAAGGCGGTCCCTCGGAGAGGATGTCGGGGCGCGCCGTGGGAGGGTTTCCGATACCGCCACTTAATGCCGTGGCTCGAAATTAATTAAACTTTTGCGTTCTTCCTGGAGCGCGGGAGCCATGGAAATAAAACGTTGATGACACGGCAACTCGGGTACCGCAAAGCCCATCCCCCGCGCCTTTCGTCGACGAGGGGCGCGTCGTTTCTTAATGGGAAAAAGGTAAACGAATTCTCACGCTGTTCCGTCGCTCTGATAAAATAAAACACTCTTTTCCTCCCTTTCGTTTGGCACGAAGGAAAAGAGTGGGAGGGAAGAGGGCCGCCGTATGATTTTAGTGATGAAATAAAAAGGACGAGCAAGCGAGGACGATAGTAATATGGATCCCTTTCTTTTAACGCGTTTTCTCGCGGAAAATTCATCGTCGTCACAAAATTAAACCTTTTCGCCGGGTTCGTTAATTTATGTTCGCTCATTATCGCTTTTATTATTACCGGGACATGGCTGTTTGCGAATATAAACGAAGCTCTCAGTGCGATCTTTCCGGTTATTCAATCGCATGCGCGCGAGTCACACGGGAGTTCAAAGTGATGTATATTTATAGGTTCGTTAACTGGAGAAAGGAAGCGAAAGAAACACGGCGAAAACTGAGCGAGTTCGTGTTTCTCCGCTTCTGTTGTAACTTCTTGGATGCGTTTGCGATTTAATCAGAGAATACGAAAGCAAACGAGTATCATTTATCTGTGCCGGCAGATAAATAATAAAATATAGATCAAATTTAGGAAACAACTTAAAACAATATCAAGTGATTTATTATTTCGCATTCTAAAAAGATTTAAATATTATTTCAGATTATATATAAGATGATATAAGATAAGACAGTATATTAACCGCTAATCCATTCGAATATGATTTTTAATGTCCATTTAATATTCGGAAAAGTCCTTGGCTTTAATATTTCATATTTTTGTTAAACAGGTCAACTTAACTTTTTTTAAAATAAGTTTTATTTGCTTAATTTTTTTTTCATAATTAAATTTCTCAATAAATTTTTTATTTTCACAAATTTTATATACATAATATATAAATTATATTATATATATTTTAAAACTATTTTTGTAAATTTATAATTTTTTACTTTATATATTTGAAATAAAGATGTAGATTTGAAATAAATTTCTGGACTATTCCATAAATTTTTATATACATTTATCTGGACTGTTTTATAATTTATACTATAAAATATATATTTAAACGCAATATTTAGCTCGCTTATCGGTTTCCGTTACCGTCTGCGACCCATTCATAAGCATACGAAAATAAAGCCACTTTGCCGAGCATTCTCCGCGGAAATAGCATGGTCTCGCACCCATCCGGCTTGTAATGCCGCGCGATAATTCAACGAACGGTCGAGCAGAATCTCGCAGACGGATTTTCTCCGCGATTCGACCGACTCCTCCTTTTTCTCCATTGAGTGCTACCTAAACGCGGCTTTCGCGCTAGCGCGTCCTTATCCCCCCAAATTGTTCCCATTCGAGGATGAACCGTCGCCGTGCGTCCCTGAAAGACTCGTTCGCGCTTATAAATCTCAACCTGCAGCGGCGCATAGCAAGGAGGAATGAAGAAAACGGAAGATACAGAAGAGGGAAAAAGGGAGGAAGACAGAGAAGAGAGGACGGGGAGAATGAGGGAGATGGGGAGAGAAGTGAGAAGCGTATCTCACAATGCACCTCACCCGCCTCTTTGTCGCCGCAAACAACCTCTTTATGGAGTCAGTTCTGAAACCGCTTCGCGAAAGATAGAGGGAAAGGGCGAACGATAGAAATGGGAGAGCCGGAACGAGAGGAAGGGAACGAGGAGGAAGTGGGGGAGAGGAGGGAATGGCAGAACCTGTCCTCGGAATTCCTAATTCTTCGAAACCGTCGGAGAATTCCCGAAAGGTTCCATTCAGGACCAGCGATCTCGGGCATATCATTAGCACCGTTTCCAGGTACTCTGGCGGCCCGCAGGGCTCGTGTGAATGGTTTGTTCGGGTTTACTGACTCTTGTCTGCCTCTCTTCCTCTCCTCCTCCTCCTCTCACGATCCCCATTTCGATCTCTGTCTCTCACGACTCGAAATCGATTGAATCTCTTTGCTACTGTACCCGTTCTGTCGCTTCTATCCTCCTCTTACTATCTCTCTCTCACACACACACACACACACACACATTTTAGTGTGACTACGCTAGATCACTTTTTACTATCTAGCGGGAAGAGGGAGGAGATGAAAAGATGTAACATAGTGGTCATTTGGTTTTGTTAAGACGACGAAATGTGCGGTTTGCAGCTCGCGCTGTTGCAGTACTCTACAAGCGGACCCTCAATGCGCGATGCTCGGAACAAGTCCACAGGTACGTATCGAATTGACAACGATCGAATTGACAAGAGAAGCCAGCTGAATGGCCTCAGACGAGGACCTCGTTAACTACGGCCTTGGCGCCATCCGACAGAGATACCCGTCTCGATATCGCGCTTGACGATTAAGCTCCGACTCGTCGTCGTTCTTCAAAACCTTGCGAATGTGAATTCCGTTGCGTTTTCAGTCACATTATCACGAAATGCGAATTGATTACGAATAGTTCCATTTGTAAATGGAACATGAAAATAAGCAAGACGTTCGATAACTACCATCCTTTTTTGTTTTTATCGTAATAATTTACGCGATAAATTATTTTTTATAATTAAAATGTTTCGAATATTTTAAATAAATCTCTTTTAAATGTCTTAAATATGTTATCGAAAAAAAAAAATATTTTGAAGTTTTGGAAATCTTAAATAAAAGTTGCAGCAGCTTGGCATTCCAGTTTGCTGTACAGCCGATGCGTTTCGACATCGCTGTTCAATTCCCCCCGATACTGATAGCCGGACATCCGACCGATCGATGTCGTGGGTGGTCAATAACGAGGACAGCTGTGAATGAGTCCAGTGTTCAATGACTCGTTTATGCACGTCGTTATCCGCTTACACGCAAATATCCCAATGACCCAAGGTCGTGCTTGAACAAAAACCGTTTATTGTTCTTCGTGACTACTGCTTCGATTTTGCAAACTGCGCGACGATATTGACGATAAAAGACGACACACACAGAAGTGTATATTTCTCATTTAATGAGGAGTAAAACTAAAAATATTCTCTAATCATTCAAGTGATACGCGATTCATTAAGAGATACGATCTTCTTTCAGCGCACAAAGAGCGCGTTTAGAATCATTGCCGATGCGAATGATGTTCAAATGCCGTCGAAAATCATATCTAAAGTGGTAGACTAAAGAAGTAATTAATGAGCTATTATAAGATAGTGTGTAGAATACTATCACACTAGTCACACTACTTTGGTATAATATTCTCTCATAATGTCAATTAATTAATTTTGTTCGCAAAAGCGTTATTTTTTAACACGAGACTTGTCGAGAACAGCCAGACGAAGTGGTTAAGCTTGTAAGTATCGCGCTGCGCGCTGTCGCGGGTTGCCTCGTTATAGCGGATGAAAACATCGACGGACAGCGGGCGAGTGACAAAGAGAGGGTGGAGAGAGTAGAGATGGGACAACGTGTGCATGCAGGTTAATAATAATTCGCGACCGGGCCGGCGGTGTCCGGATAAGATAACAGGAAAGGCTGCTGGTAATAGGCGGTAGGTACGGTATGTATTTTGCCCTACGAGAGAGACGACCGCAGGGGTAGAAGATGAGAAAGAAAGAGAGAGAGAGAGAGAGAGAGTCGGAGAAGGAGAGAGGAGAGTCCGAGAGGGCGAGAGGGAGAGAGAAAGAGAAAGAGAAAGCTAGGCGTGTGCGCGGCGTAGAACATACGCTTCATTAACGGATCATCTCGTGTTAATATCTACTTTATCCCGGGGCTGACCGTATCAGCTCTGGCCAGGCGCGCGGATACCAACGGATACCGACGCGTACCAACGGGACACGCGGCGCGGGCCTGCAATCTACCCTATCTCGTCGACGCATCATCGTCCGTTGCTACACCCAGTGCCGTACTGAACGGTCGCGCACCTCTTTCCGCCCCGCCAGACTTTCCTCAATCATCGCGCGCGTCTATCCTTTTTCTATTTCCGCGCGCTTTTTATTAATCACGGATCCGATATTCCTGTAAAAAAAATAGACAAGGAAGAGACGGGCGAGTTTGGAAAAGTTTAAACCACGATAAAAAAAGATATCTTGGGCACCTTGTCGAAAGATTTAGCCAGAAGATATAACGTGCACCGATCGTTTATTTATATAATTCTTCCTCGATGGGTCCCTCGATGAGTTGTCCTTGGCGGATACCGGAGTTATGGACCCACCCTCCCCAACTTCCCATTGACAATAAAGACAGACAAAGATGCGATATAGATATTTAAAACATATTTATAACGCTCATCAAGTAGATAAAAAAGAAAAAAAATTCTACGCGTTTTCTAAAAATCTATTATGGATCCGATATCCGCCAAGAGTTGAGAGGCATGAATACACGTATATATGCGTATGATATATTTCCAACACTTAGCTCGCAACCGAGAAGGTTTTATCGACAATTTTCTCCGGCGCACTTTCTTCCTCGTTTCTCGCAAGTGCAACATTCGTAACCGTGGAGGCTAACGTAGGTGAATTACAGGTGATACGTGCGATGGAGAAGAGGAAGAAGGTCGTCGCGAGGACGGGACGAGAGAAAAGGTGTTGTTAGGAGTCGAGGGTTACGAGCGTCGCGGGGTCGTGAGCGCGCGCGCACGCACCCTGCGACTCGTATAACATCGTAATCGCAATGACGGTAATAACGTCTCGTAAAGTCTTTTTACATAATCAACATTATTCACAATTTAGGGGCGAATGGGCCGGCGGGAACGCGCAGCCGAGAAGATAGAGACGATTGTGGTGTTGGATAATGGGGATGGTGATGGTGGTGGTGGTAGTGTGTAACGACGATGGAGATATAGGTAGCGTAGAGGAATAGCTTGTGCGGTCTTTCTCGAAGCGCACAGGATACATCCCTGCCGTCCCCTCACTTCTATTCGTGCGTTCTCTGTTCGATGACGAAGTGGGCATAACCACGTGCTCGCGGAACGCTGCCACGGAGAGGGTGGGAGGGATGGTTAGACAAACGAGCCCCTTGTGGGGTGTTCCAAAGGATATTCTACCAACCGACCGTATCGCGGCTGCCCGGGCATTGCTGGCAGGATATGTAATAGTATGTACGTACTCGCGTAATATTAGCGCTCCCTCGTAGTTTGTCTGCTAACAGGGTAAGGGGAATGACGAGCGAGAATTACCTTCATTTACACGTTTGGTTTAGACGAGACTGTCGGCATTCAATTGCCATCTTGCATTAAGATCTCGCCGATAAATCTGCCAATTCACGTTGAAACGTCCCGCGGGGATAATGCTGTTAAAATTATACGCCGAAGACGTAAAAAATTGTGTGTCCTCTCTATACAAAATAAGATATTCCGTTGCTATCAATTTTTACAGAGAGAGAATTTATAATATATTCTTCAAGATTAATATGAATAATAAAATGTTATACACTTTCACGCCTCGCAATTATACGGGTTTTAATTTTTCATTTTATCCTTCAATAACTAATGATATCCTTCAATGTCTGTTACGACAAAAGTTAGTAGGTGAGAGGACGAGGAATACGTGCACGCCATAAAAGATATATTGGAATGTTTATCTTAGGACCGAGGTCTCTAAGCTGGTCAAGATCGAGTCCAGGAAACGGTGCTGGACGGGAGAGAGCAGCCAGAGATTTGGAGATGGAGTAGGTTGGCCGAACTGGTAGTCAGCTGCTGTCAGTCCGTCCATCCCGTCCGTCCGTCCGTCTGTCCGTTCGTCGGGGTTCGCCAGACACGAACCCCACCGCCTTTCGAGGTCGGAGGTGGATACACGCTTTTCTACTTAGCGAAGGGGCACCCCCAAGGGGGTTGAAGGCCGAGACCCACCCTAATTGCGTCCGAGAGACCGGACAAAGCGCGACTCGTGTATGTGTGCGCGCGAGCGCGTGGTCGAAGGAGTGCAAGAGGGTTGGCGGAGATACGGGGGTGACGGCGGAGGGACAGAGAGACGGTTATGTCCGGACCAGGCGTTCAGTTCCGGTTCCCACCTCTTGTCCGTCGGGCTACTGCCCTCTGGCGGTCGACACGGTGTACTACAAAGTTTGGCGGACTGAATAAACTTGGCGGCCGACCCTTGGACAACTTGGAAAAACCAGACAACACGATGTGAAAAGGCACGGGTCGGAAATAAAGGAACGAGCGGACACGGCGGTGGTCTTCCCGATGTCTACTACTATGCTCCGCCCTTGTATGAGAGGATACAACTACCCATTGTACTTTCTGCCAAGAAACATACTGCAAATACATATGTATATCGCTTCTGGCTACGAGAGAGATGATGGACTTTAACTTGCCAAATTTTATAGAGTGTAACATACGGTAATGTGTGATAATAATATCAGACTAGGTATCCTTTCATTACGTAACCCTTTGTTAAGTTATTTTTTATATCGAAATAAATACGATAGTAGCTCTCTAAAATAAATATCTAAAAATTAAATTTCCCACCAGAAAGATCCCAAAGAGTAATGCTGTTTAGTTTAAGATTAACTATTAGCTTTTTTTAAAAATCTTATCGCCTTATCGGTAAGAAGAGTACTCTCATCTCGTATTTCATAGTATTTCTAGACAAAAGCTAGATGCTCGCACGTGTAGAGCAAAGAAGGATCTTCATTCCTTCTCTTATACAAGACAAGTTACTCGAATCATTGTTCTGACGCTTGAGCCGTATCAAATCCGGAAAGCATCAAGATGCCGTCTCTACGTGAAGACACAACATCCACGCGTGTCCGTGAAGCAGCCGTGTCGTGCGGATCGTGTGCCACGATGAGCACACCAGCGCCTCCTGTAGCAAGACAAGAACTCGGATGGAGGCGGAGTTCGTGGTACGGCCTTCTCGCGTATGCTCCTCCCATAAGCTCGCAAGCTGCCGGGGCAGGCAACACAGTTGAACGGCACCTATATGGATCTTGGAAGCTTATACCCCAAGCCAGCCTGGCGCGCCCTGATGGCAAGTGCCGTAAACGTGCCCGGGCACCTATTCCATCGCCTGGAGTCGAGGCCTGTGGACCTGTCTCGTCGGTTCGCACTCGTCGTTCACTTCCTCGCGCGTCTTCTCACACACTTCACAAGATCATGGAAAGTATCACGTTAATTCACATTCCTGTGCACGCGCCTTATGTCACATCCGATTGATTTCCCTAACGTCGCACGTTAAGACAAATCGTTAACAAAGCAATTTCGTGCGGATGCGGATGTGGTGTATCGAAGTTCATGTAGAGAGAATGCCACGTATATTGTATTAGAGTTGAGATTGAAAGTAGTGATAGAAACGCATTCCAAATTACTGAATTGTGAATTTCTGACAGATCTCGTGATGTTTTCTTCTTCCATATATTCAATGAAACACGCTTTATACTTATTCTTTAGAGACTCTTATTAGGTCTTTATGTTTTATAAATCAAGCACCCTCTTATAGTATATATAGATATAAGTAGAGAGAGTAGTAAGAGTAGAAGAGAATAGTAAACAGAAAAGAAAAGACTGAAACAGGATAAATAGAGTTTTTAAATTTAAAATTATTTCTCTGATTTATCGCATTACATTATATATTATATCGAATGGACTTGTTATTTTTGCTCTTGCTACAAGTTATAAAACAACATGTATCGATCTCCGATCAATGGGCAAAAGTAAAGCATGGGAAAAGAGCGAATCTGTCGGTGCACTTATTGCGCTTACTGTGACGAGGAGAAATAGGCTATCTTTTAAATCGTTTTAGAGCCCTGTAGCCGTAGGAAGCGAAGATCAATAAAACAGTGAGAGGAAAAGAACAATTTGAGGGGTGGCTCCGGTTTCACAGCGACAATGCACATTTGACGGGTGGAGAGGTGGATAGAGAGAGAGAGAGAGAGAGAGAAGGAAAGAAGGATGGATGAATTGGTGTAAGGTGGATGGAGATGGCGCGATTCAATTTAAATGAAACTCGTATTAACGATGTGAAATCAGTGAATTCAATTAGGCGAGCTTTATTAATACAACATGATTAATTAAACAATAGAGTACGATAGAGGGAGAAGATGAAGGAGGGGGAGGTGCGGAATAAGACCGGGTAAAGGGTTACAACCCCCGAAGAGAGCGCGGCAGATGTTCGTGGCGTCAACCGAATTATTAAATATCATAAGTTTGCGCGGCCGACGCGCGAACAAGCTCCTTCAATAGGTACAGATTTTTTCCCCGAGACCCGAGATTTAACTTGCGGATTTTCATATCTGCAAATTTCTATCGAACTGGCCAAGGACATGGTGCGAAAAGAAATTTCTATTCTGTCCTTGACGGGCATTTTCAACGGAGACGAATAGCAGATGTAAGGATTATTAAACGTCGAGCAGAGGAGAGAATACATCTGTTTACTTGGGATTGTAAGAGGTGTTTATAAGTGGAACAAGGCATCTCTCCCGCCTTTGTTCTCTTGCCGACGGCGGATTTTTCCGCGCGACAGGTATACCTTAGACTTACCCACAAACTCTAAAACGACACAGATGTGAATTTAACCGAAAAATCAGCCTTTTGAAAAACGAGCCTTTACAAACTCGACCGCGAGCCTAAGAGAATATATATATATATACATATAAGTTGCGTATTCTATTTCACGCTCAGAGAAAAGCAGAACCGTAAGAACACACCGGTTCGTTTACGATGAGATTAAACGCGAGAAAGGGACAAATAAGGAAAGAAAAAAAAAAAAGGAAAAATTTCTCGCCTGACTAATTTCCCCTCCAACTAGATAGGAAGCTTAACTCTCTTTAATTGCGGCTGACTCTCGTTGGCGTTTTATCGCGACTTTAGCTAAAATATCTCATTCCCTGTAGCTCTTCATATCGAGTCGGGCATACAAGCCGCGGCGTTCCAAGGTTTAGACGAACTTTTTCAATGAAGATTATTCCAAAGTCCGCTAACTACTCAGCGCTCTCTTGAGGGTTTGCGCCAACTTTTTTCATTCGCCTAACTTTCCCGAG
The DNA here is from genome assembly GCF_021464435.1 of Cataglyphis hispanica. Taxonomy (NCBI): domain Eukaryota; kingdom Metazoa; phylum Arthropoda; class Insecta; order Hymenoptera; family Formicidae; genus Cataglyphis; species Cataglyphis hispanica. The sequence continues at coordinate 1,928,771 of NC_065974.1, forward strand.
AGTCTGCGCCGGCGAAGGAGAAGGAGTAGATTGCACGAGCACGAGAACAGGAACATTGGAGATGGCTACATGTTCCGTTTGCTGTCGCCTTAAATCTGTTACGACTGCGTCGACAGCGAGCGCTTGAAACTCGGTTTCATAAGAAGCCGTGCTTTATCTAATTAAACCGTATAATAATTAACGACGTAACCGGCAATATTTACGCGAGTTTAAAATATCTATTTGCCTTATTTATTTTGGAAATAATCTTTAAGAGACAAAAATGGAGATCAAATTAATCTATGTTGAATATTGAATCATTATTATATATGAATTATAATGAATTATATATTGAAATATTAAATAAAATATGATTGTGTAGAAAGAAATAATATCGCGATACATTAAACGATTAAATTCGCTCGTTTATCAATTAATCTTCATTTACGTTATTATTACGGTAGCAGCAATGTGCTTTTCATGTCGTTACAGCTCGCTCGTTTTCTCCATCGAGTAGTCGACGACACGGCCTCTTCCCGAGAAGAGCCCACGCGATTTATCGCTCGTTAGCCTTCAGAGCATGACCAGTCCACCAGCCTCTCGCTAGGATAATGATTGTAAGAGGTATGCGGCGTATTCAGGCGTCAAAATCCGCGGCTTTACGTTGCCTCGTAATTGGTCCGTCATTCTTCGACCCGTCAAAATACACAGTGGGGTACAAAAGAAGAGGGAGCTGCTGCTGTCGATGCTCGGCCAAGGACCTGATTAGCGACCCATGGATCCCTCACTTAAGTCCCCAGTCATGGAAGCGCGAAGTTGGTAGGGGCAGCCAGAGTGAGAAGACGAGAGAGAGAGAGAGAGAGTGGAGAGAAGGCGATTCCCCGAGGCGAGCACCTGACATTCATGACTCGAAACATCGTTTGACGTTCATTCAGGGCAACTTTTTGAGGCAGCCTGTTTTCAGCGCGCGGATCGAATGAGGCCCCACAATAACCCGTGATGCAGGCAGCGTGGATAATTGAACGTTTCAGTGACTGCCTGCCACGAATAATAACGGTATAAGGTACCGTGCATATATACGTCTGATTGCGAGAGATCGACCGTGGTTGTGTGGTGAGTGCGTGCGCGTATACATACATACATACATACATACATACATACATACATACATACATACATACATACATACATACATACATATATATATATATATATATATATATATACATATATGTGTAAGCATGTGTAGTAAGAAGGAAAATGTGGGTAAGAACGTGCTGGTATATGAGCGGAGTTAAACCTTGGCGCGCAAGTCCTCTCGCCGAGGAAGTGTCTTCATTATCCGTTGACAAGCTCGTCGACTCGTGAATAGAGGCGTGGAATATGGACTTTGTTCGTGAACGAAGCACGACAAAGCGCGAAAATGCGATTGTATCAATATTACTCGTCTCTATCGGTGCGATGCGGTGTGAGCTACGCGCATAATCATCCCGCGAGAGAAAGATGTTTGCGCGTAAAAATGTGCCGTTCATGAGGGATTGATTGAAAAATCTTCGGCGACGGTTAATTAACGATTGCGATACATTAACCCGCGTCGCATCCTCCTCTGTTATCGTCGACGGCACTTCGCGCGGCTGAATTTTTACTTTGGCGGCTTTCAACGGTCGGCAAAGCCAGACGCATTTCGAATATTGGCAATCAGGACGTCGCATTTAATTTCGCGACCCCTCGCCACAAGAAGCGACAAACGTTTTGATCAAACATTTGGCAAACACTCGTCGGACCCGTGCGGGCTCTCTCGCTCTCTGCCGAACCGAAACAGCACTGTCGCTTCCACAAACAACCGCCGAAGCGAGATAGGCTGACGACGGAGGGAGATGGACAATCAGTTGTTTTGCTACTGTCTATGCGGCAAAGTCCGCTGGGCTGCATATCTCGGGGCGCTTGCCTTATCGACCTCTTCAACGTGCTTTTCTTTTCCGTATTTATTATTCTCTTTACGTAATACGAGAATGTCTTTGTATCCTTTTAATATCCACCCGTATAATATATGTATACATATATATAATCATCGATACTACAATGTATTTTCCTCTATGACACGCTTAGAATGTATTTAATTCATCAAAATTTATAATTACCGTGCATTTTTCTTTTTTATCTATGTTGATTATCATAGCAAAAGAAAAAAAAACATTTTTTGCGAGCAATTACGTTGTTCTTAGTTGCAAATATATACATATATATATGTATAAGCGGCGCGCGTTTCAGATAGGATGACGAGAAAAAGAATACACGTTGCCATGACTTGATGCGGGCTGGCAATAAAGCGACATGCCGTTGTTACCGTAACTATTAATTAGCAACCGAGCTACATCGCCGTCGCTCACGGGATCAGCGCTTCAGCGTAGTATAAGGGGTTCGGAACATATCGCGTAGTCTAAATGGAAACGTCACGATGATCGTGTAAGTGGCTTGTCTAACATTTTGATTAACACGTCGGTTGCCGGCAAAACGAAGGCGGAAAGCTGCAAAACGCGAAAGGGGCCCCCCTCTCACCTCTCTTATTCCATTCTCGTTCTTTATGGCGCGCGTACAGACGCAGGTTGGTATTAGCTTGTCGAGGAGAAGGCGGCTGTCACTCAGCCCGGGCTCAGGTATCCCGAAAGACCGTCTGGCTGTGTCAGAAGGTGGATACGCGAGGCCGGGGCCATGTGAATCGATCTGTTAGGAACATGTTTACACGCTACCGCCTCTCACTCCTACCAAGCTTCGATCAGCCTCCTTCCCGGTGCTCATCTCGCGCGTGATTTTAACAATCTATTCATTGCCACATCGAGCCGATGATCTTTATTTCCCATTGGTTCCCATTCTCTTTCTCTCTCTCACATATATTATAATATTCCTTAAATAAAATTTCATAATCTACGGAAATATATATATATATATATATATATATATATGTGCATTCTTGCGAACAAGACAATTTCTCGACAAGCTCCATCGTTACGAGTGACGCACGGCCGTTTGTCTATTACGAAGGCGAGCTCTTACTCCGACGTTGGGCCAAATAAGCACAGTTTACAGTCGAGGGTCGTGGGGTTCATGACGTTACTTATGCAATGTAACTCGACTCGACTCTACGAGAGAGAAGTCGCGAGGCAAGCGGGGAAGAGACGCCCGCCGAATTCATGCCCTCTTAGAATACAACCCTTGTGCGGAGAAGGGTCGCGGGGAACCCTTATATTACTTACTGTAGACCGGGATCAGGAGAGACCCACTCCGGCCCCTTTTATGTATGAAACCCCCGCGTATAATACTCTCCTCTCTCTTGCTGGCAACGCGCGCGGGGGTGGATTCGGATTGGTCACCGGTAGTCTTCTCAAATTACCCGTCGTTTAGAACTCGTTTCTTGCCGGTGAGTGCAAATGCATACAAATATATATGCTGATCGCGATCGTCCACCCGGTATAAGGGGCGTTCCCATATGGCGATCTCTACTATCACGTTTGATCGCATATCGACTGATGTACATTCGATTATATCGAACGGATCTCCGGAGAGGTTCGCTTCGCGGCATTAATTTCGCGTCCGCGAAATCGAGAATTGACTGAAGTAAGAAGTCGCCTTATCATACAAAAGATCGCACGACTAGAATTGCAACGAACAGAAAATCTCGCGTGTCTCTTATTATTCTCAATCATAGGCGTAGCTCTAGAGACGTATAATTATCGTGATTATACCCTCATCGTACGTATCTATTGTTTTCTTTCCAGAGTGACCAGTCGTTTTCGACTGGTTGCAACTTTCTACGGTATCAATCATCGCATTTAGGGAACTAAAAAAGAAAAAAAGAAAAAAAAAAATTTAACGGAATCCGATGAATCGGAGTTGCCTTGTCGACAGCTGCCTCATTCTTCGGGCTCAGTCCCGCGTCGCGGAATAGAGCAACTGGGGCAGAGCGCTGACATGACGGGAGAGAAAAGAAAGCCGACGGGCCACGAAGGTGGAAAACGGCTTCTTTGACAAATTCGATTCGCGTGTCACGGCACGCGGAACACGGCGAGAGCCGGAAAAGCGGGAGGGTGTTCCGCGCACTCCCGCACTCGCTAAATCAGCTAAATGGCTGAAGCGGCAAAACCTAAGGAGGAGGAGGGGGGCTGGGAACCTGTGTAACGCGAGGTGTGACAGGCGTGGCTGACGCCATCGGTAAAATCTTGAATATTTGATGCCGCGCGTCTCGCGGCTGCTGCTCCGCCGCGTGATATTGAGAGCCGCGTGAATTTCAAGCGTCTCACGCGGAGAAAATCAAGTCTCATCGCTCGCCTCGAAAGAGAGAGAGAGAGAGAGAGAGAGACAGAGAGAGAGAGAGAGAGAGAGGAATCGAGTGTAGGAATACCGGATTGTCTGGCGCGTCACCTCTTATCTTCGTTACCCGTCATCGCTCTTCGTTCTCCGCGCGAATTATTCAACGACTTTAATGCTGCGCATACATTGCAAACGCTAGGGGCTGGATTGATATTTATCGACTTGATATTAATTATTTGCATCGCTAAACAGCGCGTACGGGATTTTAATTATAAAAATTATCACAATCGGATGTATATTCTTGAGCGTCATAATTATCATGAAAAGAAAAAACATATGTTCGCAATATCTCTTCTCTTTTAACACAGTGACATTGGTACAATTCGCGAACGATCGATAATTACATCCTCTTTAGATATCTGAACAATTTGGGAAATAGTCACACATTGGAGAGTTTATCTCGTCCTCAATAAAGTGCGAAATAAAAACATTCACATCGGAGGAAAGATAATGTTTCGCCCGGTAATTCCCATTGTGTACACCTCGAACTCGACATTATGAGTCATCCTGGAGACGCGAAACGACCGAGGATGATAACAATCGCGTTAACGTTTTTACGACGTGTGTTCAGGCGGATCGGACGGGATACGCGAGGAATGATGATTGAATTAAGCGTCTTAAAACCAGAAACGTCATTGGCGACTAACGCGAGGACGGGTCGTTTCCGATGACCGCGTCGCAAACGGCCTTTGGTGCTTCGCGCATCAAAGCCGGACCTACATACTGGAACGGAACTCGTTTCACGACTCATCCAATTAATCATTTTACGAGCCATCGACTTTCCCCTTCGTTGCCGTACAGTTCTACGATCGCGTCTGTTGTCGCTGGTTTTGTCGCGAGAAGAATTGCCGGAACGGTAAAAAAAAAAAAAAAAAAAAATATACATAACGAAAACAACGCGGCGTAATTTTTATTGTTGAATGCCCCGACGCTGGCCGTGACACGTCGAACGAATTAACAAGCTCGGTTCGGTGATTTCCGACGTTACATCAACAACGCCCACCCAACGCTCCGATGTTAATGCGTATTAATGTCGAGCGTGTAGAATATTCGCTTTACGAGTGAGTCCGCCGTGTGTAGGTAGGTAACAAGCGCATTTATTTATGGATCGCCGGAACGCCCGATGAAACATCAATATGTCCGCGCGAGTGCGAGGAAGAGAACGCGTTCATAGACGAGAAAGTTAGAGAAAGAAGGGGCCATAAAGAGAGAGAAAGAGAAACGGAGAGGAGCGAGGAGAAAAAGAGACAGCGATATAGAGAAAGAGGATGAATAGGCGCGGAACGAACGTGTTTGTGAAAAGTACGAAATCGTCGGTTGATAATGGGCGCAGTTTATCAGACCTCCCCTCCCTCGCTTTCCACCAGAGCCCCTGTACCCGGCGCTCTTCCGTACCAGTGGCAATAGCGGGCGCTTTCATTGTACACGCGGCCTGCAAACAATAATCATGACACGCGGGATTGCCCGGCAATGACAATGGAATTGATGAAATATCGATTGCGCGCCCGGACGACACCGTATAATTGTTTTACAACGACTCGAGCGCCATCGGACCCTGCCGATAGAATCGCGATGGCTACGTAAAATCGCTCCCGAACGAATTTCCAGGCGGAACGATATACGCACACCCTCCGTACCCGTTTTAGCGAACGATAAAAAGAGAGAAGAACGAGTTGAATTGCGCGCGAGAATAACTAAAAAAATTATTTCTAAAACGAGTATCCACTTCCAATAAAAAAAAAAAAAAAAATTAATCCGATGTGCGATTGAATTACCAGTTATAATAAATATGTACTTTTGTAATGAGCCTGTCACTTCCTATTAGAACTAATTGCAATCTTGCACAAGACCAGACAATCTAATCTCACTTCTTCAAATATTAAAAAATATTACTTTGACAAATATATAAATTAATTTAATTTAGAATTTAACTACAATAAATCTTATATATTTCAAATTTAAAAATTTCAATGTTTATATATTTTTATCCATGAAAGTGGTTCTGGTTTTATTTGTCAGTTTTCCCATTTAATTGTTCGACAAATATTTCACGGATGATAAGTATCATTAAATATCGTAGCAGTGTTTAATCTCTTCTGCCTTGAGATTTCAGTGTAAATTCGATGGCAACATTAATCGCGCGCAATTATACTCGACGTGTCGCGTCGGTGAAACGCTCTCCGAGACACCGGCGTGTCAGCGGACTGACGCGGGGGGCAATAATCTTGAATCTCATAAGCAACGTGTGTCACACACAAGCGGGATATGTTGCGGGAGAGCGGGCGGGGTCGGCTCCGTCTAAGAACAGGTGGTGCCTAAAGGGCGAGGAGATTTGTAGTTTCATTAGGCAGCGGCTGCTGCTTATGACGCCCGGGCCCCGGGTTGTCTACAACCACTTACATCGCTACTTACCTGCATCGCGTCGTAAGTAACCTCTCCCCAAATTCACCGTTGAGCCACTTGCAAGTCTAGTGTAGGAAAACGAGCAAGAAACTGCGTGCGTTCAGTTGGATAAGTGTCATCAAGGACGAATTGTATGTGACTTAAGCAAATGCGCAGAAATGAAGCCTCTCCGCGAGAAGCGAAGAGAAGTGCACTTTCACGTAAATAATACAGGAAAATAGTTGCAAATGTTATGTTGTTAATTATATCAATCTTTTCGACTTTAACTCTTCCTATTTGTAGAATTGATACGAGAAATTGATAGAGATCTCAATAAAGTGGATAGATGACAACGAGGGCAGTCGAAGACTTCTCGAAAGTTTATATTACAAATAAGACGGAAAGCGAGAGATAGAGGAGTCTAAGATTCTGAAAAAGCAGCAGTTTGGAAGTTGCCGGTTTCCCAAAGCCGCAAGATTGGCTTTCGGAGGCATCGGCAAAGTTTGCGCAATTGCCCCTCTCGGAGAGAGGGGATTCTAAAGAAGTTTCCCAAATTGCGCGACCATCTCGTTGAAACGACATTCACCGGGCGTGTTTCAGACCCCGCGAGCGGCACTGTCGAAAACTTTTGACGCCGGTGTCACGTAAGGTAGGTAGGTACGTGTGACGTGTGTATCCGGCATTCATACATTCGCACGAAAAAGATGCAGATGGTGTTCGCATAATACGAACTCCGGGGTGGCAGCTGCGCGGATATATAGACGACGGATTCTCGCGGCTCTCGCCGAATAAGCTCGTCGTTCTATTCTAACACAGCCGCAGGACATATCATTATACGATATAGATATCTTGAAAACTGGCATAAACAGATTTATATACGACAAAAGTCCTCTATATTAAAAAAAAAAAACCTGACTGTCTAAATCTCCGCGCTATATTTTATCCATATCGCTGCAAATTTTTATATATCCTACAAGTATTGAAATGTATGTAAAATATAAAAGGTATGCGCCGCGATGCATATATGACTTATATCGGCATAATAAATTCGACCGCAGGAGCGCGAAAACATGTCGCTCGGGACAGATGTTTGGAGTAATCTCGACCACGTCACGAGTTTTTTAAAAACGGATCATTATGTCTGCTTGTCTCTCTCTCCCTTTTTTTTTGTTCACCGCGAACGTGCCCGGGACTCTGATCCGCGGATCTCCGACCGAGTAACGCAATCGCGACTCCACGGAGAGAGTATGATGGCAAAACAGCCGCTAACTCAATTCACCCTCCGTCCCCTTTTCTCCCCCTTCTCCTCTTGCCCCTCTTCTCACCCTCCTCTCTCCGGCATATCGCGTCGTTCGCGACGTATCGACTACGCAGAAGTGCCGGACGTGTTTCTGCTCGAAAGCGCCGTAATTACGGGTATCTTTTATAAGCAGGAAGAAGATATTTATACAGCCGACGTGCCGGATGATCGAGGAGGCTCTCTCGCCTCCCCCGAGAGAATGACGCGACCTTTTCCCTATCAGCCGGCGATGGGATGATCCACGGCCGATCCAGCCAGATCACGACTCTAATGCGGCGATATTTTTCATGTATGCTCGGTATGTTCGGTAAATTAAGCGTCCATTCAACGCCATTCGAGAATGCTCCTTGCGTTCATGATGTTGTTTGCTTAAAGATACAATGCTGCTGGTTGCGATATAAAGCGTCATTGAAAATAACTGACTCGGTCGGAACATAGAGCGGGATAACGAAAGCAAAGCGGCCTGTATATAGATTGAGCATTCAGGGGAGGGTGTAAAATGTAAATCGAATTTATATAACGAGTATATATCCCGCGCGCAAAATGTGAAAGTTATTAACCGACGTCTCTTATTTCGACAATCTTCCAAGTTTATTCGAGTTGAATGTTGTCGTAAAACGTAAGTACTCTTCTCCATTTCGTAGGCGCGAGTGGAATTTTACGCAGTTCTTTTAAAGACGAGAGTGGTGAAAGTCTGTAGTCGGCAAGTGATGGAGAACGCGCGCGCGCGCGAAGGAGAGCGAGTTAATTTCATAGCTGATCACCCCGGGTAATCCGAAGCGGGGAGGGGGCGGGGACGGTGCCACTGATGCGGAAAACAAAGCTGCAGGGTGCGACGCGAGTCACCCTACCAAGCTTTTCCGAGTCGTACGTCATAAGTGCTTCCGCGCTAGATTCATCATCTTAGCCCGGGCCCGGCTTCCAACGGTGTTATCCACTTTTTCCACCCTTGTCGACGACCCGGTAGACGGGCACGGTGACGGGGATTATTCTGCTTGAACCGTCCCAAAATCTTCTCTTCTCGAAGAAAAGGATATTCTTCGCGTAGAGAGGGATGAGAGAATTCCTCTCGGAATTTTTCTCTTAAAATAGAAATTTTTTTCTAGCCACTCTCTCTCTCTCTCTCTCTCTCTCTCTCTCTCTCTCTGCCATCTCTCTTCGATAATATGCAGTTCTCGTTGTTTTATATCACGGAATAAAGTATGCTAAAATCATGTATTTTTCACAATCTCAAACCATTTTTAATATCATTTTTTTATTTGTTTATATAATTCCCTGATATCGTTCCGCTTGTGTGTCCAACGATATCCATAATGTCGCGATTCAATAAACGCAGTGTAAAAAAAAAAAGAGAAAAAGAACGTTTTCCCTGGTTTCGTTTTTACGAGCACATAAGCGAGTAATGTCAAGCCGCGGCAGATACGCGAAAGACGCGTCCACTAGCGGCATATTCAAAGAGTGCCCCCGGATGATAGCGCGTGCAGGGGGGTAGGAAGGACGGCGTGCGTGGGGTGTGAGTCGCGTACACGCCGCAGGACCCTAATGGTGGCTGCTTACGAGTTGATTTATTTATCGAAGTGGCGATACCGCGCGACGAATTCACCCTAAGAGCACGCCAGATTAGCTCGGTGCCCCCGGTGTGTATCTTTCTCGCGGCTCTATGGACGCATAATAGACACGCATAATAGATGAGAGAGAGAGAATGAGGGGGTTCAGCGTGACACGCAGAATAACATATACTCGGAGGCACATAAAAACGGAAGACAAACGAAAAATCATAAAAATGTCTGCCGAATAATTAAAGACGAGCCGAGTAAGTTACTTGTTTTTTCTCATTAAACCGCGAATTGTGACTTGAAGCAAAATCGCGAGAGGATGATAGATCACCGATGCAACAGCAGGTTCGTAAACGTTACGCACGACGCAGCAATCGGTCTTGGGAACAAGCCGCTTGATATCAGTATCACGTTTCCCGTAATCTCCGATAATCTCATAAATAATGCCCGCAACGTGCGCTCCGCCCCGTGAATGAAAAACAAACCCGTTTACGTGACCGCGCACCAAATTCTTGAACCGGTCGACGAACGCAATCTCGCCCGCGCGAAAATGCATGTCGTACGGCTTTATCGGCATTATACGCGCGTATATCGCCAAAGACTTGTCTCGTGATGTGCGCGAGATCGTAATCGAATTTCTATTCTCCGTTCTCGCATTGTGCGAATCGGAGCCCAGGTAAATCCCGATATACGTTCGAATAAAATCTGACAATGACCGGCCCCCGGTTCGGCTCTGTCTCTTTTTTCCTCTCCGAAAGAAAAAAATAAAAAAATGGCTTTTCGCCAAGCGTGTACACAAAAGCACGTGTACAATCGTAGAGCGGAGACGCGAGCGCGAATGACCGCGTTTATCCATACATATCCGGCTGGATATATCTCGATTTTCATCCCCTTCAGCCGATGGGACCTCTGAAAAGTGGTCCGGGGGGTGTAGGCGCGTGGACGCGGGGGTGAGAAACGGGAAGCGGGAGGGAGAGAGGGTCGAGTTCGCAATGCGAGCGGATTGACCTCGCGATTTGACGCTATGCAAACGGCTCCAGCCAATTATCCGCAGTCTCCCCCTTTTTTGGATTTCATGCCCATTGTGTACCGTCGACCCCCCTATGTGCGGCAGAGAATGCACATCGTGTATTCATTCGGCTAAGCGTTCTTGCTCCATGCATTTTTGGTGTCGCAGCGCGTGTCGTAACAGACGTTATACAATCGGATACGTCGATGCTGCGTCTGGATAGTTTGATTGTCCTCCTTTACAGCTTTCAACTCTCTCCCACGATATCTCGTTGAAATTATGACGCCACATGTGCCACGATGAGATCGAGTACAGTAACGGCGAGTGAATGAAATGATCGGATCAAGATTCACGTATCAAAGAAACTACGAGTCATTAAACGAGGGAATAGCTCTTTGTATATAGATGCCATTTATACCAATACATATTCGTTTCAATTTAATTCAGCTATTAAATTTAAAGGAGCAAAAAACTTATAAATTGGTCAATTTATATTTATTCTAATATATATCAATATATATGTGTGTGTGTATAAATATATAAAAAAATTTCTCTTCTTTTAAATTGAATTTGTCGCTATCGCGATGACAGCGAAAACGATTCGAGACGAACCGACGTGTCTTTAGATTCAAAGACACGTCATGCTTGGCGACTTTCGAGATGTCAGTCTACTTTCCCGTTCTACTATTCAAGACTCAGACGTTCCCCTTTCCTTGAAAGGACAGAGTTCTTGTCCAAATCCTTTCAATGCATACATATGTATTATGTACACAAACGAACACGCAGGAGCGCCTAAGGGGCGTGCAGGATTTCCTTGTCACAAAAGTTATATGTACTCGCATAAGAGAGATGGAGAGAGAAAGAGAAGAGGACAAAGAAATCATTTTATTACGGAATGGCAACACTTAGGCTTACACGAGTCTCCTTCGTCTTTTGTATTGTAATAATATTTTTTTCTCCTTGTATTGTCTGCTAATTTGCGTTACTTTTGCACCACTAATGGGCCCTAAGAATAATCTTACTTAAAATGAAATTTATATAACAAAAAAATATATACTTTTGTAGACTCTTAGTTGTACAAATGATTATGATGTCGTGTTTCAACAATAGTTTTTTTTTATATATACGAGAGATGTTGTTCATTAATTATTTGAAACATTTAACTGTGGCAAAGTTATAACTAGACGCTTGCCCGAGGCAAGAAAGTCAGATGGAAAAAAAAAAAGGAAAATTCACTACGACTCATAACAGCGGAGTGTTATAGAAACGAAATTTCGCCACAACCTCCGAGTATGTTCAACATAGTCGGTATTACGGCCATTTTATTCCGCTAATATTTCGTGGTCGTATCTTTATTCGCGCTTTTATTCATGAAAATACACGAAATGTATACGCATACGTATACACGACGGTACATTCTGTATTCAGGCAAAAACCTGAACGCCAGTGCTAATGAACAGCACGACGAGAGGAAAGCGAGCTTCGCTCGGGAAATGCAGCGTTTCGCGCGCATTTGATGATTAAATATCATCGCGCCGAATAACGAGGAATTCCGAATTATCGCTATATTCCCTCGCCTTGATTTGCACGTAAATTTCCAACCAAAAAAAGCGAACACGGAAATCGGGAGAAACAAGACGCGGGCGTTATAAAAAAATGAAATAAAATAAAATAATTCGCAACACATACGGCCACATTTTTAACGCGCATCTCTTCGGGGACCAACGAACCCGGCCGGATCGCGCTGTTCGAAGAGTCGGCGAGAGTCGGGGCGGCAACGGGCGAAACATGAACGTGTCGACGTCCATGTCCTGTCGCATATTTTCTCGCGGCCGCGGGTAATCATAAAACTCGAACCGCGCTCGCGCGTTTATATATGTATAAAACTGAAGCGGTGCACTTTTCCGACCGGTGTACATTCGAGTCCTCGCTTTGAATACAGCGCCCGGAGGACGGCAATAAAGAGTTTTGACAAACGGGCTAGACGCGACGCCGTCCGTCCGCTCGCTCGTTCGCCCGCTCGCGCGACGCCGGGCGTCGCGTCGCGTCGCGACGCCACCCACGTACGGCCACCACGGGGGTAGGTGTACGATTGTGTGCGTAAATCGCTACGTGCGCCGCCGCCCGGCTTTTTCATTCGGCCCGGAAAAACGAATGAACGTCGGCCGTGACGACAAACGGCGGGTACACGTCGGGTACATGAATACACGAGCGGCCGTTTGTACATTTCGCTCGCTCTCCGTATACCGTAGCTGGTAATATATTACTGAGCGAAATCATCTTCGGGAGGCCAGATCGCGAATTATCCAAGCTTGCATCCATCAAATAATAACGATTTCAAATTTTGCGCGACTGATCTTAAAGAGTCGATTATAAAAAGTCATTATATATATAAAGTACTGTTAGAGATATCAAAATTTGACGAGAGATCGAATTCATAAACAAACACGTTTCACGTGCAAAAAGCGCGCTCGACTTTTCCCGGAGAACGATTCTAATTCGCACAGTTGCATGATCTTTTTAATAGAGGAAAAATCGCGCTTCGCTCGGGCTTTTGTAATTGCTTTCTGTCGTCGTCGGCACGAGTCACGCCAATGTGCACTGTGTGTATGCAAGAGGGGAGGAACATTGTGCCGGCTCTTTTTTTCATTTTGTTGGGAAAAATAAATGAACGTCGGCTGTGGCGACAAACGGCGAGCGCACGTCGTCTACATGAATACACGCGCGAACGTTTATGGACCTCTTGCTTCTATTCCGTTCTCTAACGCAAATTATGAGTACACCCGTTAAAACAAAAATTTTTATCGCGCCTAAAGAGAGATGCGTTTATTAACATTTTACAGTAAATTTTCAAAGAACAAAAAATAACAAAAAATTGAGAAATAAATGCTTGGAGTAAAATATAAGTGAAATAATAATTAGCTTATAAAAATGAGAGAAATGAGAATGCATTTGAAAAAGTACAAAAGCAATAAAAGAATTAAATTAAGAAATATCGAATGGGCTTGTCGCGAATGGCGATTTATTAAATTAAATAAAAAATACCGAATGGGCTTATCGCGAAAGAGATTGTGTTTGAAGAAGCTGTGAGATTCGGAAATTCTAGAGAAAAAAAAAGAGAGAAATAAAAAAAAAATGAATAAATTCGAAAATTAAATAAATATTCCCGTCTCATTAAATCTTTGCAAATCGTGACACGTTATCATGTCGGGAAATTCATCAATGTATACTCGCGTTTAATACCCGCCGAATTTCCATCGATGGAACAATCAGCACATCTGCGACGAAATTTTTGCTATCCAACATCAATATACACGCTAACCGAATGATAACACGTTGTATCACACTGGTACATACATACACACACACACAGACACACCGGCCATCTCTCATCATCCCGGCGTGGCGGTGATACTTTACCCCGCACGCCCGGAATCATCCAACGATGAAGCACTCGATTACTGCATTAACAATACTACTAATTCAGCAGTGTCCCGCCAAAGCCCCCTCGCGCGCGCGAACTCCTCTCTTCAGCGGCTCGATTCAGTGGGGGGGGGCTCCAATTGGAATCGATATCATATCGTTCGCAGCATCCGTCCGGCCTTCGGTCACGAGTGTGTGTACACGGCTTTCGGCGTGGCTGCCCGACACTCGTTTTCCGCCGGGCCGGCGTTTAAAACGGTTAAAACGACCGCACGACCGATACGTCATTCCATGATGTTCACGAGCCGGCCGTTGGACGCGCCGAACACGATCGCCGGCCAATCGTAATCGTTGACTCCCGATTTCCACTCGCCGCGCCGCGGTAATGAAATCGTATCGCTCGCTGCCGCACGTTCAATCACCACATTTATTCGATTATACCTACAACGAGCGCTTTCGTACTCTAGTATGTGTGTATATGACAAATTAATTTCCATGCTTTTTTATAAAGAGAAATTGCGTTTTATTTATTAATAGAAAAGTGCAATTTCTATTGTCAAAATATCCCTCCTCCCACGTTCTGTTTTTTGTGACTTTACGTCATTTTTTCATATTTTATAAACATTAATATTTAGCGTTTTAAGAGATAGCAGCAATAATCAAATTTAAATATTTAAATTTAAAACATTTATTAGAAAAAAAAACTAAGGACACTAACTAAATTAATTTGTGCATCCTTTCATTGTACGCAATATGTCGTCTTTAATTTCGGTCCTTTCGGTACGTTTACTCGCGTAATTAAATATATACCAAATCGATATTGAAATTTGATTTTTCGTTTAATTCTAAACTCTAGCATTTGGAAATTTAAAAAAAAATTTGATTTTGAATTAATATTAACATATTTAATGGAGAGGACAACACTTAACTAATACTTTAGTTAATACTTAATTTGAATAAGGACTTACCCAATCGCGGGCTGCTCCTCATATATCCTGTTTCAAAGTCTTCTATCCTCATCTGAAAAAAATTAATTTTTTTTTTGTAATTGTAAATCGAAATTTTTTATATTATTTTTTTATTTAATAGATATCGCAGTTTATATTACTGCACCTTAATAAGATCTAAAATTTATGTATACTATCTGTAAAGATTGTAGAGGCGATGTCCACAAATCTTCGATAACCTCGCATTTTCATCATCACGAGAAATCAAACTCACATGCATGATATAATTTTGTTCAAAATAGTAAAAAGTGCTTTTATTACTAATTTATTGTTCTAATACCAAATGTATTGCTTGCAAAATAGATCCAAAAAATAATTGATGAATTTATTTTACGAGCATTAAATTTAGGAATGACATTTATCGAAAATAATTAACTCAGGAAACGTCTTAATATAAATAAAAAAAAGCTATTCATTTAAACATACTTTATTCTTGCAATTAAAAAATTGAAGGAAAGAATAATTAATTGCATTAGCTTGATTTATATTTGTGTGGACATTTTTCAACCATTTTCCTTCAAACTTTCTATTTAATATTTTTGAAATCTACTTTCAATATCTTTAAGCATTTAATTAATTCTTTCTAATTTCGTTCATATTTTTGCTCCCTATAAATGTTTTTGGGAAATATTAAGCAGCTCTCGGGTCTTTAATTTTATCAATTTCTTGCTAATTGGTAGCAATAAATTCAGAATTATAGCAACAAATAAGCAATAAATTAGCATTTAATTACGTCGTACGATCCGATTTTGATTTCTCGTGGTGAGCGTGCCAAGTTATAAAATGGAGATAGTATTTTCTTTCGTTAACCCGAGGACGCCTCTTGCGTAAACAAATACGAGACTATATACATTGTAATAAAAGTCAGAACGACGCGGTTCTCTCTTCGGTCACGTCGTAAACCGACGTGACGTATGTATATATGTATAATACATACGTGTTACAGTCGCGCGGTTTGAATGAGAGATAGGTAAGGTAGATAGAGAGGTACATATACATCAATTTTCGCGGATATTTCTTCGGGTGCAACGACGTGCGCGTAACACACGCGTGGCGCAAGACTTTACGTCGATATAAAGGTCGGCGAGCAGCAGCGTCGGGACAAGAGGAAACGCGATCGTATGGCTGCTGTGGGTCGAGCGGTGGCGTTACCCCGCCGTTCGAGGCAATGAATACGAATAGGTTTCGAGATACGATCTCTCTCGGGATACGCGGCGGTGGGGTTAAATTAAATGATTTGCATAAGTAGGTGGGTGTCGACACCGGCAAACATTGACAAACGCGTGTGCTGCAGCAGCACGCTCTCGCTTCCTCTCCGTCTCTTTATCCGCCATCTAAGAGGGGGAGATCCGTATATACATATATATACGTGTGTGTGTGTGTGTGTATGTATAAACGCCAGGTTATAAGAATATATTATTACGAGTAATACATACAAGCCGAGAGTGTCTCGACGCGCTGTAAAGCAGTCGCCAGATAAGAACAACGAGCGCACGGGGCGACACGTGTCGAACGGAGTGTGGGTCACTGATACAGCCGTTTGCAATTACCCTACACGCGTCATCGCGAAAGCCGCTTCTCAATCGGGAGTCGCCAGTCTTTCGCTACAAAAATTTCTCTCTTCCTAATATATAACAATATCATATAAAGTCGTTGTTCGCTTTAAGATAGATCTTAAATTAATTCGTTTGAGATCGGTAAAAACTTAAACGATCTGCAATCGAAATGTACCGAGAAAATGACGGAAGACATTATATATCCCCTTAGTCTTTCCAAACGATCTCTCGGAGAGTAGTAACTTATGCTTTTCTCGCGATATCTCTCATTTTCTCTCTCTCTCTCTCTCTCTCTCTGTCTTCCCCCGAGCGTAGTGTTTGCCGTTGTAGCGAAACGGGACGTCACGTGTCGATTCGCATTTATTACTATTTGTCGAAGAGAGTATCGCGAACGACGAGGAGGAGAACGAGACGGGTCTCGGACCCTTCGTGTGGGAAAAGCCAGCGCAAACAAAATAAAATAGAGATAGATAAAGTGGCGCACGCGCGAATATCGTAGGAGAGACCCCCTTCTCGCAACTTCCCTTGTATCTAATCCCGGATTGACTCGTGTCACTTATTAATATTTTATGCAAACACCATGATTTACGGCTGCGCGGAGGCATTACCCCGTCACCCTCCCTTCATCTCTTTGGAAAACCGATAACCGCAGACCCGACAATGGTCTTATCTCCCTGTTATCGCCGTGACGAATGACACTTGCGTCTTGATTACGGCATCGGAGTGCCTATTTGTGAATTCTCTCGACGAAATTATTAATTCTAGCGATGCAGTTTTTATTTCGTTCAGTATTATTTATATATAGACCCAGGTCTTCCGTTCTCGACAACGTCTAGAATAATTACGCGGTTTCGATTCTTGCAACGAATGATTTCTCCATGAGAGGCAAATTTTCTCAGCGAGAAATCGTACGATTCTTTTGATTCAATACGATGACAAAGTGGCCCGCGTACGTTACTTTCACGCCTCGAGATCGAAGAATTTTATTCACGGTTATCGCAATGCCGGCAACCATCCTGCACGCTTTCATCTCCTCTCCTCCCCGTTCCTCAAGATTCTCACCCCATCGCGAGTAGCGAATCACCGGGTACGGACGGGCATGATGGGCACGTTGGGGACGGTTGGAAAAGGCGAAATCTGCAAGCCAAAACGAATCAGAGTAATCCTCCTTCGCGCGTTCTCTGCGAAAAGCACCTCTTCCCCTTTTCTCGCTCGCTCGCCTCGCCGGTTCGGCTACCGAGGAGGAGGGGGGCGGAATACACCCTACATCCGGAAAAAAGCCCACGACGGTCGATGAGCATTCCGTAAATGGATCTCTTTCTCTCTGTCTTTCTCTCTTTTCACGCCTCCCGCCTTTCGCAGGAGCGGACGATAGTTCTTTTGGAGCCTGAGCCAACAATTTTCCAACAGATGCTTAGCGGGAATTTAACAAAATAAAATAACAACACAGTATTTTTATTTACTTTCTTTCCCTTTCTCATTCTCTTTACATAATGTATCATTTTCATATTAATACAAATATTTCTAAATTATATAAATTTTATTCAAATTTAAGTTTATTATAATTGATTTCTCCAAATAGAATTTTGAGAGTTTTTTAAAAATTTCTTTAATTTTATTTATTTTTAATGTCCTTATTAATTATTTTAATTTAATATTTTTAAAATTTTAAATTAATTAAACTTTAATTTTCAAACTTTAACAAATAAAATTATTTTTATAATACTTTTTTTAAATATTTTAATTTTTATCTATTTTTTTTAATTTGCAATATAAATTGTAAAAAAAAATATAATATAATAAAATATAATATTATTCCTTAAAGTCTGTGGAAAAACCAGAAACCTAAACATTAGTTTTATACATAATAATGTATGATAAAGAGAAATATTATTCGTAAAATAGATACTTCAATACATGTTACATTAATTAAAACAGTGTGTTGAGAATTTTGTTAGATTTCACGCAAAATCCTTCCTTTTGCTCTCCATTCTATTCCTCGCCGCATCAAGACAGTCGCCTCGCCACCGCGGTAAAGGCGGTTCACCACCGACCGCCCCTTCCGCTCGTTTCGAAGGAGCCGCGCGAAAGTCTCTTTTCCCTTTCGGGCTTCTTCTCCGACCATCTCATCGACTACACCCTTCCGTCCCTTCCACCCTTCATAGTTGTCCTTTCAGAAGCTCTCGTCGTTTTAAATTACTGATGAGCATTTTTAAGTTGGTTACGTTAAGTGAATTGGTACATAGACGCTCCTGTGTTCTCCCGATAAAAGTCTTTAATGAATCCGAAAGGAGGAAGAATGGTAATAGATAGACCTCGACGACGGTAATATTGTCACGCTCGTCTCGTCACGTGCTGACTCGCAATCATGTATACACACACACACGCACACGCACACGCACACGCACACGCACACGCACACGCACACGCACACGCACACACACACGCACACACACACACACACACACACACACACACACACACACACACACACACACATATATATTCATGTGTCTGAATAGAATCCGATGATCCTATCGAGATATCCTTTTACGAGTTTCGCGAGAAGTTACGTATGTAGCAAATTAATTGGCCGAAACGGATACGAGGGGATTGTTGACGAATATAAATAGACGCTCGAGTGGATTTAATAACTTCCGATGTTTGCAAGTTTAATTTTAAGAGTCGTAATAAATTTTAATTATCATTGAATAAAATAAAAACGAACGACGTGTATAATAAGTACATTAATTTGCGCGAAATATTAGTTAAACACATTATATAAACATGTGTCGACCAATGTAATGTGCAATCTCGTACTGTATCTTTAATAACGAGAAGCGTATAAAATATGTAAAATCTGAATGATTCGGGTAAGAACACGGAGAAGTTCAAATCTGTCGATCACATCCGTGGAAAAATCGTGAACGGATACGAGATTTTTCCTGAC
This sequence comes from Cataglyphis hispanica, assembly GCF_021464435.1. Taxonomy (NCBI): domain Eukaryota; kingdom Metazoa; phylum Arthropoda; class Insecta; order Hymenoptera; family Formicidae; genus Cataglyphis; species Cataglyphis hispanica. Next base: position 1,948,301 of record NC_065974.1, read on the forward strand.
AACGTGTCGGAATGACGACTGGAAGTCAAGGTTTAAAGCCGTTGATACACGTAAATACTAACAGAAAAGATAGCAGCGAGTTAATTAAAGCGCCCTCCCCTTTCTCCCCCAAGCATTAGAATCAAATCGAGGAAGATCCTTCTGTCCTTTTCTCTTCTCCTTCATTTCGTTCCCTCGCTTATACAGTTTTTCTTTCTGAAAAACGAGAGCGAACGAGAACGAAAGAACACGGATGGAGGAAATCGTTGGTGGAAGGGCTAAAGGGCAGAAGGGGAGAGAAGGGAGAGAAGTAGGAGAGCAAACGGGTAAGGTGGTCTGCTTTCTGGCTTCATCCGATAAAGGGAACGGGTAGTCGGTCGAATCCCGTCCGGGATCCGCAGGCAACAACAATAATGTCGTCGTCAGTTCGTTAAGCGCTTCTTTCACAAGCGACCTGCTCTCGCCTCACCTGCGCAAGAGCGAGAAAGGCCAAAGAGATAACCGACGTCCTCCCGTGCTACGTTGACAACAACGGCCACCTACACGTCGTCAGGTTACGTCCCGGCGTGTTGCGACATTGCGCCGACCGGATGCTCGCCTGCGTGCGTGACTTCGTCACTTAAGATAATATCGGACCATCTATCACCGATTCTCGAAGAAGTTCCCAACAGAGATTCACGCGACGGCGATCGTCGCGATGCACTCTGTCCTCCTTATCAAAGATTATCTTAGGTGCGTCTCAATGCACTAAACTTTGATACATTCCCCTTATTTTAAGCAAATAAGATTTGAAAATTGAATCACAAGGAACGAAATAATTCAGAAAACACAAGTCTCACAAAAATATTTATGCTTATAAAAACACACATGTATATTAAATATCTGATAGGTATATAAAATTATAGCATATATAATAATAATAATAATAATAATAATAGTATTATTATATTATTATCATCATTATATATAATATATAATATAATATTATATATAATAAAGTTTTATATATATATATATATATATATATATATATATATATATATAATATTAAAGATATTAATATTCATGCGTTGCTTAAAAGTGCGTAATTGCAGTTGCAATTATGTAAAAATGATAACCAATATTGGCGAGAAAGTCATCTTCGGATTGCGATCGTGAGATTTTTATAAAGGATAATACTTGAACACGGTCGATGCTAATTCGGCAATTTATTAAAGGCCACATAATTAATAATATTTCATTTATGATTCACGACGGTGGTCTCGTTCAGCTGTCGATAAGACCTCTAATAAATACACCGGATAAGTATCGTTATTGGAAATCTGCCGCCGTCGTCGCCGCCGTCGTTGTCGCGAATGGCACGTGTGCGGTTTTACTCCGTCAATCTCACGACCGATCGAGCTTTGTTGATTGATTGCCGACGTATGATGAGTCACCGCGATTACCGTACAACGCCCAACGTTGCTGCAGAGTGTGTGTGTGTGTGAGAGAGAGAGAGAAAGAGAGAGAGAGTGTGTCGTCTGGCGACGACGATAAGGCATATTGCTCGGATGACTTTTTTTCGTTCGTGTATCTCGATGTCTCTCTTACACGTCGCCTTCGTTTCGCGCGTCAACAGCCGCGCGTTTACGCGACGTTTACATCTGCGTGTGACTTGTTAACGGCGGAGCTGCTTCCGTTTTCGGAAGCGATGCGACCAAGATCCACCAGCGGAATTCCGACTCGAATGATCGCGTCGATGCAGGCGTTATACACAGACGACGTATTATTTGTAACACGGCAAAGCGTAACGCGCGTATCTCGTTAACAAAGCCGACTCTCGATAGGTTCCCGCAACAGATGCCAAGAGCGATGTCAATCGGAGCGTGTGCACGCGCCGGGGAAGACAGGGGGGGATAGAGGGAGGGGATCGGAGTGATTGACATGTTTTCCACGGTGGAATCCATTCGCGTTGCGTCGTCGAGACGGTGAGATGCGTAATTCTTCATCCTCTCTGGCTACTACCCTTCTCTCCTTCTCTCTTCCTTCCGTGGACTTAAACTTTTCCTTCCCTTCAGAAAAACCTCGACGATGATTCTGTCGTGATTTCGGTTCCGTATTCGCCTGACTAAATTGGAAAGACGTCCTCATCCACTTGGACATCATCCCACGATCTCGCGAGATCACGGAGATTTCGCATAACAGTATTTTTTATATCTCGGCGAAACAGGTACTTGGATACAGCGCGTACTACGTCAGTGTCTGATCATCGGCGTTGAATTTTTGTTCTTGCGCGACGAGATTATATTCCCGTGCATATTCTTTTATGCGCGCGCGTACAATGGCATCTCTTAGAAATCGACTGGCATAATAAATTTATACGAGTCAGCAGAGTCAGCTTAAGAAGATAACAGATACAACTCGGGGATAGGGGCTCTCCTCTCGCTCACGCTATGACTCGCGAATTCAAACTCACGTCCCCGGACGGATGGCTTTCAGCCTCAGTCAGAGAGGCATTGCCAGGACGTCCCGGGAGGATGGTAGTTGATCATAAATGACAGATGGACTGTGGCGCGAGCTAGCTGGTGTATATGCGTACGTATGTACGAGAGACTACATAGACAAGAAAATCTCGCATCGCGAAAATAAAAACTGTCATGTAACAAGTTAGCGACAACAAAGAGCGACGGAGAAATGGAGGAGAGAGAGAGAGAGAGAGAGAGAGAGAGAAAGAGATGGCAACCGAGATATGTAGTTAGACCGAAAGAGTGTCGTGCGAGTAACGGAGATGATAACAACGGTGATGGGCAGTGTCGAGTTTTGTGACATGACAGCGAGGTATGCAACGCTTGGCAGCTGTATACGCGCGCGCTTAAGCGGATCTCTCTGTTGAGATTTGAAACGTAACACCCGTTGCAGAACACAACACCTCGCAAGTGTAGCGGCGCCGATTCTAACTCGTCCCCTCTCCCTCCCCCCCCCCTACCACCATTCTACTCCCCCATCTCTTCTACTCGCCCATCCTTTCTTCCCTCCCCCCGTCCCCACGAGTTGCGATAGTCGGGTTCCAAACTTAGCTCGAGTCCTTCCCCCTCCCCGGCCCGTCCACCCTTTCTCCCTCTCGCTCCTATCGCGTTCCCTTGTACATCTCGGCCTACGAAGCGGGGCGACACGTTTAATTGGTAATCCGTTTAAAGGATTAGTAACTCACGATGGGTGTTAGGACATGTCGCTGGTCCGTCTGCAGCTTGTCCGTTTCGCACGGACAAGCCGAAGGACACGTAACCCAAGCACGCCGTCGTCGTGGACGCTTTCCAGCGTTAGCATTCGATAGCACTCAACAATCAGGGTCGACGGCCTTGTCGTCGTCCTTCTCGGCGGCCAGCCGAAAACGACAAAAAGGGAAGAAACGAAGCGAGACTTTGTTTTTTTTTTTTCTTTCTTTATTTTTCCTTTCTTTTTTCCATTTACCCGCGTTCGCCGAGCGGAGAACTTGTTAATCACCCACTCGGACCGGATCGTCGCTTTTGTGAGATTCATATATATATATATATGACATGTATAGACAGCGCGCGCGCGCGCTTCTTTTCTCTCGACATTGAAAAATAATCGTATTATTCCTGGAATGGACAAGCGAAAAACTCGGATATATAAATCGTATCGGGGACGTATTAATGAGAAAACAAATGCGCGAGAAAATTCGGCGAGACTGAAATTTTTGCCACGGCAAAGGAGATCGATTTAACCTCAGTCGTACTTTATGACGCGACTAAAAAGCGAGACCCGAGGGTAGACCTTCCCCCCCTTTTTCCCCACCTCACCTCATCCTCGCGCGCGCGCGCACGCACACACACACATACCTCGCGCCCGCGCGCGCGTGCATCCTCCTTTTCTCTCCTCTCCAATGTTCGACACGATCCCGCGGGGTGTGCTCACTTTTCAAACGAGCTTACTCTTTGCCACGCAAAAGCACATAGCCGGGGGGATAGAACGGGTTTGAAATCCGGCCTGATCTAATAGGGATTAACAGAGTGACAAATGTAAGAGTTAGCGACGGCGGGGTTGATGCTCCGCTTCTGCCCTATGCCTTTCAGAGCATCTCTCCTCTGTTGGAAAATATATTCGATGAACAGCTTAATCATTAAACGCGATCTTCACCGAGAATGACGAGAATCAAAATTAATAATCTTTTCTATTTTTTTTTTTTTTTTATTTTTTAACAGAATAAAATTTATTAAAGCGATCTTGTATGTGTAACAATAAATGAATCATCGTATTTATGTGTATCATGCGTATATTATTAAATTATAGAATATAACGAATTAATACGATTATGTTTGTTATGAAGTTGTTTGTCTCGTTAAAGTGCCTGTTTAAAATGAAAATGCCGGATGTCGAATTACAATGATAGCTCGATCGGAACGCGATAAGTAAATAACGGCGCATAATAAATTATAAAAAAGAAACGTTTGGCAAAAGCCGACTCACGTTTACCAGGAAATCGATCCTCTAACCGCTGGCAACGTTCCGAACACAGTCCGGCTACATATTTATATTCTTATGTAAGATCCGGGGTAGATATAGAGAACACAAGGGAAGTACTTAAATTGGAGGGAGAAACGCGCGCGCGCGCGGCGAACGTTACAAGCTGGCGGCTCTTGCTCGAAGGAAACCGACGAATCGAGCTTAAAAAACGAGATGCGATATTAAAAATACCGTACGTACATCGCTCACATAAGAGTTACATCTTTTTATCTGGCGTAATCTGGCGAATTATTACGTTACATTTGTACGAAACGTTCATATTTAAACATGAAGTTTTGTTCCATTAACTCGGTGATTAATGGACGCGTTCTTTGGGTGGCCGATAATGTATGTCGATTGAATAGCTTCACGTTGAAAGGAGTATCAGATATCGTTCTTTAATAACGAAGACAGGACCCGGGCTGAAATTATCGGCACTTCCGACGCGCTAAACTCCCCGCATGGGTCATCAATCAGCGACGGCGGTCAAGGAGATTCACCTGGCCTAATTTTATCGATAATCTCCGCGGGATCGATCTCCCCGATCGGAAATTCCTCGTAATAATAGACAAACGTAACCGCGACGGGTCTGCCCTCGGGTGAAACATATTTTTATGACGGTCAAGGAAATATAATAGAACGTTAAAATAATATGAAATTTTTCTCTAAATTTCCTCGCAAATTTTTTTTCGTTCGTTATATTAAAAAGATTTGTGATATTTTTTTTTTCAATAAGATCTAATATGTAAATTTTTAATGTTATATTATTCTAATTATATGTGTATACGCACATATTTTCATTTTAATTTTATTATTTTAAAAAATACATATTATATATATTTAATACAATAAACCTTCCAATATCACGATAAATAAATTTCAAAATTTTAATTTTTATACTTAAAAATTCTATTATATTTCTAGTTATATAATAAAAAAATTATATTAAAGAAATTATATGTGATAAGTTAAAAGTAAGAGAAATGATCTGATCATAAAGAAATTTTGTTAAATTTTTTTTTTTGTTTCAAAATAAAATAAAAATTATTTTATCGTTATACTGCATTAATGTTAGGTTTTACTTTTATAATAAACAGTGTATTTTCGAACTTTATATAATCCATAAGTATCGTACATATAACGCAGAACGTATTCTTCGCACATATAAATAATGTCATAAATTTTTCTGAGAAAGAAAAGAGTTAGTCAGTCAGCTGTGCTTTAAAATACATATGTCGTGTAAAGCATCCAGACAAGATCTACGCATAGCGGAGTGTCTCGTACACTTGTCCGGGGGCATACTTTGTGTTTAAAAAGCAGAAAGGGCGAACGCGCACGACATTACGCGACGACGTCGGCTATGCGGTTCGTAATAAATCAAATCGTGTTTTTCAAGAGGGTGTCGGCCCGCGAACCTTCCGTGCACGAATGGTAATGAAAACCGTTGCGCGATACAGTCCGATAACATTCCCCGTGACCAAAGACGGGGGACGCGCGCGTTTCATTTATACGAAGACGGAGACACAGCGACGACGAATCGTTGTCGCAAAACCCACCGGTTCTCTCAAGTACGTATTCGCTCTCATCTCTCGTATTCTCATTGCTCGCATACCTGCATACATTCGGAATCGAAAAAGAAACGGTTCAAGTAACTACTCTCTTTTGGCTTTGAGTTTATACAAGACGTTTGAATTAAGGCGTGCCTTTTTTTTCTAAAGATGATCCAACATTTAATATCATAAATTGAATAATTATCGAAAAATCACTTAGTATTATTATCGAGAAAGTTTTATATTTGATATAAACTTCTGAAAAATCTAATTTTCATATACTTAGAAAATATCTAAATAATTATGGAATATTTTATATCAAATTCTAATGATTTTATATATTATATGTAAAATTAATATATTTATCTCATATAAAAATATTGATTAATAAAAATATTTTATTTTTGATATTTTAATTATTTGAATTTAAAAGCTAAAATATTTTATATATACGTTAAATTATATGATAAGTTAGAATAAATCATATTATCGAAGGAATGAAAAAAAAACTAGCAACATATAATTGAAAAATAATATAAATGGTAAATTCAAATATAAATTACTTACTGCATACCGTTGCTCGATGCTTTTCCTCTCTTGTTCATCCTTCACTGGTTCCTTCTGGCACTTACACTCACTCGCGAAAACACGATTAATCATGATTAATTACATACGCAACGATCGCGAGACACTTTGCACGGCACTCCCGATCGCGAATCGAGCACGAAATACGCTCTTTATTATAATGTAAGAGAGAGTAACGCACGAAAATACGATTCGCTCAACATTTACACAAGGCTAAAATCATACACTACTTATGACAACAATGCTATCTCTATATTTGATATACTCGTATGTATTAATTGTAATAATTATAGAGAATTTAATTTCGATATTAGTTACAATCTTATTTAAGAAAATAATTCAACGATATACGAAGCATTCCATACTGCTCGAATGTCTCCGTGCCAATGATACACAAGTGTGTAATGATAACAAGTCTGCGACATGTAAACAATAGCGCGCTAATGTTTACGTCACCAAGGCTGAACCATTATTATTGATATTCCGCTGCCAGTATATTTTACGTATTATTTAAGTACGTATATAACAATAACCCAATTTTCTATATATATATATACACATATACATATATATTTTCTACAAACGTGGGTCAAAAAATACTTTCTTAAAAAGTTAATCTCTGACATCACGGTTATTTTATACATTTTTACAAATATCAGGAAAAGTATGTGTTTTTCAACAAAAAGTACTGAAACAAAAGTTGTAGAGAATTAAATTATCTTTCAAATGAGATCAAAATTATTGTAGTTTGTTCCATTAGGTTTTGAGATAACCAGTTTCAAATGTGCAAAAATGTTTTTTCTGCTATCGACGATAAAACTATTTAAAAAGCTTAGTATTACGAAATCTATGGAAGGTACTATAGTCATTTTGATCTCATTTGAAAGATAATTTAATTCTCTACAACTTTCGTTTCGGTACTTTTTGTTATAAAACGCATTTGTAAAAAATGAGAAAAAGAACCGTGATTTCAAGGATTTTTGGGTGCTAACTTTTTAAGGAAATATTTTTTGACCCACAGTTTATAGGAAACTTTTTATTGTTTTTTATTGTTTATTGTTTTATTCCATGAAAGTTAATTATTCATTAATCATATTAATAATATCAAATTATCTCTCGACTTGCCGCGATCGCGTTTAGAAAAAGAATTCGATAGAAAGACTCGCACCACTACTACTCGAGCGTCGTCGCGCGAATGATAACATGAGCGTTCGGTCTTGTATTAACAATAGCGCGCTAATGTTTACAGGCTGCGACCTTATTATTATTCGCATAACAACATCCTAGCAATAAAGTAGTGGGGTGGAATACTTTATATATGGTTGAATTCTTTTTCGTGATTGTGACAAATATCAAAATAAAATTCGCCATGATTATTACAATTAGTACATACAAGTATATCAATAATAGAAATAGCATTTTGATCATGAGTAGTATTATAATATTTAAACGTGTAACTTTCGAGTTAATCATACTTTTCGCGTGTTGTTTTCTCTGATAATATATTATAATAAAGTGTGAATCTCGAGTGCTCGTTGCGCGATTGAAAGCAGCAAAGTGTCTCGCGATTATTGCTTATACAATTAATCATGATTAATCATGCTTTCGCGAATGAATATAAGCGCCAGGAGAAAATAACAAAAGATGAACAAAAGAGAAAAAGGAGATTCGGGAAAGCATCGGAAGCGTCGAATTGCGATAAATAATTCATAAATTATTTGTCATTTATATTATTTTTAATATATAAATATATTGTTTTCTTTACATTATCGTATAATATATAAACGTATATATAAAATGTTTCAGGTTTATTTTAAAATATCTATAATAAAATATCTGTAATAAAATATTTTTGTATATATTAATTAATATATATATATATAATCATACTTGAATATTTTATAAAATATTTCACAATAATATAATTACTTAAATATTTTCTATATCTGTCAATAAGAGTGACATTCCCCTCTTTATGCAGTTTATTCTGGCGTTGAGTCCATTTCGATTTTTGTCTCTGTCATGTTTCGGGACAACCGCGGTGTAATTAATGCGCGGTACGACAGGCAAAAGAAAAACCCGATCTCTTCTGTACGTCTGTCATGCAGGACTCGTCCGATATGGTGGATGAGCGATCGCGAAATGCATGTCCCTTCGTGAGAATCGACTTGTTCTTACGATATACAAACCGTGGCCGGTTTCCGATCGACGCGTATGAATATATACATATTTGCCTGACAGAATAATATCGATCTGTATATTATCCGCGAATTAAAGTAAATTGAAGCGCGAATTTTTATCATCGCGCATTTCTTCGACACAGCGGATGTTGAATAATATATTAGTTTATTCGGATCTTTTCTTGGGATAATTATCGATTAATTAATTTGACGCGAGCACGCCAGCGTCACACATTTCGTGTAAAATAATAAATTAATATTTGTGAAAAGAATTGTAACGTATAAGGAAAACTGCATATTAGACACTTTTATATCTTTGCTTCGAAATATACGATGACTAAATACGATGACGTAATCTAATTTCCGTTAATTCGCCTAAGATGATTGTTTCACATATTATGTGCTAATAAACGCTAAATATTTATATGAATTTATCGCCTACTTCGATAACTTCCGTCTTACTCTTGACGTATATTAAATTATTTAATAATAGAGGCACTTAAAAGCACGAATATAGCGAAGATTACATTCTTCTCTCGTCACTTAGTATTTTAAAACCAGCTTAATCAGAGAATAACAAAATTTCAGAATCATGGCATGTCGATAAGCGTCTAATAATGGCAATGGTCGAAATTTTTAAGAAATCTTACTCTATAAAATACACTATCATCGACCTCGTGTCCGTTTCTAATTTAAAGTGAAAGATCAATGTTCGAATCTCATTTAATTGATATTTGAAAAGTGCCAACTATTTTGAAATTGATTCTATCCGATGATTCTATCCGATTCAAATATCTGATCATTGATAATTCAATCCGAAATTGCTCGACGAACGACAGAGAATATGACAGCTCATTAAGATTCCGGCTTATTCATTCGGACTGGGAGTGGAAATCGCCGCTTCTGCGAGAGCGAAAAGACGGAAGGATTACGTGGCTTGCGCATCTTTCGAGAATGGAACCACTCTCACGCGCTCGTCTTTCTTCTGCTGGCCACAACTTGTTCTACCTTGGACCAACCCGCGGCCGACCAGCCGCGGTTTCAGTGCCCGGATACAGCCTGCCGTAGCCGACACGCGCGCGATTTGCTCTCGTCGAGCCCGAATTTTTACACGTACTGGAATCACCTTCGGTTTATTTATTTCGAAAAAACGAGTAGAGTGAGATCTTCCGGAATATACAAAGTGAGTGATAAGGAGGCATCGGGTAAGCGAAACAAGTGATTTCAATCGCTCGCTGTTATTATATGTTTTTATTATCGACTTGTGATTCTACAATTAAAAATACGATAAAAGAAATGGCTGGAAAAAAGCAAGTCCCTTGTAAATAACGCATCTCAAATCTTAAAGAATACTTAACTCCTATCCTTGCTATCGGGAAATCGCGAGTAAGATTCTTCCTTCCTTTCGAGGCGAAATCTCGGGCGTATTATTCGATCGGAGCTCCGCGAACGGAATGCGTAAATCGTATTTAATAATGCGACGGCGACAAGAAAGCGTAGTCTCTCGTACGAGACCACACTTGGGAAATCGGCGCCCTTATTTGCCGCCGCTTAAATTAATATAAGCGATCGGGATCCCTCGTCGCGAATCGCTTCATCGAGTATGCGTACCGTGCGAGCGCGATTCCGATTGCCGTCTCTCGTCTCATGAAATTCCACGCCGGCATATCGCGTCGCATCTCGATGATTAGATTTTCTCAGTCTCGTTGACGTTTCAATTATTATTTTGTAAGTATTATTCTTATTATTTCGAAGCATCGTGAAAAGAGTGCGTAGTTGGAATTACACGCGTTTTGAAAATTTTTATGTATTTCCTTCGATTCATTTTCGTAAGAATAAAAATATATTAGCGTATAATAATCTTTTAGAAAGGCGAAATAATATTATTCCTTGATGCAAGATTTTTCTCGCGCACGTCACGTGTTTCGTCTAGGAAAGCGAAGCGTGAGATGAAAGTGGAGAAGTTTGAGATGATTGTGCTCTCGACACTTTCTCCGGGAGTGCTTTGTAGCCCGTAAACTTTGTTCGTTCGACAACCCTCGGACTGGGAGAGGGGAAAAGCGAGAAAATGCAGCAGCAACGACGGCGGCGATAGGCGAACCGAGAGCTGCCGAGAGCTTCCAACCCAAGGCGGTTTTTTCGCCGGCGGTAGCTGCGCAATCATTTGTTCAACACACCTCCAACAAATCCAATACCCTTAGTGCGAACATGGATTTTCGCTGCTATGTGCATTCGCCTTTCGCGAATAAAAAAAAAATAATATTTGTATAACATTAGAATATTTTTGTCATTAATCTTATCGCTACTCTTTTTTAAGTGGCTTATAATGTATTTAATTTTTTAAATAGAAATAAAAATATATAATTTTTGAATTATACATGCAAATGCGCGATAATCAAAATTCTGTACGTGAGACTGTTTCCTCGACTTTCGTGGCTCAAAAGTACTTGTCGCGGATTGATTCCACGGCGACATGAAAATTTGTTTGTATCGCGACGCAAAAGCGTTTTCCCTCGGCGATTTTCAGCCTGTCGTGAGGAAGCGGAGAAGGAGAAAACGTGCGAGGACTTTGGATTTATTCGAATACACTTCTTCCCGGTGGAAAAACGCGTCGCATATACCCTGCTGCTCGGAGGGTGCGTGGAAAAGGGCCGGATTCCTTAATATCCCCCCGGGACTCCGGGATCAGATAGATATCGGTTAGGTTTGGCTATCTATTCAATATGCCTCCATTATTTGGTAGGTGATAAGGTGGAACGGTAGTCCCTTCTCTCCGTTTCGCCCTCTCCTCCCCCCTGTCCATATGCTGAGATAACTCAAAACTCGCACGACCTACAACGTATCTTTGCCTCCCCAGGGAGCTTTCCGATGAGCGATAGTCCTCGCCTAGTCTCTCTTCTTTTTCTCTCATCTCATCTCGTAATACAGCTTTCATCTCCGATACACTCATTGTTTACATCTACGCGGAGTGAATTAGTCAGAATGAGGATCATTAAAAAAGAGCGCGTTAATCGTTTATTAAAATCACTTTCAAATTAGATTGACAATAATATATCAAAGCACTTGAAAATAATAAGTGACACATAAAAGTTGAGAGGAAAAATTTTGTTAGATTAGATACATGTTCCATGAATGTCTTTTTAATTTGGATATAACTTTTTCAAGATATTAATTATTTTCAAGTTATGAACAATTAAAAAAAAGGATTTTTTTCCGCAAGAATTTTGTAAAGAACAATCAAAAAGTTGACAAGATTACATTCTTCAATTAATTTCAAGCTTAAATCGAATTTTATACTTATAATATTAAAGATATGTAATGGAAAAAAAATTGAAAATTTGCGAAAAGTGACGACTTTCCTCGACAAGGAAAAATCGAATCCAAAAATTGATCTAAAAATCGCTATTAAAAAAACATTCGATAATTTTGGAGCACCCTCTACGAACCCTCTTTTACGGAGAGATGAAGTACATCGAGTATAACAGAGAGAGCTACAAGATCTCGGAAGAAAACCGACGACATTTTCTCGCACGCGTTTCCCGGCGTTCATTTGTGCGAATCTATTTTGTCGCGGCTTTCGCGACAACGTCAACGTCTTCTCTAGCTCCTAACGTCGTCGAATACACATTCCCGCGAACTGAATGCGACTCGACTTTCTTGGTTTGCCGAGGTTATACCTCGCGCCGCCGCGCACCTTTCCACAGAAGAAACATGGTGTAGGGTCTGTAAAGGCGGGCGCGTATCACGGCTCGTATCTCGACGGCGGCGGTAAAACCGCCGAGGGAGAAGAGGTAGGGGGTAGGGGGAGGAAGGCGTGAGCCCCTAAGGGTACACAATGGGGCCCATATGTTTGCGGGGGTGTATAACGTACCGCGCTCCATCGGGACCTCCTCGATCGACCTTCTCGCTCTCGTTCTCTCGACGAGGTTCCTCGCGCGCGAATGCACTTGGCTCAGCCGTGTAGTTTTGTGAAATACCGTGAGTCGATCTCATGAAAATGCAATTGAGTCGTCGAGCGAATAACAGAGAGCGATTAAGTGTTATAATAATAAAAAAAAAAAAAATCATGTATTTTTTTTAAATATTATAACTCGATATAAAGTTTTCACTCCTTTTTTTATGATTTTTTTTCTCTCTCTCTTTGTGTATATAATTGTAGAATATAATACTCGCACTGCATCGCGAGCGCACGAACGCGAGACGCGCGCACGCGACGGTGAACGTAATAAATACGACGAGATCTCGCCCGTTAGTCGAGGAAGATTATCGCAAAAGTGGCTATAGCAGCCTTGTTTGATACGACACGCAAAAATTTATGATTACCCCGTAGGTATGCGCGACCGTTAACTACGTAGCTTCAAGTATCGTGTACCGCGTTGCAATCGCGCGTGTAAACGGCGCTTCGGGAAATCTACGTCGCCATAAAGGCCCGTATCGTCGAAGTGAGGAACGTATGCAGGTATTACAAAAATGCTGGCTTTAATTACATTTGGGTACGTTAGTGCGAGCAGCGAGCAACAAATACCGTCACGTGATATCGCTTACGTTAGGAAGTTTTCGAACTCTCCGTTCAGGTATGCGAATTACGCTGCGACGCTCTGGAGGAAAAAGTCAATATATATTATCTATTAATATACTAATAATCTAATATATTAATATACTAATATATTATAATCACCCTATATATACATATGTAATATATGCGTATAATACTATATACACTAATTTAATAATATAAAATTAATCGCGGGCATCTCTCGTGAATGGCGTCTTCTGGATAAAGAACGATTAGACCTAATTAGAACTATCGTAATGGAAAGACGTGTGAAAGCTCAACGTCGTCCAATTAAGGGTCATGCGTATATGGACACTAACGAGTTTTAATGGACTCGAATCGAATGCACACATCGAGTGGCGCATTGGCAGGTCGCGTCAATCAGATAACATCGTCGAAACGTAGTAGAAGAGAGGGTCGCTGAAGTGCCGATAACCGCGATCCGGCTTCCTGCTTTAATTTAATTGGACGATCGCCAGTCACGCGTGCCGCCTGATAAATAATTAACGCGTCTAGTCTAGATCGATTATCGAAGCGTCGCGTCGCGTCGCGTATTGTGGGGAGGAGGGGGAATAAAACGAGGGGTAAAGCTAACCCAGGGGGGGAGAGAGAGCTGGCCCGAGAGCTGGGCGTGGACGAGCTCGTTCGCCGAGAATCATTTAACCCTCATTTACTTATTACAGAATTACGTTGCCTTATCTGGACCGGCGATAAGAGACCGCCGAATGAAAATGTTGACCGTCACGCGAGCCGCGAGATGTGTTCTCCGGAAGTTTCCGACATCCACAGTCGTCGCATTTACAAAGTAAATCGCTTATCCGCGATCCGGCCATTTGCCACACAATGTAAGTAAGCACGGAAGAACCACTGAGATTTCAGACCGTATTTAACGCGAAATCGATGAAAGTATCGCGTCCGTATACATAAAGCAACTTGGGAGGCAAATTACCCAGTATTCCGCAAATACATTATAATTAATGAGCGCGATTATTAACTTAAAGTCGCTTTATCAAGTACAGTCATTACGGCAAATGTTTCTTATTAGTCGTAAAATATCCCTCCGCTCGCCGCGTGCTCGCGATCGAGTAATTTGGGTCGAAGCATGTCGCTAATAACGCCCCTTCGCAATTGTTACAATATGACGTGCCATTTCCGTGAAAATATCCAGCAACGGCGGCGGCTCTCGAATATAAATTGATGCTACGACTTTTGGAAGAGCTTTCTTTTATGTGCGATCGATTTTTTCGTCAATAAAAGATTGATTGAAAATTGATGAGAAAAGTACGCGGCAAAATTGGGACACCCAGAATACGCCAGAAAACATTCCACATACATACAGGCTCTAATGACCACGGCGATTATGCTGATGCGCGTATTGGCGTATAATGTAGCTTTAAGCTGAGAGAGAGAGAGAGAGAGAGAGAGAGAAAGAGAGAAAGGAGATCTGTAGGCGAACGGGATGGTCCATCATTACGGGAAGGAATATTAAACGTAATGTACCGCTGTGTGTAATACATGCTTGAACGGCATCACGAGCTGGCAATCTACCTTCAGAATACTTAACGATATCGATTACCTGCTTGCGGGATCGTAAACAAGTGGACTAGTAATAAGCTTTTATCGTAAACGATATAAAATGGCACGTATAATTATAATGCCGATATACACGTGTAACGTCAACACGACAGAGCCATCGTATACGTACAATTCAATATGATATTAATATTTTCGTTACATTGTCGTCCGCGAGGAACTGTTAGCCTTCGTCAGATGACGCGTACCAATCCCTCTCACATCGCGAATGCATTATGTACGAGGCTGTTTATTTTCTTGTCCACTGTATTCCGTATTGCCGTATAGATATACGGGATAAAACGTAAGAGGCCTAATGGACTCGAGCAATTCTTTTATCCAATACGGACTATTTAATTTCAACGTGATTAAAGAACGAAAAGTTGTAGAACGAACAGGTGCAACTGTCCAGCTGTCCCTCGCGCGCAGACGACGCGCTTACCTGTCACAGGATATGTCAGTCTCTTGATTCGGCTAAACTAATATCCCGACGCCATCGTCGGTATCGGTCTTATCTTTGTCTCACTGTGCCTTCTCTCGTAAATCCGAGAGGGTTTCGTGAAGCAAACCGGCCGCCTTCTTATCGCCTTATGCAACGTTTTTTTTTCACGTGTCCGAATCCATCCAATTGTCACATCCAGTCAAATAGAAAGGACAGTAGCGTTTCTGATAATTTTCTCTACGAAATGTATTTGTTCATTCTGAATAAACTATAGAAAAAAAAAGGATATTTTTTCACGAGAAAAAATATTCTTTATATCTCCTTTGCGCGACCAGAAGATAAATATTACTGCGAATGTGCACCCATGCCGGAGCTCTGGAGCTGGCGTTCATTATAGCCGCTTAATGGCGCGATTTACCATTGAAAAAAGCCGGCGACACCGTCTGAATGAGCCATTACGGGTCGCTCTACAGAAATAATTATCGCAGTATTGACACAAAAGGGGCGCACTGGCTGGCACGGACGCGGCGAATGCCTCATTGGCGGGATGATGCGAGCGAGAGAAGAGGATTTCTCATCCCTTTTGCACGCATCGTCTGTCTTTCCATCCATTGTCTCTTTTTTTTTTCTACGATCTATTTATGTTTATGCGAAAGAAGCGCGCGCGAAAGATAGAGAGATGAAGAGTAACGAGATAACATACACGGAAGGAACGAAGGATATAAAAGGAAAGAGAAGAGATGGAAAGAGAAAGAGAGAGAGAGAGAGAGAGAGAGAGACAAACTATGACGGAGTCGCTCTTGGAAAAGCAGATTGTTTGTTTGTCAGGAGCGCTCTTTCGTGCGCCCAAACAAGTGGAAACAAATAATATCCTGGCCGCATTACGAGAAGGAGTCGATGGCGAGTCGGGAGGATTCGATGTGTGCAGTTGGGGATGTTCTCTCTCTCTCTCTCTCTCTATCTATCTATCTATCTCTCTTTCTCTCCTTCTTGTCGCGGCTGCCCCGGGGCGACAGTAACGAGGCGAACGAGTGCCGCACGTTCCGTCATTAATGCCGGCCTCGGGCCCACGCATCGCACGTTTTTCCTCCCCGCTCGCTTTCATGATTTAATGCACACATCCTCCAGCGGATACAACGGTCCCACAGGCGAATCAACCGCGCGTCTTTCGGAAATTGACTGGTACGTTTAATGAATAATAATCGGGACGTATCAGTATTTTTTTGCGTTTAACTTTGCCGTCTGCTAAAAGATAAACGTTCGCATTCAAAGAAGTCATGAAAAATGTAAAAAAAAAAGATGTCAAATAAATTTCTTTTTCTTCCAAAATAGCAGTTCTCTATAAAAAAAGAAATTTTCAAAAATATACTAGCTAATATAATAGTTTTGTACGAAAACGGTATTAAAGAAAGAAATAAAAATTAATAATATGAAAAATTATTAAAATCATAAAAGAAACCAATATTATTTATAACGGAAAGTAAATTATTAGTTAGAAGTAAAATTCGAGCACTTTGGCATTTATTATCCATTTCTCGAGTAATGCAACTCATAAACAAGTATATTAATACACATAGTAAAATAATTCATAAGTAATAAATTATATTTATTTATTGATAAAAAATATACTTTTATTAATTAAACAATAATATTAAGCATTATATAATCTTTCTATGCCATTTGACTTTATATATATATATATCGCTTTCTAATCTTTCTCTGGTATCTCTGATATCTCTAGTAGTCTCATCTCTAGCAATATTTATAATTAATTTAGTGCGGACAATTTCGCGTTGTTATGTAAATAATTTTAATATGGCAATTAATTTGTATACGCGCGAGAGTTTCGAGAATAGAAATGGTATATTAAACGAACGTGTGTCTTTATGAGCGAAGCACGGTGTATAATCAATGGACAAAGCAGTCGATTCCACGGTAAAGCGCACCGCGGTCAAGATCGTGTCGAAATTGGCCGAGGATAGTCATAAAGGAATAAACTGCCATGACCGTCATAAAAGCGACCGACGTGGATCAGTCAGGAAATTGTCGGCACGACGAGGAGGACATGCTGGATGATACGTTCTTTCGGATGAGTGTACGAAGGAACGTCATTGATTATCCTCGATAGACTCGCGTGAAATTCCGGGAATCCAGTAATTTAAGTCTTTTACTCTTGTCAGAAGTGATATCGCCTCGCTAGCCCGGCAATCGTTTGATCAATCTAGATAACCGCGCATTTATAATTACAAAAACTGGACTCTATGTCGTAAATAAAACAAGGATGTGAGCAACGTTATCGTGTTTCTCGAGAAGAATTTTTTTTCAAATTCTTTGCATTTAAAACAGCACACACTTGCTACGTCCAATAATTCTTATTGCGTGCCCGTTTCCGTCCTCAACTAGCTTCATTGATTGCTTCACGAGTAATTAACTAAGCTGATAAAAGTACGTTGTAAAATTATCGCGTCATTATCGGGCATTTACATGAGTTAATTCTTGATCCTTGTCTGGTTCTTTTTTTTTTTTACGCGAGTATTAGTATCGATAATTATACTAGCTACCTCGTTGCTATTAATGAATTTTTTTAAAAGACGAGAGCCCATTTTCCCTCTCTTTCTCTCACTCCTCTCCTCTTCTTTTGACTCGTCGTATCCGCACGGCGGCCTGTATATCCGTTATTTATCCTCTGTTCGAGCGCGGACCGGCTTAATTGCTCAGCCAACATCGGTAGCACTACCTCCATTAGCCTACAAGCCGCTTCATTTACACTTAGTGCGCCGCGTTCTGTGCGCAAACGTACAGAATGTTTCGGCGTCTTTTGCACTGTTACTCGCGGCCCCTCATCCGAGAATCGGCAAACCGATCGTCCGCAGAAGAAATAAAGGTTTCTCCGCGTTTCATCGCATAACACACATGTGTACATGTATATCTATAAATTTCTTATAATTAGCATTTTATGAAATTCTTTAATAAATCGCGTGATATCAGAACGATTCCGCTCATTCTAACTGAAATATATACGACAAATATAAATATTACAAGTTAATTTTTGTACAAAGGTCTGTCATATTTATTATTATTTAAATTATTATATTATTTTATATATTATTATTTTAAAAGATATAAAATATATAATTATAATTATACTATATAATATATATATAATTATAATTATATAGTAAAAGATATAAAATATATATAATTGATTTATAAGGCGCGACTTTTTATATTAAAAAAATTACAAATGCGATAAATATAGCGCGGAATTTATGACACTTGTATTCTCGATAATAATCAAATAAATAGAAAACAAGCGATTTGCGAAAATCGAAAGACCCTCATTGCTTCTCTTGTCGAAACATTCGATGCGCGTGCGCGCGCGAACGGATATGCGCGTGTATATTTTCCGCCGGCAAATGCTACCAGAGTACAAGTCCGCGCTCGAGTACACTGCATACACGGCAGCTAATGGTTCGCATTGCACAGGTAATCCCACCGCATGATCGTCTCTTTCAGTTGTACCTGCTCGACACTCACCATCTCCACGGAACACATGTAAATTTATCGCATCTATTCGCTTATACCCCGATGACTAAGGCCTTTATGTGATCGTAAAAAAAGGAAGAGATGAGAAATCAATGATATTTTCGACTTACGAACGATTATCACAAATTAGCAATTAAATAAGTTAAAATAGAACGAAAATGGCTTGACTAATTTTGCGTTAATTTTTTAACGTTTTTTCTCATCAGCAATCGAATTGTTAAAATTTTCGAGATCGTAAATATATTATGAATATTTTTTTTTTTATAGAAAGATATTTTAAACCAATTTATTTATGTTCGGCGAAATTATTTTAACTTGATTATATTCGAGATCGGAATCATTTTCGGTACATCAGTGTCGAAGCAAAATTCTGTTACATAATTGAGGAGGGCATATTTTTAATCGCGCGATCGATCGATCGCTGATTTTTGACGGTTTTATATTTACAACGTACGGTGGTTATTATGAAAAAGATCAACAATTATTCACAGTGTACGCATCATGAATAGCAATGATATGAGGCGGTAGTCATCGCTGCAACAGATTTTCGCGATATTGTATTCCAGCGTATTTTTATTTTGTTTTGAAAAATAAGTACTCTTTCTCGAATGAGCTCAGACATAGCCAAGTGTTCGGTTCCATCGCTGAAGTAAAGACGCGCGATTCCCAGTTGGATGTATGCTAGCCGACTTCCTTTGAGGCGTATTCTTCGAGAGGGTAGCCTGCGCACCCTCCGAGAGCTTTCACAGGCAGACAAAGCCAGCCCTTTCCACGGCAGTCTTCGCACCCTCCAAATATCTCTACCTCGCGTTTCTCGATCCTCTCCCTCTCTCTCTCTCTCTTTCTGTCGTGCACACTCTCTTTCCGCGGCACGACGACGACGACGACGACGACGACAGAGCATTGATTGCAGGTTCACGGTCTGGAACCTCAATTGTCGCATCTAAGGCACGCTTCCACGCCTCGAACAATCGCCTCGCTGCCGCTCTCGTCTCGTCCTCATAATCCACCTCCGTCTTCACGACCATCTCCTTATCCCTCTCCACTTCTGTCGATGAGAGGCGCTTCTCGTCTGAAAACGAGATGCTCCAGCGTCGTCGTCCTCATCCACCGCGTCGTTTCATTCCGACAAAATATTCGTTCAAATCACGTGCCCTAGGCTGTTGTTTTACCGTTAGTCCGCGAAATCAAGAATATCGAGGTATAAGGGAAACGTTATCCAATGATAATAATAATAATAATGATAATGGTTAAAATTTTTCTCTCGTCGTAAATGCCGCGATTATCGAACATCAGTTGTGATATCGTAGAGATTTTAGAAATACATTGTCGTGTTCGCGAAAATTAACGATAACGTCGAGCGCTCTGCATAATCAACAATCTCGGGCGTCGACATTAACAGAACCGAAAAGGGGTTACCGCACTCTTTCTCGCGAGGCGGTTATAGTTCCTCCGTTGTAACCGTAACCCCTCATTATATACTCGCATCGTGGCCCGTTATTAAAGCTGTTTCTCACTTTTACGAAACAAAGAAGCGCGAATTAAGCAATAAATACGCCGGTGCCTCCTGCGTGCAGGCCGACCGGTTCGGACCGTGACGCGGCCAGGTGCGGTGTATTTTACGGGACCGAACTCGGATCGCTTACCATCTAATTGCAATCGACGGTGTTTCCAAACTCGCGATCGCGATCTCATCGCAATATAATGTAGTAGCCGTAATAATTACAAATTAGAGTTTTATCGCTATCTCATCAAAGATTATGCCATCATTTTTCAAAAGATAATCGCACAAAAATTGTTAGAAACTTTTACCGCGCTATAAATTCGCATCCTCGCATTCACGGCCGATCTATCATTAGGGCGATGCAAGAAGAGGTGCTTGTACAAAATCACATTGAAATTAGTTGTACAACGTACAGCTCTAACGGAGAAACGCTTGCACAGCATGCGGCGGTATTCTATACGGCGCAGATACGTTAACACGACGCGAGTACAATGGACACGCGCTTCGCAAGGGAACAGAGAAGGTCGAGTTGGAGGCGGGTGGGTGGTTTGTTGCGACAATGGCGCGGTTACTTTGTCCAGGAAGTACAGCACCATCGCCGAACCGACCCTCCGGCTTGAGCCACCAGACGCTAATGCAAGTTCCGGCGAACGCCGGACGAAGAAGGATAGATAAATGCATCGAGAGAGAAAGAGGAAAAAAAACGCGGCAGGAAGCGGAAGAGGGCTGAGGTGGCGGAATAAAAATCGTACCGGCGTCCAAGTAAAAATGTGAAAGTTTACCCCGCGATCTTTTATTATCGCTTTGCTCGACGGCGCCGGTACACGGGTACCGAGCTAATTCCGTTCTATCTATCCCTCGCACCGCGAGGAAAAAAAATTACTGCGGGCGGGAAGGGAAAAGGATGTTGTGCGCGAGGAAGGAGCGTCCGGATCGCGTTTTGCGAGATGATGATCCTTCCTCAAAGGAGAATCAAAGTGTGATTTATTAAACGCGGTAACGTCTTTGCGAAAATCGATTTACTGATTACCGGCTTTACATATGATTTATTTCCTGTTCGCGTTTCAGGAAAGATAATGAGCCTTGAAAATCTAATTCGAATATCTATCTTATCAAGATTATCGCGACACACGATGATGATATTTTCGAGTTTGAGGCATAAAACTATTACGAGCAATCTGTATGTATCAGCTGTCATAACGCATCCTTGCTTCCTTGTGTGACAGGCGTTTAAAGTATGACCGGTTTAAGGGGAGGGCGGTGGGAAGGTAACCTTACAGGGGTCCGTGGAACGAGGGCATAAGGATGCAGCCGCGCCTAATGCGCGTTTCGTGTCAACGAGGGCGACGGGTTCGTATAGCGACGGGAAAGGAGTCGCACTATCACGACTCGAGGAGAGTCTCTCTCTCTCTCTCTCTCTTGTAGAGAGAGCTGTGCCGCCACCGTCGGGAAGGGGGGAGAGGCTGAGGGGGACGCGGGATGTGGGACACGTGTTTCCAGGGTCCCGATTACCCGCCGTCGCCTTCTTACACGCGTACATCGCTATGCTCGCGTAATGTCCCTGTCGATAAAACCCCCGAGGCGCGCGCGCGCGACGTCCTGATTTATACCTGGTATGAATATAGCGACGCGCACGTTATCCACGTCCTCGGATTATGCTCGTCGCAAATGTCGTGGAGCGATATATCCGTCGGAAATCCCGCCGCGACCGCGAGAGTGCTCGTCGTACCTTGGATTATTTTTATGACGAGAATCGCTCGGAGACAATACTCTTTCTCTCTCTCTCTCTCTCTCTCTCTTATTATTCGCATCTCATCTCGGAATATTTCTTTTCTGCCAGACTTCTAATCTTTCAATTAAAATTTTAAAAATTGCTTCTATTCCAAAATTAATTCTCATTTTAAATGGCAAAACAATATTATATAAATATTATGAAATATTGTGTGTGATAAATGGAATCGTTCTTTTCTTTTTTATATAGAACGAGCTACATAATTAGCGATATCGACAAAGTTGAGTAATTTATTCGAGATTTCGAGTCCGGTGTAGACGGCAAACGATCTCCCGGGTAAGCGTATAAATGCGAGCGAGCGAAAGAAGCTCCCGTTGGGATGAGGAACAGCGCACTAGAGAAGAAGATAGACTAGGATAGGAGGGTGTTTCGGTGGAAAAGCAGAGAACGTGAGTTGTATCGCCAACCACGGCTTTAATAAACCCCCTTGGATTCCCGGCGACGCACCATTGTGGCGGAGTCACTCTGATCCTTAAGGTGGTAGGTCCGCCTATCTTTCGCGTCCTTCCTTCCGGCAGACTCCTCTCTCTCTCTCTCTCTCTATCTTATCCTACTCTCTTTTCCCCTCTATCTCTCTCCGAGGTTTCTCAATATCCCTTTGTTTAGGGTGCTCGAGAGCAGTCGCGGAGAGCAAGGATGTCATGCGCCGGCAAAAGGTTCTCGCGCCAATCCTCGACCCCCGACGACTTTACCCGGATTTCTCGCTTACAAGACTGCATTCGAATGCTGGATGGAAATGGATGTTTCTCGTGGTCACCACTCGTGATGATACGGATTCGGAATTTGAGTCCACGAAGGTATTAAATTTATTAATTAAGCGATAAGAAAGGCTAAACAGTATCTCATCGCTTTGGATCGAATAAAAACGAAACAATTTATAAAAATAAATAATCGTCAATTTTTTGTTTTGATATATTTAATGTCAAAATGATAAAATATCATAACGATTGGAAATCGACGCGTAGAACATTTGAGAGTGCGGATATATTAATCATGTCGACACGTAAAGAAAGAAAAAAGAAAAAAAATGTGTTGGGTCAGCGAGACCGTTGATGCATTTTCCTCGGCACGTGACCATGACCCGCCTATATAATTTAAAGAGTCATCTAGATTGAGCATGTGTACTCTCATGATACAGCTCGTTTCATTTTTCTCACCGCGTTCTCGTTAGAATGGCCTGCAGGCAAAATACTGCGCCCACTGTCGCAACGAGTGGATGGGCGTGCGTCGCGAGATAATCAATCTCGACCCTCTCGATGATAGATTCCATTATGTTCGGAGAGTAAGTCCGGTGGCACGCGCGTGGCTTTCGGCAATGAACGCTCGAGCGCACTTGAAAAATAGTAGGACTGTTAAGCTCTAACGAGGGTATGTGTAACACTCTAATCCACTTATATATTCGAAGAGTCACACGAATATACGTTTTACGGGATACGCAACACTCGTTCGATCATGTGTCTCTACCTGCCTGAATTTTTTTTGGGAGACGCGACAAACGACGAAGGAAAAATCTCGGTGTCGAGTAAAATTAATTAGACGGACAATTGATAAACAAAATTATCGGAAAGGAAGCGATGTCTGGCAAAAATGATTCCCAATCGAAGATTCGTCGCTGATGCGATTATCTAACGCGCGTTTGAGTTTATCATCTGGCCAAGCTTGGTGAAAGCCGCGGCAAACCGGTTAACGTATCTATCAATAAATTCTGCTCGTACACATATCGACATTCTGCATTTAAGCGGCTATAAGCGCGCCGCGCATTTTTAAGCGCAACGGCGGAGAGTTGTCAAGCCTTCTCGTTATATCGACAAAACGTGTCTGCTCATTACGTTGACAGACAACGCCGACAGAAACGAATGCGACGGCGAACGCATATTCCGTGTGATCTGTCAGCTCAGACCCCCGGAACGGTATAACACGAGGGGCTGGATATATATACATAAATAAAATCGACCAGCGTTTTCCACCGCGAAGGGAGAGGATCGCGTTCGCGAGAGACAGGATATCGCGTTAACGCGACGATTGCAGGTGAAACCGACTCTTGTTTTCTCTTTCTCTCTCTCTCTCTCTCTTTCCATTTATTCATAAAGGGGTTGGAGGTCCGTCGAGATACGGCGGCAAAAAACAGCCGGGGAATCGCGGAATGGAGAAGAGGACAGAACAACGAGAGATGGACAGAAAGGGGAGGGGAAAAGGGAAAAGCATGGCGTTGACAACAAGTTGCGTTCGGCAGGGAACGAGCGTCGCGTTTGTATTAAAAGCTTGCAAATTCGTCGCAGAGAGAGCTCTGTCCGGGATGCAAAAGAAAGCGATGACGAGATAAACGTGCCGAAGAGGAAGGAAGAGAGGGTGAGGAGGAGAGGGGACAACTAAGGTTAAAGGATGGAAAAAGCGGTGGAAATGCCGGATATCCTAGTAGCCGGCGGCGGTGCCGCTTTCCAGACTGATATTAACGCGAACGAGTATTTTTAATTATTACTTGCGAATGTGTGCGCGAAGACGAACGAAGACGCGCGATGAATAATGAAATAATGTGCTGCGGTTTTTTTTAAATTGAATCCCGCCGCTGAACAAAGTGCCGTCGCGCGCTTCCGCGACTGAATTTTAATTTTGTATGCGACGGTATCCGGTCACGTGTAACATTAATTATACGCTCACGGGATTCTCATAATGGAAATTTCGCGAAACTTCAATTCTACGGGCTTCGCGAAAGAAAGCATGACGTCGAATAAATTATACCCTCTCGCGATTCTCCTCTATAACGCGAACGTTCGGAATATTTGCCCAGCTAATTTTTAACATATTTGTACTCCGCGTCCTACCGTTGCCCTCAATTTACTATATTCCCTTTCGAGCGAGTTGTCCCGCTGTGTACACGACAGAACAAATGTGCTCACGGCAAACGTCTTGCGAGTTTCTCGGAAGCCCGAGACATAGCTACCAACTTGCAAAATACGCAGTCGTAGACAATATTTATCGTGCGTGCCTCCTTCGGATATCTGTATTTGGTTTCCGCCGACATTAAAAGTTGTGCCGCGTCTCTTTCTAAAAAGTTATGTCTTCCCTGTGGTCCATTATACTATAATATATGTAAAAAAGTATTTTTCAAACATATCGAAATGCGTGTATGTATGTATGTATGTATGTATGTGTGTATATATGTACGTGCGCATCGCTCTTGTATCTTGCATGCAATGACCGCTTTGACAAAGTATCCGTGAATAGTGGAGGATACGGTAGCAACGCGAGAAACATGGCTGCCGGTAATGGAGTTTACCTGGAACACTTATGCACGTAGACCACGCACGTGAACAAATGCATAGTGAATTGCTGATGTAGAGAGAGAGAGAGAGAAAGAGTGAACCACGTAGGAAAAGTACCGCCCCCCAGGAAATGCACTCCTGTTGCATCCTCGCTCCCCTTTCCTCTTTTCCGTTCGTATATATATTTCTCGTACACGCCAAGATGGTCGTGTAATCATCAGACATTACGTTCGTACATTCTTTATCGAAAATATTTAACAGACACAAGTGTAACAGAAAACTATAACAGCATATATATATATATATATATATATATATATATATATATATATATATATACGATTATATTGAAATAACTTTTAGATCACCAGTTATAACCGGTGTTTATACAGAGAATAAACCTACGACTCTCTTTTACATCGGTAATTGCAGGAGAGATGCTCGGTAATTTACCAGTAAACCTTCGGGCGTTTCTTTAGTCAGCCGAGGGTCCGAATCATTATTATCGGAGCAATAAAGGAATCCCTCGATCGTAGCCTCGATGCTCCCGGCGGTACTCGTAACTTTTGATGTAGTCGTATACCGAGGAGAGCTGGTTTTTTTGTACAAATTTTTCAAAACAATCGAAAAAAAGACAATGTCTCTATCGTATTTGTTATTGACTGATATATTTAAATATTCGCTAAAATTCTCAATTTCAAAAGAGAGTAATTTTTCGCTTTGCCTGCTGTTCAAAATTTAGTTAAGTAAGTTGGTTTTATTTTTATATCCTTTGCTTGTGTTTTTTTTTTCACGCAGCGCGGTTCCACGACAAAATCGAAACGACTTAAAGTCAGGCTTAAAACAGTCCACGTTGCCTGGCAGATCCCCGGGGGACACGCGACACTTTGGGTGGCCGGTCCCTCATCCGCCGCCGGATAATGGATTCCCGGGGCTACACCTTGGCATCAGTTATTTTAATCCGACGATTAAAAATGTCAGACACATGTTCGTGAAAGGCGCGATTTCGCGCTGCGCAAGTTCGGAGGATTAGATCCCTCGTGGCTCCGACGCGACACGATCCGAGAGTGGTTGCTCTCTCGGATCGTATAGCGCCGGACACGTTATGTGCCGCTCGATTTCAAGGACCGAGGGCTTTCCTTCCCTTCCTCCCCGCACCAAAAAAAAAAAAAAACAAAAAACGTTCTCTCGATAAAATATTGATTTTATCGAAATGCTTTATTTTTAGAGTTCTATTTCGGATAATTGGATAAGTAGCTTAATTCATATTAATTTGTCGAGACGAAGCAATGAAAATCGCGTTATTCGAGTATAAATATTTCGAATGGGATAATATACGCGCACAATAGAATCCCGTGAGAAATATTAGACCGGAGAGAGGATCGCGGTCGTTTCTTAAGCGTGACTGTAAATTTGAGCCGCTGTCAATAACACACGTCTCGCTACAGCTGTTTCGCTTTTCAGACATTATGGATTCACGTTGTTCTCGAAATGACCGAGGTTCATCGGACAGTTGAGAGTCACGTTCTCGCCGAAGAGACACGACCGCACACAGGTGTACCGCTGCACGGATCGTATAATTCCCAAGGGGCGTTTGCGGGGGCGGAGTCCGTAAAGGAAGTGCACAACTGGCGCACCACGTACATGTGTATATGTGCAAAACGCGCCGCCATTAAAGTCGAAACGATATTATGCGCGTGATGAAGTGCGATTGATAATGGCATGTCGAACGATTTGCACCGCGTTCTGGTACAAAATGAACGGTCACCCGGTAGATAACAATCACGATCCCGATTCTCTCCGATGAAACGGAAAATGCATATAAAATTTTGTTTTTTCTCATTTTATTTTTCCTTTTTTTCTGCAACATTAAATACATCGAGATAGAAAAGGGGTATGTGTGTTTGGTGTTAAATTATTTGTCAACTTTTTCACGAGGAGGCTTTGTATCCGCGAAGCAGGTAGGAAGGACGGTCCAGGGGGGAAACCTGAACCGCGGCGAGAAACGACTTGATACGTCCCGCTGCGTTCGCCAAATTCGCACGTGTGTTAACACGGCCGTTTCACGCGCGCGTATACACGATTATGCTCATCTCACACCTGTCCACCGCACTTTAGGTATTCGCGGAGAATACGATGCTGAGGTATCGCTAATTGGCTTGTCCCCTCGAAATTTCTCTCACACCTGTATTCCTTATCACTCTCGACGCAAGAGTATATTTCTTTCGCGCGTAAATGAGTAGAGCTATTGTTCTCGTGATTAATATAAAACAACGAAAGATTGCTGTGTTGAATAATAATCATGCTTCTTGTTTTTCTTTGATACGCGAGATGTATCGAGAATCGAACCACCGGCGATTTGCAGCTCTCAAAAATTCAAGAGAGAAAAAAAGAGGAGAACGCACTTTTTTTT
Source organism: Cataglyphis hispanica (assembly GCF_021464435.1). Taxonomy (NCBI): domain Eukaryota; kingdom Metazoa; phylum Arthropoda; class Insecta; order Hymenoptera; family Formicidae; genus Cataglyphis; species Cataglyphis hispanica. The sequence goes on from NC_065974.1 coordinate 1,976,185, forward strand.
CTTACCGTTGCAGATGCCAGGTTACTAATTAACGCAGCCGGACTATAAATCTAAAATTGATCCCGAGTCCTCTTTTTGCTGAATGGTGATTTTGAATTCGATTGTCTATCGAACAGTTCAAGTATTCAACACTACCAATACACAAATTTTTTTTTCAGTCATAAATATCGAGAGAAATTATTTCTTTCTTTCTAAAGAATATTTCTCTCTTTCACCCTCTATTACAAAAAGTAATGAAATGGATTTCCAATTAATATCTAAGCTAATGTTATAATTTTACCGATCATTTACATTGTCGACCAGCATTAGGATCAATTAAAAATTAAATGATTACAATTAAAGAATAAGCATTATTAAAAATCGTGTCTCTTCACCGTAAAGCGATGCCTCGGACAATGATGGTGCGAATAATTTTTTCCAACGAATCTTGAGGAACGGGACAAAATAATTCTGGGCGAGAAACATAATTTTTCCGTCCGTTAAGCATCCCGGTGAGAAATCATCCCCGTCGAGTTTACCGCTTACCAGGTGTGAGAGCGCGAGCGCGCGCGACTATAATTTATAATTCCGCCGGCCTGGTGTGAGTTATGGCGAGTAGGTTGTGTACTTACCAATCTACTTCTCGTCATAATGCACTCACTCACACACCCACGCACACTCCCTATCTCTTCCTATAAAGCACATATACTCCGGTAACCCACTCGGTAGCTTTCGCGCGTGATTATATCACCCACGCGTTTATCTTGCAGCGATGCATCGGAGGCACGGTACGTCAAACTGTGATATTGTGAACTAGACACACGTAAAAGTGTGAAGGTCACGTTCATTTTACGAGCGACTACTGGGCGTGCATTATTAAGCTTTACGGTCTTTGTTTGTGTATCCGAACGCGAATCGAAAGCTTTCGACGCGAGCGTTGATCAATTTGATTGATGAGAGGCATCATAATTTGATTCTCGCACGCTCGAATGTGTGCTGTTTACCTAAGCGAGAGACTTGTCGCTAAAGTCAAGAATTTTTATCATGATCGGGCACGCCAGCCGGCTTTACGAAATCTCAGCTCGCGCCGAGACACCGCGATCGCTATCTACGGCATTCCCGAAACCGTGCGGGAATTCGTGGCGTAAAGGAATTTCTCTATCTCTCTCTCTCTCTCTCTCTCTCTCTCTTTCTTTTTTCTCTCAGTATGGAGAATCGTACGAGAGACTGACCGTAGGATATTTACTACGCGACGATCCGGAAATCGCCGCGGGATTGTAATGGCACCGTCGACGGCACGATCCGGGGGAGAACATTTGCGCGCTTATCGCTGGATCGAGAGGGGAATTTTTTTCGCGAAACACGTGTTAAAGCATGCGATGAAGTTGCATATGTATCTACGTGATTCAAAGACGGCGGGATGAGAAGAAAAGAAAAAAGAAAGGGAGAACTCGGGAGAGGAGAGCAGATCGTGGTCGAAAAGCGAGTGAAGCGGAATAAGTCCGAAAAAAGACCGAGAAAAGAGAGAGAGAGAGAGAGAGAGAGAGAGAGAGAGAGAAAGAGGAAGAGAATAGCAGATATCTGGAATGGAAAAGAAAATAAAAGAGGCAAACGATATGCGAACTAGCCGGTAATGTATCGTTCTCACGCTAAAGCCGTTCGCCTGCAACATTGCGTCGTAGGTAAAATAAGAAAAGACGATAGTAGGATAGATAAATAGTGGAAAGCAGGCGAAGGAAGGAAAATTGCGCGACACATGAAAGCTCGAATTATACAGTATCGGGCAAGTAGCGTTCTCTTGCCGAGAAAAAAAAAAACGGTATTGGCGGCCCCGGTCGTGCGATATAAATATCTCGTTTCTCTCTGACGGAAAGAGTAAGGAAAGAGATAGGTATATATGGGAAGAGACGGAATATCGAGAGAAAGAGTTGCAGCGAAGAAGAAGCCGATCGCGCGCTCACCACAATGCTATCTCAGCGGCGGGATCAAATTGTCAAAGGTTGGACGAGCATATTTCGCGTGACCCCGTGGCAAAAGTGGCCAAGTAGTGGCGAGAATGGCCGCGGTTCAATTCCTCGGGAGTACTTCGATATATTTGTCGTTGCGCTCACGATCGTGCATTATGTACGTATATACAGAGACAACTCTCCTCACCTCTCGCTCTTGTCCCCTGGACCGCAGGTTCCGATGTATGATCACCGTTCTCGGACAGAGGCGCGAGGACGATGCTCTTTCACGACGGGATTCCACCAAATATAAATCTCGTCGCTCCAGGATCTGTACCTACTCTCCGCGCGATGCTAATACTAATCTATTCGAGTCGTTGACCGAGAAACAGCGATACAAATTATAGTTAAGATTCCAGCAGGGTCACGATCATTAAATATTTTATATAGTCATATCGTGTACGGAAATGTCTGAACTTGTTTATTTATTAGTTTACTCATATCATCTATGTCGCTATATATAAAAATTTTATTTTTCTGAAAAGAGAGAGTAGGAATATTATATCTCTCTCATATGCACGTAGACGCCTCAATATCCCAGATTAGTATCCCATCTCATAGTTATTCCCCTCTAGCCGAACCAACATCGATCGTCGACTTGCCTGAATATGTAATCAAGGATCGTCTCGCGGAAATGTTAGCGGCGATGGTATTCGACCATCCGCCGGCACCTTTACTACTCCGGAACGCACTTCTCCGAGTAAAGCACAATATATACATCGCGATATGTATCTGCCGTAAAACCATACTTAACAGCGTGTCGGGCCAGCGCTCGTTCCTACAGGACGATGATCCTCTCTCTTTCTCTCTCCCTCTCATGCTTCTTGTGATTTTCTTTATTTTGTTAATCTCTCTCTCTCTCTCTCTCTTTCTTTCTCTTACCCGGTTCTATCGTTCTCATCTCCCCTCCTCCTTTCCACGATCTTCTTCTACCGACTATCTTAAATACTCGGCGCTGCGTGTAAGAGCATTAAAATACAGGCAACCGCTCGTCTCGCGCCGTCTCCCGTTCCCTTCCTACCTTAGGACGCGGTCGGAATTTCAATTTCGCGCGATTCGCAGCCGCTAAACGGCCGTCTATTTGCATGATAATTGTTGCATAGCCTATGAGATTCGCGCTACCAGTGTTGCTCCCGATATCTCGTATATAATGGACTACTCGCGCTATACTCGAATCTTTTTCTGAAATTCCATCTTCCCCCCCTGTTTGCGTATCTCTCGCACGGTCTTACATATTCATTCGAACTTACATAGTCGTTCATTTATACTAACGAAGGAGTTATCAATCCGTTGAACATTTTATGTATTATTAATGCACCGAGTATACATGTATCTTTTGATATATGCCATTGACAAAATATATATTATTTTTAATTCATGAAGTAATAAGGGGCTGATTTTTTTTTCTTTTTTTTTTTTTAATAATCACGTCGTCATGCAAACGTAACGAGGAACAATAACGTTTCATCAAACAAAGACGTTTCGTCTATCCGCTGACTCGCGCAATCGTAAATCAGTAATCTCGCGTAATAAATTGCGACCAAATGCGGAGAACAATCGACATCCTGCGAGCGACGAAGATAGTGCAGCACCTGCGTCATGCCCTCAGCGTGGCCGCAAAAGAACGCATTATGCCACGATGCTCGTTAAGTGCATCGCTTATCCTCCGTCCGAAATGTGCTTTACGAAATGCCAATAATTGGCCGAAAAATTCGAGCGCGCTTATCTGCGGCCTGCACCTGTCGTCGAGGAAGGCGTCCCCCGTGCATGCAAATGCATGTACGGACTGCTTCGCATACCAAAGATCGATATCTTGGATAAATTGCCGCGGTAAACGAGGGTGTAACCCGTTCCGCGGGTAACGAGCTCTCTCCATTTTCGCGGTATGAAACCTTCGTGAAAGTTCGTAGATAAAATTTGTAGCATCCGCTATCTCTCTCCGACGTGCAAAACTTTCGATGCGTTTTACCTTCAACTCGCTGTAGTTGGCTATATAATTCACTTATTTTGATTTATTTTCAAAAACACGTGATATGTGTATATATATAAATACTATTGTTGTGTTCTCTCTTCAGAATAACAACGCATTTTATTTCCGGATTTTGTCGACGGACGAAACTGCCGACACGGCGAACATCAATTTTGATAACGATTTACGAAGGAGGGGGGGAGGGGGAGGGGAAAGATACGCACCGGATGCTGGGAAAGCGAGGCAATTCTCGAAAGAGACGTCGGGTAAGCAATTTTCTTATCGGGGCGTCATTTCCGGTCGTTTATCTCATGGCTTGTAGTTAAGAAGGGACATTGATTAAAGGGCCATTTTAACTCCCGATAAAATACCTCGGAGCAGTCGTCGTCGCGCACCGCCTTTCTCTCACTCTCTCTCCCCTTCCCTTCCCCTTTCGCCAAGAAAGTCGTCCACCCCGGTTCTTCATTTCGCTCCTTTTGATTCAATTTACGAGTAGGATGGCATCGATAAAGGTACCCGATCTTATACTTAGTCGCCCTCCGCCGCCCCCCCCCGCCCCCTCCTCTTACTCCCGACTCACCATCTTGCATCGTGGTATCTACCGCCCTTGCCCGTTCTCAAATACCTGGATTCGCCTCCATTTCCTACTGCTTGGAGTTGGCCGTGTTTCGCCTCCGTTTCTCCCGGTTTCCTCCGTCTTTCCTCGCCTCGCTCTTATCTTGCCGAGATCAAATCATTCGATTCCCTCCCGCGAGTCGAATGGCCATAATCGTCTTGCTATTACCTCGAGAGAAAAAGAGGGTCGTTGTTCCTACTGCTATTTTCCCTTTCTGGACGTCGCAGAATCGGATGGTCATTTTACTTCACGCTGATACGACCGGTCAATAATAGTTCACTTTTGACAATGTACGAGATGAAGAAAACCCCGTCCTTTTCCCTCTTACGATTTCGCCAGAGAGATAGTGTAAAATAAACGACGCGATAATTTGAATATTCAGTGTTTACCGCTAATTTATTTCGAAAGCTTTCGCGATATTTCAAAATACTTTAACGATAATATAAGTCGTAATCCTTTCTATAAGAAAAAGAATATTAATTAACTGTATGTGTATGTGTGTGTGTGTGTGATGTCTATTAATTTCTATTCAAGTTCCCTCTTGACTCTGCGCGTACAGAGCTTTACTTCGTAATACAATTCTTACGGCGATAAGGACGAATTTCAGATATATCGTCGCCGGAGACAAATCTCCGGGGAAATTTACATTTTAATAATAATGGCCGACTGTGTGTCAAATCGGCGAGCGGAGCTCACGCCGGGGCTCGACGAGGAGCGGGTGGCTGGCGTCGACAAGACGCGACCGAAGTTTGATATTTCGCCGAAAAGTCCTCGCATTGTCTAAAAGTTGATGGCGTCACCCCAAGGAGGAAGATAACATCTGGTGCTGCCTCCATCAACAGCCTACTCTACCCCACGCCCCCGTTCGCGCAACCATCCCTATCCGCGAGGAGTGAAGGAAACTCGTCTTCAATTATTCTTGTACTTCCCTCCCCCCCCCTCCCTCCCTTCCCCGCTTCTCCTTCCTCTCTCGTTCTTTCTTACACGCGCTTACCGCGCATTGCCACCATCCGGTTCATCCGCGCGTCTCCTCTCCCAGAATCTCCTTAAAATCCAACCTCTTTCTTCGCTCATTCCATCTGTCACGCAGTTCTGACGAACAACGAGTTTATGGAATTACGAGAGTCAAAGCGGAATTCATTTGCATTCTTGAAATACCTATATATATATATATAAATATATATACTGTTTGCGCGACTTGGGATGCACACAGATGTAATCGCTTTTTTCTTCAGATATCTCGTCATTTGCGATATTTATTATTTATTTCTCGCAAGAGAAATTAATGCGAATCCTAATGTTCTTTGTTCCTCGGGACCTTCCGACCGAATTGGTCCATGAAATCGAGAAAGTGCTAATCCTATCAATCAAAATATATTAAAGCTCGGCCCGCCTTTAGGCCCCTCCCTTACCCTTCTTTTCTTCGCGACTTCACCCTTTTAATAAACTCTCGCCGGGAGCGAAAGGAGCGATTTAAAGAGTTTTCGCGGGAAAGGAGCAGGTTGCGAGAACGGGGGAGGGTCGCAAGAGCTGAGACCTCGGAGTCCGAACAGCTGGCCTTTGAGGGTGTCGTAACTATTTAATTCTAAAAGACATTCGTTGCCCCTCTCGCTCGCACCTCAGCGCGCAACCCGGTCCTCTTCTCTTTGCATCACAAAAGAACCGCAGGAAATTCCAATTCCCGTCGAACGTCACCTCGGGATCGTCGACGAACCGCCGGTGGCAGCCTTTGTTCGACGTTATTATTTTCGCATTAGCAAGAATATGTACAATAAATTTATAGAGACGATAAGCGATCCCGGAATACTATCGTATTCATCGATAAACACGCTGGATACAAGTTTTCCATTATATTTTCGCGAGAAAGAAGCGACATCGTATAAAATTTTCCGACTAATTGAATTGATTTTTCAATAACACGCGATACGCATATTAAATTGATTTTTCAATAATAATGCAATTTTTTGAAAAATTTTATACTTTATATGAATTTTACCTTCCGTCAACACGCAAACGATAACGTCGATAAATCTATAACAACGGCTGTAATCTGCCGACACGGAAGCGCCACACTGCTGGCGTTCACACGTGTAACGATCAGTAGGAGTCATATAAAACACAAACACATTTTTCATAATTACGCATTGAACGGATGCGAAACGGATGATGCTGTGTACCTTTTTGGTGGCAGCGAGCGGACACGCGAGAGCGTTATATTACGCCGTTAAATATCATTTGCTAATTAGCTTCATCGCTCGACGTGTAACTATAAATTATTCTGTCTATTTCGATGTACGGAAGCTCTGACTTCCGTGTTCGGCGTGAATTAACTATAATATCGCGTCGACCGTTTGGAATTGTGATTATCCTCCGCGCATTTTAAAATAATTAATATTTATTCTGCTCCCCCTTCTCTCTTTCCCAACGCACGTGTGTGTGTGAAATATAGGAAATTTCAATTTTTCAAAGCATATAAATTATTATGTTCTATAATGGAAGCGTTCTATAATATTTCTCTTTGTCTCTCTGACATTCTCCACAACTACGAAACGCGCGACTAGATTTATTTCACGTGAAACATTCCGTATACCGATATAAAATATTTAGCTTGTCCTATTTTATTGTATTACAATGTATATTTCGCGAGGAGAGTGTTTTGTTACGAAGCAGTGGATAAAACATGGAAGAAGAAAGATGGAGATTTTTCAGGCGCGACATTCTGCTAAAATGTCTTTCTAGTCCCTGAAAGGGAAAAAATAGCCTCGCATGTTCCCACTTGACACTCACATATTCAAGTATTGTCCCATTTCGACCTCGCATTCTAATAAATCCTGAAAAACATCCGAGATATTTATCGTTCGCGATAAAATAACGTTAGCGCCTATATTATCGCGTGTCGCGAGAAACTATATATTCTATCTCGCGATATTGATCGATAAGATAATAACAAATCTAACATTTTCCTGCCTTTATCCAACAATATGATTTAATAAAAAAATAAGACTATCGCTAAGGTTATCGCGAAGAAGAGATCACGCGGAAAGTAAAATTTTTCACCCAAGCATGAGATCGTAAGAGGGCGACGTTTCGAAACGTCGTCGCTGGCGAAACATCTTTCGTCCACCACCATCTCTCACCACCTCCCCGTCTCTATTTTAGCTTTAAGGATGTCCTCCGAAAACTGGTAAAGTGCAAGGTACAATGCTTGGTGGGTACAGTGTGTCCGACGTTCCTCCGGGGAGCGATCAATGATAGGCCGGGGGTACGAGTCACGTGACCTCGCCGCGGGGAGTTCGCGCAATGCATCACCAACCAACCACCCAGACCACCACCCTCCTCCACCACCCTCCTTCTCGCCACGGCTCTCCACCCGATCCCCTGTATATATCCTCCGACTGCCTCCGTCATCCTCTCCTGCGCGCTCCCCCTCCACACCCCGCAACACCCGTCCTAGCCAGCCGTCTCGTATCCGTGGTACCCCACTCTTCACTTTTCATCCACCCTTCGTGCAAACCCCCTCCCACCTCTCCCCGGCACCGCCACAGAGCTCGTTCGCCCGCCGCCACCACCACGTTTCTCTGTACTCTCCACCGCGCAGACACGCTGGGAGTACTAAACGGGATTGTTGCTACGTTGCTCTTGGCGACCAGCAAGTGTCGCCGTCGTCGTCTTCGTCGAAGACGAAGGCAGCGCTCCGCCGTTCCCTTTCTCATCACCTCTTCTTGCCCCTCTCTCTCTCTCTCTCTCTCTCTCTCTCTTCCTCTTTCTCATCGCCCAGCTACGTCTCCACCGACCGTTTCGGGAAATGGAAATGCTATTCCATCGACGGAATATTCGCATTTTTTACATTTGATGATGCTCAATGATTAGGTTCGAGTCGGAATAATACGCGTGAATTGATGGTCACGTGAATTGACTCTCCAGCTTTCTACATTGACAAATGAGAGATCTTGTCGTGAAATTTCTTTCCCTTCGAGAGAGGAATGAGGAAATGAGATCGATATCGTTGCGCTTATTTAACGATCGTCTGATTTTAGTTGAACCGCGGCTTTTCCTTCGCATCAATCGCGCCGCCGTAGCTCTTTTTTTCCCCGCTTTTAAGAAAATTAAATTTCTACTACTTCGATATAAATTATTTGGTTCTTTCTGCCAGCACATTTTTCTATCGTTACTCGACGTTTCCGCTTTCAAATATCAATTACGTTATTGCTTCTATATTATTATTATTTTTATCATTCCGCGATTTCCCCAAGTTGAGAGTTTATATATATGCTATCCATTTTCATTACTCTTTTATACGCGTTACCATACGTATTACACGCACAATGGCAATGTCTATTAAAATTTGTTGTTGAAACCAATTTGTTTACTCAGCTAGTTTTATGCGTAATTGCAGCACGAACTACGAGAAGAAATTTTTTCGCAATAAAATACTTCGTCACGAATGATGTAAATACGTCGCTACTTTTCACAAGATTGACTTCCCTAAATTGAATTGAAACTATTGCTTCGCGATATCAATATCCAAGGTCTCGAAATGGTTTCGCCATTGACCTACTTGCCGCAGCGAAGCCGATACAAGCGAATCGAGTGTAGCACGTAATCCGACGTGACCTGCTCTAGTAAGAACATAAATGCTTCCACAAATTCCGCGAAACATCGACAAATGCATCGCAAGATTTATTTATCATGATTTTTTTTTCCCACGATTATTCCATTAATGTTAATTAACGTGTCGTAGTAATAATATTATTTAACATTTTTAAGTCCGATATTTCAATTAAATATCATATGTATGACGAGAAAACAGGCGGTCACACACGTTCGTGTGATAATATATAATATAGCTCGACGACTCTTGGGAAATCATGGTGTCCATTACTCACGACAGAGAGTAGTCTCAAAAGAAAACAGAGAAATATTTTGTGGATCTGTCAACGGCTGTACAGCGTGTTCGCGCCGCACAATTTTTAATTTGAAAAATTCTTCAATCAACCTCTCTCTTCTCGGCACGCGAATATTTTCTTATCAAAAAGTCTGTCTCGCTTATGTTTGATATTAGATAGTAAACACTAGTTTCTCCCTAATAATCTCTCATCAAATAATATTAGCCGCCATCAAATATAGCTGATTGACTTTACAGCGACTTTACTGTCGTCGTTTTATACACGATCGCGTGCGCGGTAAACGTCAGTTGACAACGCCAGTGTAAACAGGCCTTAGTGGCCGTAACACCGTGGCAGAATGCCGGCCCTTCGACCGGTAACCTGTGCATTCTACGTGTGGTATGCTCGTTAACGATCCCGTCGGCCGCGCGATAACTTTAAGATTACTGCCAACACTTACATCTGAACGCTTACGCCGTGAAACAACATTGCCACTGATTGCGAATGAAACAGTGAACGCGCGCGCCCGAGTTGGCGCGGCGTAGAGAAAGAAAAGAAAATGTAGAGTAAATTTATTTCTCGCTCACTTTACCCGCGCGATAAGGGTGGAATTATTTCTACAAACTGCTCTCCGTTAATTACCCGCGTATATAGCTCGGCCGGGTAATCTAGATCCTGGCACCTGCCCGGCGAAATTGTGATAACGCCTAGTGTGAAATAACATTAACGCGGTACCATTATTATAGCGCCATTATGCCGCTGCTACACGATTAATCAGAAATTGTATAGTTAATCACAATTGTAAGAAAAAAAATCGTATTTAAAAATTATATAAAAATATATTAACATTATTTTATTTATGAAAAAAAAAAAAAAATTTATAATTCTTTGATAATATCGTTAATACTCTCTCTCTCTCTCTCTCTCTCTCTCTCTCAAACAAAAGAAATTGACGATATATCTGACGTAACGTTCATGTTTACACAAGCTTTTGTATTTATTTGTCTTTAGACACTTTCTCACAGCGCTCGGAGCAAAAACGAGATACGATATGACGGATGGAAGCCTCTAATATCCAGTAAAGTCAGCGTGCAAACTAAGACGGAGGTATGAACACGCGGATGGATTATGGACGTTTGCGATGCATGGTCCGCGTGCGCCCTTCCCCTCCGCCCTCCCCTCAGCGCGAGCTTTAGGCGCGTGCGAGCCGGATTTATGACCCCCATTATGACGTTGACGTATCGCCTTCGTGAGGGTGGCCTAAACCAAACCCAAGGCGAATCTAAGCCCCGTGTATCTAAGCCAACGGCTAGCCACAGGTCACCGCGACTGGTACGAGAATACTTGGGACTAATCCTGCGGTTCACCGTATATCTGCGATAGCTGTAACTAATGACGAGTTTCATCCCTCTAACATTTCACTCGCGTATAACACTTTTTTTTTTTACCATACTCGTTCTTTTGGAAAAGAATTGAACGATATTTTGCAAAGAAAAAAAAAAATGTTAAACGAAATTATATTCTTTACATTGGTAAGGGATACATCAGATACGAGAATTTGATATCGAGAAAATCAAGGATAGAAAAGTCGTTTAAACGTGACAAAGCGCAGACATATCCTTTCGGAAAGTCAAGAACATCGAATTAAAGGACTCTCCCCAAAAAAAACTGCCCGCCGAGCTGTACAAGCGACGCGCCACGAAAATTATTGGCATCTTCCGTTCCATAATGGTTGTCTAGCGCCGCAATAAAGCAATGGGGAGGGAGGGAGTAGAGGATGGGGTGGATTTAAAGGGCGTGCGAACTCGCTTTTACGCGTCGGATGCGAAACCCCCGATTCAATTTATATCCTTTGGCCGCGCGCTTCCTGCCTGCGGTGCGCACATCTTTCAGGATTGCACCACTTCGTCCACTTCCGGAATATTCCAACTCCCGTCTTTCCTCTCTCTCTCTCCTTCTCTCTATGAAATACGACGATGATTCTATCGGCAGCGGGCGTCGCGACGATTTCTCGAAGGGAAACGTGTGGAAGGGTGACGCAAATAAATCGCGTTGCAAAATGGACCGGGCGACGTTATAACGGTCGACGTCACGCATCGGCGAGTGTCAAAACACCGTGGAGGAGTCCGCAGCTCTTACTACGATGCATTAAAGGGAACCGGAGTTAATGGACAAACGAGATCGGCCATTCAAAGGCGGCCATTCCCCCCCCCCCGCCCCCTCCCCCAAGGAATTGTCAAAATACACGGCGAAAGATAAATCGAATATATAACTGACAATGAGATGCCGATGGGAGAACAGATTAAACAAATATCGTACATTCGTGTCTTATTAGTATCCCCCCTTTTTCCAAACACTCTTTCGCGATGTTAAATTCAACGAGATTCTATTTTTCAGCAATAGAACAGTCGTATCTCTAGTGTATCGAGGAGGTCGATTCTTTTTCCGAGCAAGACCGAGGTCTCGAATGCCGGTCTGGGAATCGAGCTTTACATTGCCGTGTATATGTAACTATAAGAGTCGAGAGATAAACGGCGGCGGTTATCTATCGAGGTTGAGAAAAGTAGAGTGAGAGAAAGGAGAGAGAAACTGGAGGATAAGAAGAAATAGGTAAGTTCTTGATACGGACGCACAGGAAGAGGAACGGAGTAAGAAAGATGGGACGAAAACATCGATTGCAGGGGCTTGTAACACCGCGGTACGAACAGAGGGATCAAGCCGAGCGATAAACCAAGCGGCCTGGAAAATGCCGGATCAACGGTACGATGTTTCAGCAAAAACTGCCTGGAATCGGAACAGCCTCGGCTCACAGGGATGGGCGGGAGAGACAGAGAGAGAGAGAGAGAGAGAGACAGGCAAGAGTCACTCGCTAGAGAACCACGGAGCTCCTCTCGTGGTTTCTGACTACGATCTCTGTCTCCCTCTTTCTCGGCGAACGCTTACCATATATATATATATATATACATATATATACGTGCGAGTACATACATACTACGAGTATAACCGTGTATGAATTTTGCGTTATGCCATCGTTCCATAGTCGCGCACGAGTCCCGATGGATTTATGAGAAAAGTAATGTGAATTAAACTAACGTGTCTCTCTCTCCCTTTTCCTTTCTCTCTCTATCTCTATCTCTGCGCTCTGCCTACATCGTGCTGTAAAAAAAAAAAGGATCTTTGGCCTCTGAAATCGAATTGAGGGTAATTCGCCGTAATAAAATATAACGAACGCGGCGGAACAGTTTGCATTGTTGCCGAAATAAAGTCAACATTAATTAATTATCCACGGCAAAATATATACTATATCGATATTTTAATTAAATTCCAGTATATTAAACAAAAGATAAGGTCAATGATCGCGACGGTTTAAAGATGAACATTTATACTAGTGTAAAAATAAACTCTGTTCAAGTATAGCGTGTTAAAAAAAAAACGGGTCTCTTCCCTAAAATTATTTCTATTTAAACGTATATTTCCAAAAAGCAATAATAATTGCAGGATACACGAGAGAAGTAAAATAAGAGATGGCCATCTATAAAAAAATACGTGAAACTTATCATACAAGAGGTTAAAAAAATTATCATTCTGTAGATAACTTATCGGACAATGGTTAATGAACGTAAGATTTTATTTAAGTATTTAATGTATAATACCGGCTTTAATTTCTATGTAATACGTAATTTAACAGAATATATCGGATTAGATACACTGTAAAAAAATTCAGTAAATTTATACAAATAATAAGTGTAAAAATTACATGATTAGTCCTGTAAATATAAAAAATCATGTAATTTAACAGAAATTTAGTAATTCTACAAAAATTATGTAAATTTGCCTTTTATTGTGTAAATATATCTAATTTATATGGAAAATTACATAAATAATAGAATATTTTAAATATTTTATGTAATTTTATCCTAATTTTTGGGTAATATTACATAATATGACGCGCCGTATTCGAGCAATACATAGAATTTATTGTTGTATTGTGTAATATTACAAAAAAATTTGGATAAATCACATAAAATATTTAAATTCATTTCACTTGCAGACTGAAAATTTGCAAACGCATGGAAATTTACAACTATTATAGTGGGTCTGAAAATTCACCCACTATCATCGGTGTAATTTTACACAAAATTTTTTTACAGTGTAAATCGTTTATTTCAATTCTGACTAAACGCTTTTTATCAACTGATACAAACGCAGTAGAAGCTGATGCATACCGTTGAGAGATGGCAACGACACACCAGATAGAGACTAGCAAGCCAAAGTTACCGATCAACGTAACAACAATATCACGGATTACACGACCATAAGCGTGGGAAACGTCAAAACAGTCGCACTGTTAGTTTAATCGTGCAGAGTACGTGAGATTTTTCTGGTTCGACGGATCCTTCAATCCGATTATGTAGTGGTGCGTCGAACATGAAGACGATAGAGGGCAAAGTAGTAATGCTAGGATCGCAGGGTAAGTGCTGGGTAGCAATATAAACACGCGGCAATAAAATTTTCCCTAATGTTATCGTTATATAATACCATAAATGGATGATGTCTGTTGACGTTTAAAAGGAACAAGTCACGAACTTAGAGACGCGATCACGCATCTCAAACATTAGTCATCCCATATTGTTTCCGAAACCATCTTTTGTTATGTCATGGAGGTTAGGTGAACGCGCATAAACCCAGTTTGAACCTGCTCCTTATTTATATTCATTACGAAATTCGATATTGCAACATCTGATACGATTGCTTGATTATGCGAATAAAATGTTCAATTAAAATCTCTCAGATGAAATATAAGATTTTTTTCTCTTATTTCTTTGTAGCCGTAAACTAATGAGAATATTATCGATGCATGAATGTAAATATATGCATATATATATATCGTACAGATAATATATATACAGATAATTATTAATCGCAAAAACGCTAAATATTTCGACCTGTGGTGGAGCTCAATGAACTATTTAATGAATTTACGATCATCATTTTTAGGATCGTTATAGGAACAATCATGCATATATTTTAGATGATTTAAATATAATTAAGTATATTTATATATCAACAAATGCTTTCTGGCCATTGCTATTAATTATTTCTCTTATTATTGAGATTTTATATGTTGAAGAAATTTTTCATTCTTTCTGAGAATTAAATCGTAAAAAAACGATATTTTTTTTACATTTCGTATCAGATATCTGTTTGACGCAAGTAATGCAATATTTACTTATATTACAACACGTACATCTCCGGATGGATAGAGGAAAATCCGCGTGACAAAATTCCCGATGATAGCGCAGTGCATTGATAATATGTAAAGTACAAATTCTCATAATCAGTTTTTATGTATATCTTTATATCTTTAATATGTATGTGTATATCTTTTTTATCGCAATTAAATTTTCTATACACACGAACAAGCACAATATTTGACTAATCACAACCAAATACCCACCGATTAGAAAATACAAAATAGTCTTTTCATACAAAAAAATCTTTTTCTCAAAATTTTTTATTTATCAGTTGCAAGAGAAATAAAATATTTAATACGAAACTATACATATTAGATTAAAGTTATAATACTTTTCGGATATATTATCAATAAAATAGGAATATTTTAGAAAATAATCCTAAGCAAAACAATACAGTTGATTTTTCATTAATGGCGATAAAAAAAGCATGAACTATGTATCCTGCGAGAAAATCGAAAATTGGGATGCAAAGAAAATAATGAACTGTATATACAATATATATATGTACGTACAATGTACTGAGAGAACTTTTTCAATTTTAAAATGTGAATTATATAATAATGGTTTTGTTTCTTTGTCATAGTAAAGAGTGTCCTAAAAATAAAAATTTTTGGAGATGATAGTACCGGTCATTGTAAAAAAAGTTTATATAAATTTGTGTCTGATTCTAAACATTATATCTGCGTATTCAGTATGTATGAAAATGTGTCGCATTTTACTAATCTTTCAAGCAGCTTATACGAGTTATATTTAGAACAGTCAAATATGTAGACATATATATATATATATATATATATATATATATATATATATATTTGTATATGTATACATATAGTATGTATGTATAGATTGTTTATATTGTGCTACACACAATCAGTTCGAGCAATTGAGAAATGCATACTTGTGAAAAAAAAGAATACCGGTGTACACATCACATAAATAACTCTATTCCGAAAATTGAAAGCTAACACATATATATTCATATGAATTTTTTCCCTCAGAAAATAATCGATACTATTATCTTCCAAAATATTAATCTTTTTACGATATACAAAATATATATCATTGTAATTTATTAGAATTATTGCGATGCAGCTATATACTTTAACAAAGTTTTTTTATTTAATAACAATTATTATAATTGATTTGACAAAAAAAAATTATTATAAATATGAAAATGGATATAATTGATTATGAGAACGTTCTTCTACATGTAAGTTTTGTAAAATTATATAAAGATTTGATTTTTATATAGTATAGCTTCAAATTGCACGCTATCGGATAAGGAGATTGATTTTTTTTTTTTTGGCATGATAGAACAAAGTTTGATATGTATGTCAGCGTATCAAATGATAGTAGTAATATTGAACAACTGTACACACAAGTGTTATTGAAATACAAATCGTCATATTATTTTCAGGTGTTGGCAAAACGAGTTTGATCGGGCGTTACGTGGGAAACTTTGAGCACGCAAGTCCGACGATAGGAGCATCTTTTTTCAACTGCAAGCTCAATTTGGGGGATACGAAGATAAAATTGCACGTACGATTGTAAAAAAAAAAAATACTCGTATCTTTGTTTTGATATTAATATTTAACGATTAATAGAAAAAGTTAGTGTATCAGATCGAAAGTCGGATTAATAGCTACGAGATTCCATCAATCGTAATTCATGTTTATCTTTTCAATCCCTGACCTCTCGATCCATCTATTCTTCGACTATCTGTATTGTTATCGCGTCTTCCATAACGCAATCCGAAAATTCGCTTTATCCAATTGCTTAAAATTGCTTATAAAATTGTTCGAATCTGTCTAAAGAATTGAAAACGTTATTCTTTTTTTACGCAGGTATGGGATACGGCTGGCCAGGAGAGATTCCGCTCCATGGCACCGATGTATTATAGACACGCCAACGCGGCTATGCTAGTGTTCGACCTCACGCAGTACAACAGCTTCGCCGCGATCAAGGGTTGGGTAAAGGAGCTACAGCAGAACGTGGAGGAGACGATGGTGCTGGCCGTGATCGGTAACAAATCCGACCTGCATCAGCGACAAGTCGACGGTGAGGAGGGTCAGAAATACGCCACGTCGATTGGTGCTACGTATCACGAGATTTCAGTGTTGCATAACGAAGGAGTGGAAACCGTGTTCCTAGCCATTGCTAAGGGTCTACTGAGGGTGGCATCGGACAATACAGACATCACCACTCTCAAGATTTCCGAATTGAATAGCTTTTTTAACGGTGACGGTATGCCACTCTCGCCCTCCATCGAGGAGAGTCCGCAAAATACCAGTATTGCGCACGGCATACTCGAGAAACCGTTTACCTGCTGCTAAATTCGAGCTCAAGAGCGACGATAGAGATTAAGGAAAGATTGTAGGCCTTGCTAATGTTAGACGAGTCCGCGTTAATGCACGACGATTGTGCATTGCGCCGACGACCAAAGAATTTTTTATGTTATTTAAATTATGTTATTCGCCGATGCTCATAATTTTTCTTTTTCAACAGCATTAATTAATTACGTTGACGAATCACAAATAAAAATTTAAAAAAAAAAAAGTTTTATGCCATTTTCGAGACGCAAGATGTACGCGCAAGGCAAACAACGATCTGCTCTTCCACGCAGCTTCGCTCCTAATACGATTAGTTACATCGCACATGGCAACGTTTTCGTCGATTTATCGCGGGCGTGTTAAGTCGATGATATCAAAATATTATCAAACAAGATTGTAATTGTTGAAGTAAAGGAAGTTATAAAATTCGATTTCTACAAATAAATATCAAGAGAGGCAAAAGTGATACGTAAACGAGATCTCGTAGAAATTTAACGAGATACGTTAATTCGTGTCAAAGATTAAGGTCGTAATGAGTTATAAATCAGGAAATGTAGC
This sequence comes from Cataglyphis hispanica, assembly GCF_021464435.1. Lineage (NCBI taxonomy): Eukaryota > Metazoa > Arthropoda > Insecta > Hymenoptera > Formicidae > Cataglyphis > Cataglyphis hispanica. The sequence goes on from NC_065974.1 coordinate 1,993,787, forward strand.
AAGGTTGTAAGTTCAACTTGATTATAATTTTTGCAAGCTGTATGCAATCTGATTAGATAAATTTTGATATGCGCTAATTCTATTTCGTAAGATATGATCATCGAAATGCGTGAGAAATTATGCAAAATCGATTAATCGCATATGACGATCGTATAACTTGCCATTAGAAAGCTAACCTTCGCAAATTTCAGCTAATTATTATTATGCTTAACATTACTTTTATTACATTACTTTATTTACTAATTTTATACTAAAAGCAACAGTATTTTGCATCTATGTGCAAATTTATTTATAAATGGAATAGAATAGATTTATTATAATATTAATATTTTTTAGAAGACTGTAAACTTTAATTTTTAAATATTTTTTCTTTTTTTCTATGCAAAGACGATGAAGTATTTTCGATACGTTTAGGGAAACTTTCAATTTTTATTTTCGCACACATTGTGGTGCGTATATCCACGCGCCTCGTCGATCACACACCTTATATATAAAGTTTTTATATCCAATGAAGATAAATATGTTTGTAATAAAAAAAATGTAAACTGTACTTAAATAATCTATCTTTTCCACTCCTGTTATTATTTGTTAGTATAACATGTACAAATTTTATTATATTTAAAAAGTATTCTGAAATGCATTTTGAAAAACATTTTCATATTTTATATAAAATATAATACATAATAATAATAACAATTATTATTAATATTATTAAGAAATATATAAAATATATATTTTATATATATATATTATTACTATTATTAATATTAAATACATAAATAAGAATAAACTGGCACTATATATCATATTGTCCTACATAGTCAAGATGGGATTTGTTTGTTCGAGATCCGAAAAGCTGCACCTCCTCGGGAAATCTCGTCGCGCTACGACAGAGAGCGATAATCACACAATGACTCATTCTCACTCCAGGCCGGGCCTCGCGGAGCGTAACGTCCCAGCTTTGTCTACATGTAACTCAGCTCATTTTTGTTATGTAAGCGCTCGTTTACTATGCATCTAGGCCCATTAGAACTCCACGGCGGCGTCTTCGAAACCGATGCGTAATGGAAAGACGCGTTCTAAGCTCAGGGTCGCCCGCGTGTGCGAGAGTCAAGGAACTTCGAAACTCGCATGTTCTCACTAGCATAATTCGAACTATGCGACATGAAAGAGATAAAAGAATTCCAAGTTCACGAGAGAATCCAATGATCGAATAGAAGATCATCCGCGCTGACAAGAAAAAAAAAAAAAAAAAAAAAAAAAGAATTGGGAAGTCTAAAAAAATGTAATCAAAATATTATTTTATGGAAAAGAGATATCGCGTTACGCTATTGCGAGTAGTTGTAATCGAACAGTAAATTTAATCAATTATTCGTTATCAATTATTCCTTAAATCAACACTACACACGCACATATATCCAGCTAAATCTGAACCGGAAAGATTCGCAGACGCAAGAACCGTTAATAGCCTAGAGCTGTTGATTCCTGAAATATAATTACGAGATAGGTGTAATCGTGAAGATGCGATTATACGGGCGAGTAAAAGCGCTCGAGCGATTAGCTCGAGAAATCAAACGGCACTTCTGTTCTTCAATAGCGGATTGATTAGCATATCGTGCGTGCGCGAGCGTAATGAAATTTTATTATCGTTTAAAGACAATAGGCTGTAAAGCGGCATCCGACCATTGGCCAATTGCAATTTTCATTGCAAAACTACATCTCGATCGTTTAACGCAAAGGAAACCGGCGTGTTGAGATTTTACACGCCCTTTTCGACACGCTCGCGATGCGAGAAAATTGTTTTCCAGGTCCTTGACACGCGTACACGAACGAGATAACTTGAATTTCGCGCTTTGCCAAACAGGAAGAATTCCATCTCATCGTTGCAACAGATTGCATTTTCACTTTCTTCTTCTTAACGATCGCGCTTTTTCCAATGGGATAGTCGGGGACTTTTTTTCGCTGAACGAGACAACGCATTTTTTAAAATAAAATTAGTCGTACATAAAATCAAAGAGAGCGGATAAAAATTGTAGAAAAAAGATTTGTAAATGTTGTTCCTTTCGCGTTAAAAAATGACTCTATGTAAGAATTTATATATTTTTGAGCATTTTTATGTCAAATATTTAAAATGATAAATCCTCGCGATAGCCATTAGATAAGTATACAAATTCACGACTATTGATTTCATCATTGGCAATGACGTTTACAAATCCCCTGATGAGAATAATAAGACGTTGCAACAAGTTTTTCTTTCTCCAACTGAATTCGTATATGATATCGCGAATGATCTATGTAAGCGAGCACGAGGAGGGTACACAATTCAGTTTCGCAATATTACAAGCATCACGATCTACTCCGTTCGTCGGTGTGTTAATTAAATGCAGGCGCGAAACTGCAAAGCGAGGGGGGAAAAAAAAGAGGAGAGAGATTCGCGTGCGCGCTGATCCTGTGAGCGAGCACGAGCTCCTTTGAGCGTGCAAGCGTCACACGAAGGTGCGAGTAGGAGAAGAGGACGAAGAAAAAGAGCGGCAACCACACAAGAGCGGAGGAAGCAGAAGAGGCGATCATAACTCCCGGCTCTCCGCTGTATAAGACAATGATACAGTTACACGATGCTCTCAGTTGTGAGCCAATCGTAAAAGGTACGGCACAGAGAGGATCGTGAAAATATAATGAACCGCGGCAAGGACGATACGCTAATTAGACGCTCGGTCCGGCGTGATTAAATAGACACTAGTTAATACCGCCGGAAGCGACCGCTAAATGACAGGGTCGTTTGCAAATCGGTGGGAAGTATCGATCAAGGTAGTGAGCGAAGGATGTCTTGCAGTGATAAAGTAGAAGAATCTTTCCTGTGATAAAGATTATTGTTTGTGCGATGACATGACGTGTGTATCGAGTTTTTACGATTTTTCTTGAATTTATTTATTTACACGATTGGGAAGAATTGTTGACATTCACACGTTCGCTAATCGTGCGCGTTTATCTAGTATTAAAAAGATTTTTTCAGGGACGTCTCGTGTGAATGAACCGAATTCATCGCGGATAGAAGGAGACAATGGTTAGAAAGTAATAATTAAAGCATTTTAATTAAGAGAGAAGAAGCCGAGAATATAAGTCAAGATTAAGTGAAACATAAATATCACTAACCAAGAGTAAATAAAGACGATTATGTCACAATAACACGCGCGAGAACAATTAGTGAGAACAAGTTTTTATCAAAACTAAACGTGGAAGCAGGAAATTATACAATATAGGCATCATGTGAAATGAAATGGAGTGAATATTCTTAAAGCGCGAAGAATCTCTCTCTCTTATCAGCAATGGAACATCAGCGGGGATTTCTCGTTTTCATTATTTGTTTCCTGCGATCCTCTCAAGTATCGCACTCCAGCGGTCTCACAATTGATAATCAACTTGTAATCATTGCAAATGGTGAGTGCCAACGATTGATCGCAGCATACACGAAATACGATGAGTAAACGTGATAATTACATAATTCAGATTGCTATACAAGAGTGGCTATCGGATTTAAATTACCGGACATGGACATCTTCTCCAGCGTCGCGGTTGACAGCATTTCGGAATGCGAGGACGAATGTTCGAAGAGAAGGAATTCCTGTAACGCGTTTGCTTTCGGGTACACGATAAATGCAAACCGTATAACCACAGAGAAGTCTAATCACAATAAGAGAAAAATTAAAATATAATAAACTAAATATTATAAAAATAGAATTATATAAATTATAATTTATAATATATATAAACTTTTAAATTATATATATTAAAATTATATATAAAATATAATATAATAATAATATTATAATATAATATAATAAATATAAAATTATATATATTAAAATATATATAATTTATAATATATATTAACACTCTCTGAAAATATTTTTCTATTGATATACAGGATCGGTATCAAAGGTAACGGGACGTGTGCCCTGAGCAGAAAAATACCGAAACCCGAAGAACTGCAAACTCACGCCGATTACGACGTCTATGTGAGAAGTCAACGCTCGTTACATTGCGAACCAGATCGACTTTACAAGATAAAAAGCGGCGATATGGGACGGGAAAGAGGAAACGAGACAAAGTCGACCATGATATTCGGTAGCGGCCTTTCGGATCCGACAATACCAAGTATCCTGTCATCTTCAAGGTACAATTATTCGATTATTAATTTCAAGCCGAAAACAATCCCGCCATTAGCATTTCTATTGTTTGCCCTTATCAGTCGCGAGATATTTCTGCCGGAAATAAAAGGGAAATGTTTACATTCTAAAATATGCAATAAGTTCTCTTGTCAAAAGATTGTCAAAATATACATTCATACATTCATATTTCAAAAAAAAACTCTTTAAAATGAATAGCTTGATCGAGCATCCTAATTTAATCTAGCTTTAGATTTTTTTGATTTTTATTTACTTTTACAAAAAGCTATAGAGTTTTTGACTAATATAATTATTACGACATAATTTTGTGTGATCTGAAGGGTCATGGGAAACACGATGCATAGCGTTGCCAATGATCCTTCGTATCAGCAAGGATACGTGCGTTTTTTCGATGACAAGGGCCGGCGGATCTCCGATATTCTGAGAAACAGAAATCCGATACCTCCAGCCAGCGATTCTTTCGGCAGCAACGTAGAGATTGATAACGATCTCTCGATATATCCGAGTCGAAAATCGACGTTCGGTCAACAAATTCATTCCGATTCGAATTACGATCGCCCGGATTTTGGTCGACCGTTCTTTCGAAATCATTTCGCCGATATCAATCATCTAAATTTTGAATCAAACTCGGACAACGATCTTCGTTCATATAAACCCCACACTGTTCGCAACGAACTCTTCGAGGTTTTTTCAAGACCCATCTTCGTCCACGACGAAACATCAAAGAGCAAATCTCCGGCAGACTTCAAATTCTGGATCGATCACGTTCCGACGAAAGATCGAAACACATTTACAAATCATCGGCATCAGAATCAAGGATTTTTTAATGATATGCATAAAGATCACGGGACTATCACACGATTGAACGAGTTAGTCACGGGAAATTATGACATCAATAAAATATTCCGCCCGAGTGTCGCTAATTCCTACAATGTCGGAATTGATGAGGCAAAAATTTCAACTGGAAGATTCGAGGACACTTTTGACATCCGGAATCCATCGTTGATATTTCGCGGCTTTGGTGCAAGGATCACCGATAAATGTGAGTAATTCGATTCTGCGAATATAATCTATTTTTCTATTATTCTAAGATAAATTTTCCTGCCGCATTTCTGTTCCCTTTTACAAATTCCATTCGAATTAATCTGCGCGTGTAATGTGTAAGCTTTAGGTGCAATTTTCTCTAGCACCTCGAGAAACGGAAACGCGAATCTCCGTCTTTAACGAGGCGTATACGAAGAAAGAGCGGAGGCACATATCTTCGGCCGGTTGTCGCCGCGCTTACTTCGCGTATGATGCATATGTGAGGCGCAACCTCATTTTTTTTTCTACGCGGCAATCATACGATTGCATTAAATGTGCTAGCACCGCGTTCCGCGAGTTGATCATTACCCTCTTACGTAAAACATTGACATTAAAAGGTACGACATTCGCGTTTCGTTATTTAATTAATTTTCTCTTTGAACATAGAGTTGCTATGTATTTAAGATTTTCACACCTTAAGTCGTAAATGTAACATTATCAGAATCAAATTATTGTGTCCGGTTTCCTTAATTATTTTTACGCAATGATTTTGCAAATATTCTAGATGTGTTTTCAACAAATTGATAAAATAGTCCAACAAAAAATAACATTTTTTAAACACAAAAACAAGATTAATCACTTTTTGCAATATTTTTCATGAAGACAAATAATTTTTAATTATATTTATTTAAATTGAAAGATTTTTTTTCAGATCGCTGAATCTAATGTCAAAATAGACGAATTCAAATTGTATACATAAATTTTTGCATGTACATATAAACTTTTGCAAAAAAGCCAAACATTTTTTTATTTTGACATTTATATTAAAATTCCACTTTCAATTCGTTTAATGCTCTAATTCGCAAAAGATCCTATAAATATTTTATTAACTATAATAAACACGAAAAATACCTTTTTAAAGCTAAAAATACTAATAATATATTTAATTTTGAAATTCAATTCTTTTAACACATCACGTACACATCGTAGTTAATAATATGACAAAATATACACATTAAAATTTCTTGCATTTATAATATCATTAAATAATTTTAAATAATTATATAATATTTAATATTTATTAATATAATTATTGCTTTTAACTGCGAATTTTTCAAAGTTATAATTTGAAATCCAGACTTATATATAGCGTTAAAAAAATTAGAGAAAATAATTCGTTCTCATGTCTTTTTTGTTAAACTCTTTATTATATCATCTTGATATTTCATTGAAACCCAAGTTAATAGACGATAAAATTCGAAAAGTTCTATCATACAGTGGAAATATGGATTGATCGTTCAGTTTGTTACCCTGCGACACAATTACTTGGTCGCCGCAATCAGTCGGCACTGTTTATCGAGCCACGTTCATCTGTGAATTGCTGATTGACAAATGCGAACGGCATTGACACAGATTTTAAACCGTATGCGAATTAGCTCGTTGCATCCGTTGACTTCCGGCGTTAGCCATCGCTCTTATCGCTTAGTTTTCGCGTATCTTTCTAACAGCAGCGTAACCGAATAAACGCGATATCCTCTCCACGAAAATTAGATAATAAAATAAAAACTTAATGTATTTTTTTTAATGAAAACTAATTAAAAAAAAAAATCTAACTGTCTAACATCTAAATATCAGCTGTTTTTTCTTGTGCAAAATTTGTTGCCCGAACAATGATCATCTAAAAGAAACTCAATGACTTTTCGCGATTATGCCATCGCGGAACAGAAATGACAAATTACACAAGAAAAAAAAAAATAAATGTCGAGACGTTACAGAACGCCCGACGTCCGGTTCGCGTGATCTACGAGCCTAAGACGCTTTTACTTTCGACAGTCCCTTTTATTCCTGCCTGGACTTCAAATTGCGCGTAACCTGTCCGTCACTTTGATCAGGAATTGTCGTAATCGATCGGATGCGCCGCCGATTGCGATACAAATTATAAAGTTTTATTTTTAAATTTTTTTTCCGGACAACACCAAAATTCTATATAACGGTCGCAGTAATTATATTTAGCTGACTACATCGCGGAAGTATACGACTTTACTAAAGTTATAATGCTACATTAACAGCTAGGCTGGCTGAAATAATTGAGATAATTGTGACCCTGGCGAATCTTGAAGGACAATATATCCCTTCTAAAATGATGTCACTTCTCTTTGTTATTTCTTGGCATAAAAGTTCTTTTAACGACAGAAAAATGCAAATGGTTTCCGGCACTTGGTTTCTGAACAGAGATCTTACATATCAAATAATAATTTCTTATATAGCTTGCTTGAGAAAAGAAATGTCAAAAAATCAGTAGAATGTATTAAACAATTTTAATATAAAATATATATATTGTGTATGTATGACAGTTCCTTTAAATTATAAATCAAATAAGTATCAGTTAAATTCAAGGAATAATAATGATGTGAACAAAGAGTGGATCAAGTATCGTTATAAAGGTATATATATATATATATATATATATACACTTGCAGAGTCATGTCTCAATTAAAGATTTACATCCTGCAATTACTAAAAAGCGATTCAAATGACGTCGAGTGAATCAGTTCCACTTAATCGTACGCAAAGTACCGAATGACGCCGCTCGGCAAAAGAATGAAACGCTCGCGTGTCCATGAGGAAAGAAAAATAATAGTAAGCGGAATCATTAATGATCATGTAACGCGCTGAAATCCCTCCCCCGACGTGTGAGCGCACATACACAGTTCCTCCCACTATTCTCGCGGAAACGTTCACTTTTCTATAAAACGATGCGAGCCTGTAATTTCTCCGTTACTTTTTGCGCGATTTTCAGTTCGCGGCATTTTTCGCGCGAACGGAGCACGAGATTCGGGAAGCGTAAATTCGAAGACGAACATTTTCTCGGGAGATAACAAAATGGCTCCGCCTTGTCGCGATTCGTCGTATATCGCTGGAATAAATCGCGGTTCGAAGGAAAATTCGAAGCGCTGAGAAAACGCCGCGTCGCCTCTCTCGCCGATCACGGATGGTATATTTATTTTGGTAAAGCGACTCGTCGATCGAACGCGAATAGAATCATGTCGACACGACGACGATGGTTGTGGACTTTCGTGTTAGCCGTAATCATTCGACGATCCACTTCGGATCCGATCGTTATAGTGGAGGATGAGTGCTCGCGTAAGTTCCGCGGAAAAAAAAATTATTACATGTAGAAAGTGCATTGAAATTTCCTTTTACTATACAGCATGCTACAGAAGACTGCTGTCCGGTAAAAAGAGCTTGGAACTTCATGTCAGACGCGCCATCGAGTGCGAAAATATCGAAGATTGCCATCGCGCCTGCGACTATGAGAAGTTTTTCATTTGCGAGGGTTTTAATTATAGGTAATTTTTTAAGTCTCCTCTGTGTATTTATAAGAATTTAAAAGAATTAATTTATATGTATAATTCGTATATATGATTTTTATTATAAATAGATTTTTTATTATTAAAAAAAATATATTTCAATGGAAAATTATGTAATTTTCCGGAATAACTTATTTTCTGATAGAATTTCCCCGACGAATTTTAATTTTTTACGATTTTTAATTAGATATACATATCTCAATAAATTCCTATCGCAAGATAAACAAAAATAATCTGCATAACAGTCAACAATAATTATTCACGCTTGAGTCTCAACGATTTGATATTATTTTTATATATGTGCGTACATATATATATATATATATATATATATATATATATATATATATGTGTGTGTGTGTGGGCTACTTGTCATCAAATGTACACGCGAAATACAATACGTACATATGCATGACCCATCGTACGATTGCATCACGCACAATTTGATCGCGCTACAATCTGTGACACGCTTCTCCGTTGAGAGGAACTATCACGCATGAGCGTCGGAAAAGTTCTTTTTTCCAGCACTCAATTAACACACATCCAAAAATATCATTATAACCGATAATAATAAATGATTCCATTAATGAAATCTGTTTGTTAAATTATTACAATTTTGTGCAAAAAGACGCATGGGACACGGGACGAGAGGGATGTGCGAGATGACATCGGTACCTTATTCTCGCATGGACTTTCACCGAGATTTCATATCGGATCCTCAATGTGATTATTACGAGAAAGATCCAAACTGCGTGGCGAACGCACCCGCGACACGACCATCCTATTGGAATCAACCATCTAGACCTAGTCAACCCTACGGTCCACCTTCCGGTTCTTCTAATCAAAGGCCAGATACAAGGTATGGCCACAATTAAAAATTTACATGTCGATAAAATGATCTTATATTGGTATCAATGTCAACAATACAAGCATCTTTAATTTAAAATACAAACAATACAAGCGTCTTTAATTTAAAAAAAAAAATACAATTGTTGATACATTCATTCGCATTCGCTTATGTAATTACTCGTTAACACGTGCTTTTTTATACACCGTTAAAAAAAAATTAATCTCATTTTTAACTTTCACGAATCTAACGCAAGACCCTACGCTCCGGATCGACACCCCCTAGAGGAAGTGCCGCGACCCTTGGATTTCGATCGACGTCCATCAAACGAGATTCCGCGACCGTTCGATTACGGAGGTCATCGACGGCCGCCGACAATCTACGGGCATCCTCACCACGACGGACAGTACGACGATACGTTTGATCGGAGAAATTATCAAGGTCATACTGAATATTCAGGAACGAAATGGGAAGATTCAATCGGCTATGGCGGTCGATATCCATCTAGACGACCAGCTTACGGAAAACCACCGTGGACGCGGTATCCGAATAGACGAATCGATCATGGACCCACTCACGACATAGGTAATATTTCAAGCGTCTAAATTCTAGATATAAACCTGAAGAGACTGTCATCTCGTTGCAAAGAAAATATATCGCGTGTGTGTATTCGTAATGTAGGTACAAACGAAATCGCACCGTACTTGCCGGACTATCGAAAGGATCCGACTCGCGACTGGGGTACTTACAGTACGGTTTACGGCGGCTCTTACGGCTACGACACGAATTACGTGGGAAAGTTCGACGTATCCAAGTACCATCCGAAATCACCGCAGCCAAAATCACCGCCGCCGCCGCCGCCGCCCCATCCTTACGAGAACGATCACTTTTACGGCGATTTTTATAATTATGGCGGTGCATTCGGTTACGGCGATAATTACATACCGGCGAATCAGGATCCGCTTTACGGCGGTACCGGAAAGACCGAGGAGTGCTCCGTCCGAGCCGGTGCGGGATTCAAACTTAGCAAAGGTGTCGTTCGCAAGACTTATCTGACGCCGAATTTAGATCAATGCGAGAGTCTGTGCATTAACGAGAAGAGTTACATCTGCATGAGCTTTAGTTACAGGTACATTTTAATAATTTTAATAATAAAAAAATTGTATATAATTGTCTTGAATTATATTTATAAAATTTAATATTAATAAAATTTAATGTCAATATATTAATTAATTTAATATTATATATTAATTAATTACTAATGTGTCAATTGAATAGGTACAATGTTGCACCCACGGACCCTACAGACAATTGTCTTCTTAGCGACGTTTCGTACAAAGATCTGAATTTTTACGTCGACCTCGAACCGGATCGTGATTACGATATTTACGCTATGATTGCCAATTCAAGAATCTGCGGCACGAGAAGAGAATCGAGTCCACATCCTCCGGATGGTATACATATATGTGTACATACGATTTAATTTTGACAAAAAATTTCACTATTAATTAATTTTTATCTAAATGCAATTGGATATAAAAATATAATTCGCAATATGTATTTTTTTTTTCATTTCCTAAATTTTGATTAGATGATGAATAAAGCTGGCTTTCAGATAATGCAATTTATTATGTCCCGAGTGTTGCACTACTGCCCCGATTGCGTTACTGCCATACGTTACGCGTTCCGCTTTGTGTTTCCGATAACAACTAAAATCGACAGGCAACTATAAGTCGTCTCTCTCTCGCGTGTTTTATTCAATAGGATTCGCGATACGCACACAATCACACGAGGAGTTTGTTTTTTTATGAAACTTTTCTAGAATGTTTTTGGCGAGTCAGAAGCGGATTCGGAATGCCGGCGGATGTTGTTAGAAAATCGATAATAGTCAACAATCTAGGAGAGTGTCAGGCGGTGTGCACGTTAGCGCAAGACTTCACGTGCAGAAGTTTCGCGTTCAAGTAAGCTTCGCGTTATTCGAATAATAATTTTTCACGCAAAAATCGATAGAAGCGAAAAATAATGAAGTAATTTATTTATACATATATTATAGCGCGCCATCTCCTCAAATTTGTATTGTGAAATATTTCAGATACGGATTAGAGCAAGATCGATCCGATATTCCAATTAATTGTTATCTAAGTGATTGGCCATCGCAGGATATCAATCCTGCCCATATGCCGGATATGGATGGCACAGAGTTGTACGAAAAAGGGAGTTTTGGCAGGGGATGCGAACCGTATGCAGTCCCCTTTTTTAATACAAGGCAATTCAATAACAAGCAATCCCCGCAAGGTACAGATGAAGGTATACCATGCGAGAAGTATCGATACTTATCAGTTGATTATAAAAAGTATTTTAATATAATTATACAATTAAATTATGTAATTAAAATATTAATATAATTATACAATTTAATTATATAATTAAAATAACATTTGTATAATTTAAAAAATATATAACTCTTTGTCTTAAATTTTGATAAATAAATCTTTTGCAGTTTGTTATTCCGGATATACCAAGCCATGCAAATTGACACCTTACGCAGTGCTTCTGGCAACGTACGTAAATTCGGAACAAGACTGTCGACAGAAATGTTCGAGGATGAGAGAAACTGATTCTATTCCCTGCATGTCTTATAGCTACAAGTAAGTGTATATCAAATAAGCTTTTGAATGCTGTTTCTCATTTAATTGATTAATATCTCTAAAATGTATATATAATTATCATATATAATTAGCATTATAATAAAATTGAAATTAAATAAAATTTTAAATCGCGATTAAATAAAATTAATAATTAAGGACGATATATCTTATTATTATAAAAAATCTCGGAAATATGAATAATGCCAGTTAACTTTTTTTTTTTAATTAATTTTTTTCGATTTTTAGGCTCACTACGCACGGCACAGAAGAGAATTGTTTGCTTAGTGACGTACCTATAAGAGACTTGCGACCAGGTCTGGATTACATCTACGATAACAATCACGTTCTATACGCATGGAAGGATCTCGATCCTTATTGCGTGATTACCGGTTATTCCATCGACAACGATCATGTGTTTGGCGGACAGAGTCCTTTAAGACCGCTACTTCCGGGAGCCGCGCGACCCGATTTTAATCAAGGAGCCGGTTATCCGAGTGTGAGACCTGACGATATATATCCGGATCCGAGACCTTATTTTAAACCAGGGAATTATCACGGCTCGAGACCGTTCGATCCTGATAGGCCCGATCCTATCAAACCGCATCATCGTCCTGGCGATGGATACGGTGACAAGTTTGGATACGGTATTCGTCCCGGTATATTCGGATCTCTTTATCGTAAGTATATAAACAACTAAAAATATTATTATTTATAAAGTCCTGCACAAGGTTTGATTTGATCATTTCCTTCCGAATTAGCGAACGAATTTTCGACTTTCCGCCATTACACGGTAAACGGCTATCCGTGCAAGAAGGGTACAAAGTGCGAAAAAAATAAAATCGCCGGATTCTGGACCTGTGAGCCAGAAGGAAGCGACTACGGCAACTGGGACTATTGTTGTGCACCGACTCATCATTGCGGCTTCTCGCAAGGATACCAATATCCATGGTATATATTATTATAAATGAACGGCTTTCTACAGAAAAGAGTCAACCTAGAAAAAAAATTAAATCAAGATTTTGCAACATTTTGTTTTATTAACTATCTAAAAATCATCTGCACAAAAGATAAAATACAGCTCACAAGCTCCAGAAATAATGGGCATAAAATTAATGGAAAATTTTGAATTTATATAAATCATTGTTTATTATTTTTTGAATTGTATTTGTGTTTGGATTTATCCCTTTTTGCAGAAAACCGTCCAAATATGTATTATTTCCAGAATATAATATTATTTCGGCGTTTTATACTTTAATTTTTTTTTTTTTATTATTTTTTCAATCTCGAGTTCGCGATATTTATTTCAGAGATGCGATAAAACGAGAAGTTTTTCAAAAATTTTATAGCAATTTTTCTCGCATGCAATTATTCAAATATTGCTATTATTCGTCTCTCTATAAATATGATTTAACAATAGTAATATCAACAAAACTCACTGATCCCGGCATATTCCGTGCTTATGGTAACTTTCTCCTGTCCCGTACTTCCTCCTTCCTCCTTGTGCGTTTCTGTAAACAAGAAAAAAAATTATGTTATGAAATAAATCAATCATAGGTGCTACGTGGGATCGTCGGAGGATCAATGGCGTCCTTGCAGCGAGAAATATCATCCCTACCTCCCGAGTCCACGGCCGATTCGGCCGATGATCGGAAGCGACGATCGCCACGATCGTCCTGATTATCGATACGATCCCGATTACGGCAGGCACTGGCCGATCACGTATCTACACGGAGAATCGCCGCCAAATTGCACGGATTCACTCGCGTCCGCGGACAACAGCGAAGGTCGTCGTTCGAACGAGACGATTCCGATCGTAACGTCGAATAGCACCACGATCAGGGATGACGAGAACGTTAACGCGATCGCGAACAGAACACGTCGACGGCGGCTACGAGTGCGTACGATCGCCGACAATCGCCACGAGATCTTTTCGCGAAAGATCGACGCCCGGATCGTGACAAATGAAGCAACGCAGAATCGCGTAGATCTAACGAGTCGCAAGCGCGCCGCGAAAATTGAACGAGTTTCAAAACCAGCGAGCACTATCGCGTCGACCGCAGCGCCGATTATAACGGTACGTAAAGGCGCGCAATTCGAAAATTCGAAGAGTAACGATGGAATGGTCCGAGTTTCTCTGATCACGCCAAATAATTCACTGCCAGCAGCGGGCGCCTAAATATTTGTGACGACATCGAATATTTATGTATGATCCCGCTATCAGAAAAGCAATTTACTTCATTTATTAATGTTATTAATGTTAAGGCATATTATTTAAAATTTGAAGATCGAACGCAATTAGTCGCAACAGACAATTCAGGATAAAATACAACACTAATGTGTGTTTATTCGAGGAAAATATTCGTGGAATTTCTAGTTTTGTGAAGTTTATAATTATAATCGTAATTGTAATAAGTTATAATTATGCGTTAATTTTGTAAATATATAGATAAAGATCCTAAATTTATATATGAAATTAATTTCTTTAGAATGATAATTATTGATGTTCATATTACTGTAATTAAATTGGAGGCGTTGCTATTTAAATCAATAAGATTTCGCAACATGCATAATTTTGTTTAATTTTTATATATTTAAATATGTTCTAAAAAAAGTTACATAATCTAGCGTATTATATAGCGATTAATATTATCGAACTGCAACAGATTTCAACCGCAAAACTGCAGTATTCTAATAAGTTGTCATATATATAACAATTTATTTATAATATACCTCGTCATATCACAATTTATTCACACAACTGCAATCAGTTTCAGTATTTTAATATTTGAGAATTAATTGTAAAAAAAGAAAGAATAAAAAATTATTGTGGCATTATTATTTATTGAATTATTTTCAGAAATTTTGTTAATTGTAAGAGGTAGGCATCAATATTATAACACACTATCTAATTACAAATATTATCTGCATGATTATCTACATGATGACTCTGCGTTTTATCAATGCCATCTAACGAGAGAATAGAAATTTAGTTTCAATGGCGGATTATTAGTTAATTATTTTAGAGCCCCGAAACTCACAACAGCTCGTAAAATTTCAATAATTCAATTTTTTATAATCTTAAAAAATTTTTTGGAATATAAAAAAATATTGATATGCAATGTTCTTTAAATTTTCGTCGATTTCTTCTAATTTTTGGCAACATTTCAATTTGATAATATTAATATCAAGTTGCCTAAAATATTCCAAATAGCTTAAAATTCATCACTGCAAAATCTGTCACGTGGAATTCCTGACATTATCAGAATTACGTCAAGATAACGTGAGATTACGTCAAGATGGGTCATTCTTTTTCTATTTATGCATCGGCTCTGCTGGCAGTGTACATGCGCGTTTGGTGCCAGTCGCACTCGTGTCGAAAGTCGATTAGCTATTCCGTGTTCTATAGTCGAGTTCACGAGTGTGTAGTGTGCAGTGACATGTCGCTCCGAAACCAGCATTTCACCGTTGATATAGGAGGTAGGAATCAATAACTATCACAATTGTCAGTTTTGTGTCGTGCTTCTTTCCTGTATCATGGCAAATAGAATATATTCCTTTTATTAATTTCACAAATCAAAAAATTTCAAATATTATTATAACGATATATTTATGATATATTTAATTAGAAATTTTTACAATCACAAGCGCGTTTTTCTCGTAAGTGTACATAAATATTTATCCATCAACATCTGCAATTTGACTCTAATTGATACTTTTTTATTATTGAAATTTATTTCATATAAAATCATATTTTTATTTCAATTATATAATTTGTAAAATAGTTATGTCAATATAATTAATATAAAAATAATAATCAAAAATATAAAAATTAAAATATTTTAAAAATTAATTGAAATTTTTGAGTATTTTTTCTCTTGCTCCAAAATTTTTGAAATGTTGAATGTCTAAATTTAATGTCTAAATTTTGAATACTTTTTCCCATAGATCTGCGAATAAAATACAAAGATAAAAATGAAACTTTCACGGAAGATAATTTAATTAGTAAAGAACCCATTGGACAATTTAAAGCTTGGTTCGAGGAAGTCTGCAATACTCCGCAAATTTTGGAACCTAACGCAATGTTTCTCGCGACAGCAACGAGGTAATATCAAAAAAAATTATTTTAATTCTAGTAAGCATATAATTATATAATAATCTTATTATAATATTATAATAAAGTGAAACATATGCATCAATGAGAAAAACAAGACCTGTCAATAGATACAATAGGCAATATTTTACAGTCTGGTAAATACAACTAAAGTACTCTGCGCCTAAGAAAAAAATAAAACAGTCAATTATCATACTAATGGACTGCAAAAATTGCACAAATAATCATAATAATAGTAAATAATCAGTAACACAATCCTGTTTAAAAACATAAACGTGACAATTGTTTCAGAGACGGTGTGCCATCTGTGCGCGCAGTGTTGTTAAAAGGCTTTGGCACAGAAGGCTTCAAGTTTTACACAAATTACGATAGTAGAAAAAGCCGTGAACTAGTAAGTTTAGACAATTGACATTTACATTACACAAACATGAAATGGAAATCGGACTACTCTGTTTATTTTCAGGCCGAAAATCCACACGCGGCATTAACCTTTTATTGGGAATCTCTCAAACGAAGCGTACGTTATATTCATTGTTTTATAAATAAAATTATTTCTCTTTTTAATTAACTCTTTCGTTATTATAATAATCTTTCGTTATCAAATATTTTAGGTACGTATCGAAGGTATCGCAAAGAAAACATCAGCGGAAGATTCGGACCGTTATTTTCAGAGCCGGCCGTATGCAAATCAAATCGGATCTATATCCAGCAAACAAAGTAGTGTAATCGCTAGTAGACAGACTCTTATTGTAAAAGAAAGAGAGCTGCTGGCGAAATTTCCAGAAGGTCAAGTTAAAAGGCCCGATTGCTGGTGAGTAACAACATAATTAAAAATTATATATTATTATTAATATATTAATAATATATATATATATATATATATATATATATATATATATAAGTTCTTTTATATATATTATTAAATAAAAGAACTTTTTTTATTTAAAAAACGGTTTTTATTTAAAATTTAATTAAACAAAAATTTATCGAGAAATAGACATAAAAGTGAAAAAAGACTAACAGTCATATGGGATGACATATTGCCATCCACTGTCGTTTCTGTGCAATGCTAATAGAATTTATTATCATTGATAGACTTACCATGAATGAGTCATGTAAACTTATGTTCTGTACTATCCAAATATAGATTATCCTTATTTATTTTTTATTCATAAAAATTACTTATGAGTTTTTATCATTTTATCTTAGATAATTCATTTCAGGGGTGGTTATCTCGTCGTACCGCATTCCGTAGAGTTCTGGCAAGGGCAGAGTGATCGTCTTCACGACAGGATTCGCTTTAGACGTCCAAAAGCAAATGAGAAAATAGACAATATACTTGTGCATAAAGGAGAAAACGGATGGGTTTACGAAAGGCTTTCACCATAGAAAAAATCGCTGTATTCGAATTGGGGAAAGCGCGAAGATGAACAACTTTCATATATATAAAAATCAGTCTTTGCTGCAACAAAAATCATACTATTGTTAATAAGTGCAACATTCCGAGCTATTACCTCATACTTTCATGATAATATTACACACCTAATCAAATATTTAATATTCTTAACGTGATTTTCTCGTGAGTCTCAGGATTTCTCTATTTACTCCTAAAATGTGTATGGTTGATATATTGTTAAATCGACAAAGAAATATATTTATGATTATCATTAATCACCATCTTGACTTCTCCACACAGATTTCACATCGAAATAACCATCTTTCAATATGAGATTTTCGAACTGCCTCATTCCACCACCCACGCCGAAATAATAGGTTTTTCCGGCAACAAATCTAATGGGATAATAGCATTTGTGAAATTATACAAATATGACAAGTCTTTGTACTACTCACCCAAGGCCATTACTTTTCAATCTCCTCTTAAAAATCTCATATAACTTTTTATGATTATTCGGATTATAAATCGTTTCGCTTGTAAAAATATAATCATATTTATTATTTTCATCATCGTCAAATAACGTTGTAAGGGAAGCCCAGTCCCCAGCATAAAATTCGCATTTTGTAAGAATATTCGTACGATCGTCAAAATTTAATAGCACGTTCGGAATAGTCACAGATCTTAACACTTCTGCGTTCTACAAAAATTATTTCGTCAACCCATAGTCCACCTTTCAATGCGACACTTATAAATTATAACATAAATTACAAACATAATCTTGGAAATGAACTGTAGAATCTTTAAGAAGAGCAATGAGACCAATCAAGCCGGCGCCACATCCTAAATCCATGACGAGTTTATCTTTCAGTTCGATTTGCTCTTCCAATATATATTGACCCAAATTGAATGTGCATTCCCAGATTTTTAATCCGCCTTAATATTGCGTAATTAATTTTTAATTTAAACTGTGTAAAGTTTTACACAGGAAAATTTAATTCTTCAGTTAGCTTTAAGGACATATTTTTAAATAATTTTAAATAATTTTTAATTTATAAAAATTACCTTCATACTTTGCTGGAATAAGATCGGAATGTTGTGTTTCAGCCTCAATAACATTCTGACAATCATGTTTAGTCAAATCATTTATTACTTTATCTGAGCGAATTAATTTTAGATTGTAATCAGGAAACACTTTTGTCTCTGTATAATAATCCGTCTCATATTTTGTTCCGATTTGTTCGGATGTTATTTTGAGTTTAGAAGCAGGAATCCATTCTAATTTATCTTTCTTATCACTGTCCTCTAAATTCCAAACGAATTTTTTTATAAACAAATGCTTCGTGAAAATTGACAACAATCAAAATTTTGCTAGTAAACGAATCAATGAAAATCTAACCTCAAATTTCGAATAAACACATGTGTCTTTTGATTCATTACAGAAGTATAATTAGCCGTACCTTTATTAGCGTCAGTTGCAGTTTTTGCAAATCCAAATTTAAACATTTTTTTCAAAATTTCAGATGTGAAATCAAAAAGTTTGATTAAACTAAAGTATTATTTTGGTTAAGATATTACCATCGATGTTTCAAAATGTTATTATTTACATCGATGATAAGCTAGTAATCTGCTAGATTTTTGTTGAATATCCTGACATCTAACAGACACTTGTACAATTTCTACATTCACAAATTATAAGATTATTATATAATGTAGAGATTACACGATAGAGTGAGATCCTTTCTCTTTTTCCTCTTTTTCTGTTTCTTTCTCTTCAAAAGAAATAACAACATATATATTTTATTAAGAATATATTATCGTATTATTACAGTACAAAAAGACGAGCATTGCGATTTATAATATCAAATATTAAAAAATTAGTTATTGTATAATTAAATAATAATGTAATATATTTTTAAACTAATTAAAAAAAAAACTAGATCCTAAATAAATTTATTGAGAAAATTTTTCAAACCTATTATTTACATAAAGTATTTGTATTTATCTATTTTTTATTGATCAGCAGAAATTTATTCTGTTCCAATAATATATTTGCACGACAATGCATTCATCAAGGTCGACTTATTGTGTCAAATGTATGATATATGTATGTGTTCCATTATTTTTCTATGAAAATTTTGTAGTATTTATAATTTATCCTTACAAGAAAAAAAAAAATTTTTTTAATTTTGTTTCATTTTTGTGTTAATATTCGATTCTATTCTATTCAAACTATATGTATACTATTCATATTTGTAGAAGAACAAAAATTATAGCCATAATTATAGCCAGTTTAAACTGTTTAATTTAATTTTGTATTGCGACTTGCATAAGGCTTCGGTGATCTTACAATATAATAGATATTATATCTTATCATTCGAGTAGTTATTACAATCGATAGCAATATTTTTTATTCATAACTGATTTCGCGTAATCAGCTATAATGGCAATTATTTTGCAGTTCTTTAAATCGTCCGCTACTTTTTATTGATAGTATCATCACTGTTCGCACCTACATCTATGATTTTATCACAATTTTATTTAAGACAATGATTTCTACTTTTCTTCCATTTTTTAAAATTTTATCACAATTTTATTTAAGACAATGATTTCTACTTTTTTTTCCATTTTTTAAAATAAGTATTTTGCGCAGGCACCTTTTTTGGAATAATTATCACCAAAACCATACGCATGTTTTATGCATTCGTAAATTCTGATGTGGGTTCTATAGTAAATAACATTAAATTTTTAACAGATTTACATGGGATGCAAGTTATTGATATAGGAAGCAGAATCGCTCTTTCGGTCGAAGCCCACCGTGATATAAAAGATACGCCAATGATTACAGGAAATAATTAGTCGACAGTTATGACAGCGCACTACGATGAGCAAATAAATGTGTTTGTTGCCACTCGGCGACTCTGAATGAGTCCTTATCTCGGAATCGTTGGCAAACGCAAGTAATGATTTATCTATCCTCGTTATTATTTTAAATAGAAAAAGAAAACAAAGAATTTTGCATATGGTACGATTAATACAGTACATATTTTATTTTGCCATATAGATCAATGGAATATTAGCAATCGTGCTGAATGGAAAACCGCGATATCTATTTATCTATTATCTATTTTATTTTATTCTTTATTGCTATGCTTTGTTACTTTTATTTTTGCTTTTAATATAATTTTGAATTATATTATATTTCTGTAAAATACATAAATTTTTTTATGTAGATATAAATTGTATCGTTCAACGTATTCATATCAGGAATCATATATGTATATTATTTTGTATCCTAGTTCCACAAAATAACATACATATATAGCAAACGCGCGTATGTCGTATAAAAGTAACTATTAATCAATATTATTGATAACATTTATTTAAGAATAATATGTAATTATTTTAATTTTGCTCTGACATTAAAAGCTTTTCTCCAAAAACATTCGATCACTGATTAAAGCAAAAAAGAATTTAATAAAAAGTCAATTCACTATAAGTATAATTTTATGTGTAATTATCGTCATTATTGATTCATCTACGTAGTTCCTAGATATTATTTATCAGAAATGATCTAACTTGATAACGCTGTGCAAATCAAGTGTGTCTTGATAACGTAAACATTAATTCACATAGAAAAACGATGTAACAAATATCATTAAAAAAAAAAAATATAATTAATAAGAATTATCGCATTGAATCAAGACTTTCCCGTAATCTTCTTTTTCCTTTTTATGATAATCAAATAATAAATATGAAATTAATGCAAATAATTGTGTTACAAGCAAAATAAGTAAAATATTATCTTTTTGTTCTTATATAACAAATTATTTATTCTTATTTTACACACACACACACACACACACATATACTTTATTTTTTATTTATTTATTTTATTTATTTATTCTATTTATTTTTTCTATTTATTTCTTTATAAAAACATAAAAAAATATATTAATCACGTATTTATTTTTTAATATATAAACTTGTTATATACATGCTTATGGTTTCCTTTATGGCACAATTATTTTTACGGTGAGATGTAATTTATTATTATATCATGTTATTTATTTCGCCGATCTTATCAATCTCGCTGCATCTTATCGCACATTTGATTTTTTTATCGCGTAGATAATGATTTTGCACCCTTTCCATTATAATCGAACAAAAATTTTCATTTCTTTGTCATCATTTTTAGTCATCATCGCTGCTATGATGAACGCATCACAGAGGGGACGAGGTCAAGGGACGAAACGGGTTGATTCGACGTGCGATTTCTCACCGAGGGAATCCCCGACTGCCGTTCAGTTTTTCGTTTAAAAGCGGACACGGTTACACGATGCCTACCCAGTTTCACTTTTGACACGCGCTGTAACAGTGTCAAAGCATTATGAGGTCTTCCTCTTACCTTATCGGATTACTCGCACTGTGTATCTCGGCACTTATACACGCGGTGCTCGCCATTCCCATCATTGACAGCGCGAATTTCGGCAATGCAACTGGTAAGCCATTCGAAAAATCAAACACTTTACATAAAAAGATATGGCATACTTTCTAAGCTGATCCTTCGTTAAGCAAAACACGATCACTACTGACTATTTGTAAAAGACCGTAGTTGATATTTATAAGAATTGGTATGATATATACACGACGTATTATTTTCAGTAAATAAATATTATATCAATTACAACATTTTCTAATATTGTGACTCTTGATATTTATGATGTTTTTATGTGTTCAGTCCTTTTAATGATGTCAATGGCTCTAATCGTTTTTTCAAATATAAACAAACAAGTATCAATGAACATCTCACTCTTTTATTTTTATTTTGGTCGGCCCGATAACAAATCTATTATATTTACGTTTCTATTATAATATAACAACGTCGAATAATATATAATAATAGCATAAAATTGCCACAAAAATCAGTAAGCATTTATGCCAAATTCTTATTCTATCGTCGGCGAGTTCAAAGTTTGCGAATTCTCATTAGTGTGTTACTATAACTCTATGAATCATCTGCATGCAAACAAAACATTCAGTCGCCATAATAAATATTTTTATAAATATTTCGAAATATTCCGATTAGATACGAGAGATATAATAAATGCGTGACTTCGTAGGTCTGTAACTTTTTTATCTACTTTACGATTATTTAGCTATGACGTCAGTGACTAGTACCCAACTTTCTAATGTCTCATCATGGTGCTTTAAACGAAATTAAAATGAAATGTCATTTAAATATAATGCTAACGTGATGTAAGATAAATTCGTACGATTTTCTACCAATTAATACATAATTGACTATGCTCGAAAATTCGAAAAATCTATTTGCGACTCCTATGTTGAGAGAAAATCGTATATTTTCACGCATTCACATTTTAAAATAAAAATCATGTGCTTTTATAAATTCATATTCATATTTTTATTTAATTTATATTTTAAACGTGTTCTATTTCAACTACTTGCGTCATGTCGACGTTTATCGAAATTTATCGAACGTATCAAGAAAAAGTAATACAGTTTGAAAAAGTAATACAGTAAAAAATGCGAGGTATAATAGGAAACAATTACGCGCATTCCTCGACAAGCACAGTTTGATAATTGCTTATGTTAGTATTCTTCTTGCAAAAGTCTTTACACTTGCAGGAATGCAAAGTGCTCGAACCGAAATTATTTTATGACTCGAGGATCCGTTGCTCGGCATCGTATCTCGTGGACAATATCATCCTGTGCGACGTGGAAATACATTTGCAATTGCGCAACTAATTGTTGAAAATGTGTTTACTAACTTGTTAGCTGACTCATAAGTTTCAAATGAAATATTGAGGTCTGCGATATTATATTTTAAAATAATAAAATAAAGGCACTCTTTTGAGGTTTGCGCCAACTAGCTCTGCTTTCAAACACATTTAATCTTTGACGAACGAACTCGGGAATATATTTATTATTGAGAACGACGGATGATTTTTGGTTCCAGAATGCCCGAGGATCGTCAGCCGAAGTGAATGGAAGGCCAGGAAGCGCCTTGATTTTCAGATTCTGTCAGTGACACCGACGCCGTATGTGGTGATCCATCATGGTGGTATACGTAAATACTGTCATGACCAAGAGTCATGCTCCGCGATCGTTAGATCTTATCAGAATTTCCACATGGACGATCGGCACTGGTGGGACATTGGCTATAATTTCCTCATCGGCGAAGACGGCAACGCTTACGAGGGTCGCGGTTGGGATTACGTCGGCGCACATGCACCTGGTTACAATACCCAAAGCATCGGCATATGCATCTTAGGACACTTCAGCGGTATTTAATAGTATTATAATATGAGAAATTGCAATATCACTGAGTAAATATTAGAATAATAATTTTTTATTGAGAAAAAATTAATGCTTTTCAAAGAAAATAAATTAAAAATGATAACTGTTAAACTTCTTCTTTCTTTTTCTTTTGTTTAAAAACGTTAATTATTACACCTGAGAATAAATTACTTGGATACATATATTATTTTTCAAATAAATTTTATCAGAAAAATCTGTTTTTTTTTTTATATAAAATAATATGTCAAACATATTCTTTAAAATATTATTTTGTAACAAATTGACATTAACAAAAATTTACTTTGACGCACGTAAATATATGATATTCGCAGATTTTCTCCCGAATTCAGCTGCCCTGAAAACGCTGAATGCGCTGATAGACTGCGGAGTTTCACTTGGCAAGATAAGCGACAAGTACAACGTGCTCGGTCATCGACAGGCGCGGAACACGGAGTGCCCTGGCCAGAGCTTTTACGAGTACGTAATTACCCTTCCCCGTTGGACAGCGAATCCGATACCCATTCGCACCATCATCGCGACGATGCAAAAAGATGACATCGTAGAGAACAACAACACATCGAATGATGAAAAGATCGAAAAATCTGAATCTTAAATCAGTATAAAATGAAGATTTGACGTAACAAGAGATTATAAATGCAATATTACAAATCATTCTCGTTAAAAAGAAGATAAAAAAGTCTTGCAGCCTATTTTATGCGACACAGGTTTAGATAATTATGTTAATAACATTGTCTTCTAGTTGTAAAGAGACAATGTAAAGTTGAAGAATAATAATTAGATTCCGCTCTCTTATGCTGTTTAATGTAATAGCATCTCAGTATACTAGATAACCATTACTACCTCTTCTCTTTGTTATCATTGAAATATTCTCGTCGATCATTTCTATATAGATATCTGTGTGAAATGCGTGTGTATACGGGCGTACGTATGACAGATTATCCGAAGTATCAATAAACCAGAAATTAAATTAACGATGTTTAGTGATATAAATATTTTTTATGCAAGTTTGACGAATAAGAGCAATGCCAGTGTTTGTCCCAGTTCGGGTGAAAGTCTTGTACTTGTTACGATAATTATTCTCTAAAGGTCTTCGGAAATTTAATTAATGACAATGATAATTTGAATATTATAGCACTACACATGATTGCCTATGAGAAAATTAATTTCGTACAGATTACTCCGATAAAATCTTTTTATGCACGTGTGCTATAATATAAACAGCATGTTAAATTTTATGGACATTGGAACAATTGAATTTATATTGCGTTATCATGTAAATAACAGAATAGATATCTATAAAAGTGGTTTCTCGATCCATACAATGGCAAAAAATACATTTAAAAAAAATCGCATTAAAATAAATTGCATAAAAATTACATAATATATGTTTAAGAAAAACTGTTCAGCTTTCCAGACTTTTTTAGTCACTTTAGCGTAAAAAAACGAACTATTTAAACGTCTTTGGGTGATAAAACTGAAAAAATAAGACATTAATTTATTAATTAATCATAAATTAATTAATCATAAAAATTAATTATCTCCCAGGAATGCCCATTGTAAGAACATCGTTCTGCTGGATACGTGAAATCGATAAGATAATCGATATCGCTCATAACATAATCATAGCTTAGCATTACCATATAATATTTTTGTACAAAGTTCATGGAGATCAGAGGAAATAAGAATCGTTAATAATTGCAAATTGTTAAGCATGTTTGGCCGTTTGTGCTAATTGAAACTTTGATCAAAACACGATCAAGTCGAAATGTTGCTACGTATTTATCGATATTGGTTCTGCATGCGTCATTATTGATAGATTAATATAAGTGCAAACTGCATCGTTAATGTTTCCTAGAAAAGCCTGTTCCTTTTAAATAAAATACAAAGAAATAGCTAGACATATTGTTCTTTATATTTATTATTTTCACATTTATTTATGTACACAAATAATTATAATGTTTCAATCAAATAATAAAATAATTATTTTAAAATAATTCTAATATTTAATATATAAATAATTATTAGTATTGTCTTTTACATCGTGCATTATGCTTGTAATTTATGTTAATAATTAGACGTTTTATCTATATACATCAATATCTATAAGAACAATAAAATAAATGTAGAAATATATATTATAAAACATATTTTCCGAATTTCTAATTTCCACTTATAATATAGTAAGTTTAAAAATAATTACATCATACACTTATATACATATCATATAACAATTAAGTTTTCTGTTATCAATTTTGTTCCAAAATTTTGTTAATAAATTTTATTAATAAAAAACATTTACAATTATAAATATTATAATAAAAGAAATAAGGCAATGCGTTTTTTTCTTTTCTTTCAGTATGTAAATTGCACAATATTATCGACACTAGAATTCTTGTTTCCCCATTTTCTTTCGTAACTTGTAAAATAAATCATCAAATTCGTTAAACATTCATGGGGAAGTCCGGTTGGGAGAATATTGCTAATCCGCATGTATGTACATGTATATAAATATATATATATATATATATATATATATATATATGCATTTGCTGTAGGTACATGTGTAAGTACATGTATATATATGCATCACATTTGCTATCGGTTATACGGTCAAAGATCATGTTTCGAACGTAATACATCTTTAATTAAGAGGCCTTATATATTGTATCGAAACTATCCTATGTGGCATCAGTTCATCGTTTTGCAAGTCAAAATGTACATCGTGACGACGGCTACGTTGATTTCCACAACAGTCTACATAACATTCGTCGTTCAGGAGACTGCCGCCAGTAATTTTCATTCAATATATTATTTATGCAAGCCGTGAACTTTACCTTATGTCCATGACGCCGGAATTTTTAGATATATCTTTCACATTTGTGCGCAAAAAGTTGTTGCTGCAAGAGAATACTTTGCATAGACAATAGATATGGCAAAATTTTTATTATCACTTTTGCATACACAATGACAGTGATGTAAAATTTTGTATAAATATAGTATTTTCTTCCTAAAGTGTAATTTCTCGAGATATCGAGCTAACGTGTTGAAATATACCTCACTGATACGAAGGTTATCGCAATATTGTTGTGCAGTATTGATAAATGAGCTTTTTCCATTTTAATTTGACATTTTCTTCATCGATTAAGCCGCCGTTATTCTCCTTCATGCTTGACGGGCTACACGCTAATTGTTGTTGATTGATTGATTAATAGTGCAATAGCTATAATGAATGTTGTGGTTAAATTTACTTGCATAAAGTAGAATAGAGGTGTGTTAATCTTCGCATTATAAGTTATTAAAAAAGTCGCGCGATTAGAGAATTGACCGCAAGATAATCGCTGTTACGTCAGTAAAATGATTATAAGTGCTTGTCATACATTCTTCTTCAAGCTGCGATGTGATAATTATAAATGAATATAACTTGTAAATAAGAAATGTTTTTGTTCTTTTCTATTTATAAAAATATTCTCTTATATTTATATTTTTTCTTGAGTGGAAATCAGAAAAAAATGCTTATATATATGTACAATATATATTGTAAATTACAGTCTTTAATTTTCATTAATAATTCATTAATATTTAATATAATGTTTTTCCAGATGACCTAAATGTTATTTCTAGGGCACAATGGGGTGCTAGAGCACCAAAATCAGCAGCTGCCAATCTTAGAATAAAACCAGTGCCCAACGTGATCATTCATCATTCGACTGGTTCCGGTTGCGAGACCCAAGCTAATTGTCAGTTGAAAGTGAAAAATATTCAGGTAATCAATACAACATAAACCTTTTCTAAATAGCAAGTCTTTTAATCTTTAATTCTTCACTGCACGCAATCAATCAGGTCTGATTCAATCGAGCAACATTTTAGATCAAGACAAATGTGTTTTCTATTAATAAAATAAACCTTTCACATCTTGCCTTTTTATTTCGCCTATTTTAATAAATAATAAATCTAATGTACTCTGTAGTAATTATCGAATCTTCTTTCCAGAATGAGCATATGAACAATAAAAAATGGTCCGACATTGGCTACAATTTTGTGGTCGGTGAAGACGGAAACGTTTACGAAGGTCGCGGCTGGGGCAAAAAGGGTGCTCATTCCATTCCTTTCAACAGCAAGAGCATTGGAATTTGTATTATTGGAGACTATAGTAGTAAGCGATATTGGATATAGTACAAATTTGTTATTTTAATATGTTTCTAATATACTTTTTCATTTATTAGACCGAACACCAAAAGCGGCTGCGATAGAAGCAGTAGCTAAATTGATCGAACGTGGGGTGAATAATGGCGAAATAAAAAGTGACTACAAACTTCTTGGACATCGACAAACCTGGGCAACTGCCTGTCCCGGAAACAGTCTTTACACGATGATACAATCATGGCCTCATTGGACGGAAACTGCCAAATAAAGAATTATTTTTATACCGACCTAACATAAAAATGACACGATCAAAGAAAATCTATAAACTACAATTTTGTGATTTATTGAAATAGATGTACAATTTACGAGACCCTCTGTATCTTCTAAGATTTGTAGTGTATTTTGATTTCTTAAGCGTTAGATTTTGCATCATGAATAATTTCATATTATATAATGTTATTTCGTAAGTTACATATTTGGAAAAATAAAGTAAACAATCCTTGTTTAAAGTATGATTTAATTCAATTTTATGCGAGAGAAAAAGAGAGAAAAAGCTTTGTTATTATAAAATAATAATTTAATATTATTATTGATCAGATTAACACACACAGAGATAATTTTTATATTATGTGGTTATTATACATAAATAGTAACGATATCATTGACGTAGGTATCATAAGTATCCTCCTCGGTCCTGACGCAAATTTCCAATCTCGAGAAATCATTTGCAACGTCATCGTTTTCATAATCAATTTGATCTCTTATCTGGGGGATACACACATAGGATAAATAAATTTTTTGGAACTTTTAAACGTGTAAAAATTAATAAAAATTAAATTAAATTAAATTAAATTAAAATATCATCAACCCTAACACTTTTGTTAAAAATGTAAAATATAATATAATTATTTTACGCACCTCTAAGAATACTTGTTTTCCAAATCGCTCATTTAGCTTTTCTATGCATATCTTCGTTCCATATGGAATACCAGATCTCAAATTACCGGCGACAGTGACGTAACGAGTGCGACCATCAAGATAATCCTAAAATAAATTTGTATAGCATAAACGAACAATTAGCAAATTATCCTTTTGACAAGATATGTCTATTGCGAATTACAAACCTGAAGAGTATTCAACATTTTTCCTCGATCATCCAAGTGATTGCGTTTGTCGTTCGTCCCGAACACGGGATAATATGCGGATAGAGACACATTGTGAAAAACATGTCCCACGCATTTTAAGTCTGTCCTGTTTAAATTCTTATCTAAAGCGTCAAATGATCAAACATTAATCATTTCAGCAAAATTAAAATTTTAAAATTATTTACAAATTTCATTCATTAAAAAATAACAGATTTTTTAATAATAAATCATTAAAAATAAAATTATTGCAGCTGTATATACTCTTACCGGTAGCAAGAACCATGGAGAACAGGAAAAGTGCAAAAATTGACGCAAACATTTTTAAATCTCGCAACTTTTGAAGCAACTGAATGGCACGACTCGCGACAACTTTGTGACAATGGTTGCTCTGATCGTTGAACTGTCAAGTCCTCTTTTTAAAGCTGAGCCATTCACTTTTGCACAATGACAATTGGAATTTGCTAACGTTCGAAAATTTATCCGATTACATCCGAATATCCTCAACTAAATAAAAGTAATCAAAATCGCTATACACAGCGTATGTGTATCCTTCTATTAAATTAGTCATCGCTTGTGGTCGATATAACTTCTAACATCATAAAGCATTTTTTAATGCAAAACATAATATAATTAGGACATGTGTCCTAAATTTCAGAATCTATTATTTGACGACAATATAATATTTGCGTTACATTAAAAGTAGATTATCATTGAAATCTAAGTAAAATGACTCTATCTTTATTATTTTATCGAATCTTATATTATGGAATTTTTTTAATATTCCATAAAGTTATGATTATACGCAGATCGATGTTTCAATTTTTTCGCGAATTGTCAAAGATATCCAGAACAATAAATATATTCAATCACACTCCCAAATATTGAATTACCATTATTTGATTATTATTCCCACATAAAGGCACTAAAGCTGCACATACTTTCCAACTATACCTCTCTTGAATAATATAGAACTTGTGGGTGAATAGGACACGTGGAAAACTATACATCGTCAGTCTTGCGAAGTGGTTCATAGCTTTCGAACGCGTTTGTTTCGATTCGAAATAGAAAAACGGTTTAATACGATGAACCAGGAAGATAATATCGATGCAAAAGCGAATCAAATAAAGTATCATTGATCGTCGACGAAAGAATAAACATGGGAATTTTTATTAAATAGTACGACATATTTATCTACGCGACAAAAACGATTTCGATAATATTCTTATTTCTTCATTAAACTCTGTGGAGCTACGCTCAAAAAGGTAATTATCGTACTTCAAAGTCGTACGTAGATTCATTATCTATTTTTGAAACTTTTAAAATAAAATTAATTAAATAATTAATAATTATAAATTTTATTTTAAAGCACTTATTCAATTTAAATGTATAACTAATTTATTATTAGTTTATTAATTCAGTGATTTTAATTTATAAGCTTTATATTATTTTGTTACAATTTTATTGAAAAATTAGTTAAAGAGTGTTTCTTAAGACAATATACAGATACTTATAAACTGTAGCATGATCGATGTGTCATTGCACTGTACTCACTAACATTGAATTAGATCATCATGATGCGAAAGTAAATAAGTAAGAGAAATAATAAAAAAATGAAAAATTAGGAAACATTGCAAGGGCATTAGGGCAGGACAAAACGAATGTCAGTAGATAATCGTTTCTTTAGTCACATAACTACATCGGGGTTAAAACGCTGATGAAGGAGAGATAAGAGTTATCAACTCTTTGTGTCTTGAAAAATTTTCTTTCGGGAAAATATCAATTGACATTATTTTAAATGCTGAAAGAAAGATTTATTCAATTAATAGAGAAAATATATATTTTAATTCGATAAATACGCTGTTATTACTTTGTCACATCAAATATAATTAATTATTATTAAATTAATAAACAATACAAAAATATAATCATTTAGCTGTACGTAATACTGACGCATTTCCATGAAAAAAAAAAAGTATCTCAATTCTCAGAAACATATTTGTACTGTTGACCTTGCCGCAACTTTAATAATGCCAACGTACATGTCATTTGTATAATGAAATCACTTTATCTGATGAGTTTATCACGAATTTAACAAGTTTGCTTGCCTAGCACATTAACATCCTTTTTTTCTAATATCAGTAATTATTAACTTTTTTGTGTCAAACTTTCTTAAAGATTAATTTAGAAAAAATGCAAAAATAAATTAATTTTCGAGAAACAAAAAAAAAGAACCTAACGATCACGATTTGGCATTAGATGACTATTTCATCAAACTCTAATAATTTTCTGGATTACACTTATCTCGAAACTAATTTAACATAAGAATACTATGACATGGTTATGCGGTTGTTGACACAGCCAAGGAGAGATAAACACGCAGCATGTATTGTTTATTCTATTTTATAAGTCGATCGAACACGATGCTATATCCATGAAAGAATAAAATTCTGCCGGAAGAAATTACTCGTGAATATGTCCAAGCTACAAATTCTTGATCGATCTTAATTTCTTATTTATCAATCCGGACATGACTTCTACATAAAGAATCCTCTTTCACGGGGATCGTTCCGGGGAACCGGCTGGCGTCGCGACGCCAAACAACGTCGGCTTCATTCGACGCGCAACGCTTTCTCGTGTCGCACGTGCGTCGCAAAGCCTCTTTCTGTGTGCGTGTATGTGTGTGTGTGTGTGCTGTCATACTCGTAGGCGCGTGCTAAATTTGCACGGACTGATTAATCGACGTAGAAATGATCGTGGGATCAGGGTCCATCAGGTATTTCTCTTTCATTCTTCCACTCACGCGCATTCTTTTTTTTTGATATTTTTTTGTTCAGAAATAAGAGAGATGCCTTCTTTTTTATATGTAGATATCGGAAAGCTTGGACGTTGCTGCAGAATTTAATACGTCATATTTTTCTTTTGTTCAATTTCTACATCTCAAGCTTGAAGCACATATTTACAAAAAAAATAAAAAATTTTTAATTAAAGAAATATATTTTTATTATCGTACTTAAAATTGTGTATATTTTATGTAAAAAATTATTAATATGTATATAATCGCAAAATCATATTCAGATTGCTTTTGCAACATTTGCAATTTGAATTTGAATAATACATATTGTCAACTTCTATTTATCTGTTTATGTATCTGTTTAAACTTAAAAAATAAATGTACGAATATTTCAAGCATATACGATTTTGTCATTCGCTAGTTAACGATCGTACTTTCTTACGCAATTATGTGAAATTATAGTTGAAAATTCACGCAAAAACCTTATAAATTATTTTACGAAATACGAAAAGCTTTATTCATTGTCTTACGAATGCTAACTTTGCCATTCTCTAGAGAAAAAAAAAAATTAATGAAAAGATTATTAATCTACTTTTTATTGATATGAAATTTACAATCATAATATATATTTTTAATAGTAAAATGTAAATAATATATGTATATAATTGTAATGTAATAATACAGAAAAAAATCTTTAAGAGAAAACAATCTTTACTTATAATATTTTTATTATCAAATGCGTCGTATTTATTTGTATGAGAGTAAAAAATCTATATAGACATACATTAAGATGATAATTAAAGTGAAACGTATTTAATTAAAAGATGCTGAGCAATAGATGTTCGTGCATAAATAAAATCACATAAATTATGTTAGGACTATGAATTATGTTACGCCGCATATATTTACATTTTCCTGAATTCGAAGCACGTAATAGACAGAAGCAGGGAATTCACCGATCTGTAAGAGGAAAAGTCAGAGTGTTCCAATAATTGCATTTGCCTCGTTAAAATAAATAACTGGCAAGATTTAACGCGATAGAGACTAATATATACCAATTAAGATCTATGAATTATTGTTAGTCGGCAAACATGATTAGATAGTCGTTTAATTTACAGTACCGTAATAGAACGCGGCGTCTTTTTTATCAATACCGCAACATAATTACTGAAACCACATCAGAATTGATTGATAATATTTATCGCGAATCGTATAATCAAATTTCAATAATCGGGAAACCCTAATTGAAAGTATTTTCGAAACCACATATATTAATACTTTCTAATCGTATATCGGAACATCTCTCTTTGCGGGCTTCCGACAAATATTAAGTTTCGCGTGTCATGAATATCGTTATTACATTTCTGAGCCGACAATCATCCATATAACATTATGGATATGCGATCGAAAATACCATTTGAAAATGCGGTCAGAACATGCGAATCAATAACAAGAAGAAACCGATAGGAATTGTCTATAAAATCTGTCTGTGTTGGCTCCTATAGATTGTAAAATGCATATTGCGAAGTTCCTATGTAATTTCCACTATCAATAGCGAATACAATCATGTTCCGTAAAATGAAATAAATTGCCTGGAAGAAAGATTAGAATATTTTTGCACACAAATCATTTTATTATGATTAATATATCATATATATCCATTAAAAAAATTTTGAAATTATTTTATTTAATTGCAGAGGCCCAAATGAATTCTTCGGTTATAAAAACTTGGTTGCAACGTGGCGAACTTGAGAAACTCGAAAATATCGTGTTGGAGGGTCGAGGCGCGCGTTTATTAAGCGCACATTCACCGGATCTTAGGACTCGTGTCTTCCTGAAGGGACTCCCGAATTATTTGGTAAGGAAATCACAGAGACCATCAAAAATTCTGCCTGTTTGAGAAACTATTTTCAATTTCACAAAGTTCCCTTTAACGAACCACCGGTAGAGATTAATATTCAACACCTGGTTTATTCCAGACGAAAATCTCTCAAGTGCACGATGCCGTTGCGCGCGGCTCGTTAGCTGAAACGCAGAAAATCATATCTGAAGAATCGAAGAAGAAGCTAGCGATCGCCAAGGATTCTTGCGGCACGCCCTTGATACACAAAGCGGTATATTACGATCAACCCGACATTGTCGCCTGGCTCGTAGAAAATTATCCTATTACGCCGCAGCAGAGAGATAAAGTACGTCGATTTTTTTTTAACTCCTTGTTTGCATGCCGAAAAATATACTTATCGCAAAAAATTCAATTGTACACACTCGAATAATTGCAATCCATGCGTCTTAGACATGAGATAGACGTCAAATAATGAAAAGCTTTAATAGTCATTTTACGTAGCAATTAATTGAGTAAACCTTTCTCAATTCCTTCTTTATTTCAAAAGCTCCCTAATCACTTTGTTTCATATACATAGATCTTAACGAGCACGAGTTTCGATTGATGGTTCTTTATAATTCACGATGCTTCGCGCGAGGCCCATTTTCGCGACGGAATCGTGCCGCAAGGCAAACGTTTGTCGACTCTCTCAAAAAGAAGCTCCTGAATAATCGACTAGTTTCCTTCCTAGTTTGCTTCTAGCAACGTTTATTATGACCCCGCATCGCGTGACAGGGGCAATAACGAAGTGTAAACCACCTGCTCTTTCCTCGCAACCGTCAGCTTACATCAGAAAATACACTCGGGACAAGAAGCGCGACTCTGGCCCTGCATATTAGCCCCTAATACTCTTGCTCTTCGCATTCATAGTCGTACATACACATGTCGAAGACATAAATTCTGTAAATTCTAAGTTCAATTGCAAAATTCATTACAAAATCATATTTTACAGATATTTCATTATGTATTGTGTTTAGGAGGGAAAAACAGCTTTACATTATTGCGGCAAGTGTAAAGATCCCGATTCGATCTGGGATCTTCTTATAGAAAGTGGATGCGACGCTAGCATTTGCGACAAGAAAGGAAAGCCGGCCGCTTATTACTTGAAACATCCCACGGAAATTGAATTACCCGAAGTGGAAGTGATGCCGCGAAGAAAAAGCACCGGGAAGGATTGTGAGTACAGATATTTTCATTTTAAAAGATAAAGATGTGAGAAACGTGCAAACACATCTTATTTATAAAAAAAAAAATTAATGACGATTATATTTTTCTTCCTTTCTTTTCTACGTTACATGCGTGATATGCACAATATTTTTCTTTTCTGGAAAAAGATAGAGTATACTTTTTCAAAGTAGCTTGTGCATTGTTAGATTACTTTTCATAATACATCCATTTACATTTAAAAACCTCGCGTAGATAAGTTTAAATATTACGTATTTCGCTCTGATTTTGCCAGTAAGTCATTAAAACAATTTCGAGAAAACATCGGGCAACTTTACGATGAGGCGCTATACATAAGTAGTAATTTCGTCTGTTTCCTATATATTTATCCTATATATTCCTATATATTCCTCGCGGATATAGATTCTTTGCCTTAGATACCTCGCGTATTCATTTCTAATGACCGCGAAAAATCGATAGCATATAAATTCGTAAGGCAAGGCTAACTGCGACGTTCGATACGACACGATCGAAACGGGGAATTACCGCGCGCGCGTCCATCCAGCATGAATTACATAGCGCACCTAAACGCAAAAGAGAAAAGTGTATCATATCGCAAACTATATGCAAAATGTTTTATATACTCATTTTAATACATCATAAATATTGATAGTCAGGAGAATGTGGAATAAATCATAATATTGCAAAAAGATAATTATATGTATGTAAAAAGGAATGAGTCTTTTTTCTCGTTAAACAGTTTCGCGCATGTAAATAGGTCGACTTATCGTCAACGAGGACAAGAAACCGATTTGAAAAAATGATAAGAACTCGTCTTTCACTCTTCGACATGCTAGCTCGAAGATTGTAGCAAAAACAATTTCCAATAAGCATTCCAATCGCCTACTGCTCGTGTACGATTGCATAAGAAACTTGCTAAATTGTTTGTGCTACTGAATAATAGCTAAAATTAGCATTTCACTTTTGTAAAAAAAAAATAGTTTAGTAGATCTTGTAATATATTCTTTCTTTTTATCGCGGAATAAAAAATTGATTTCCTTGCAATTAGAATTACACGCGCATTAAATAATATTTCGGATAAGGCAAAATTATTATTTATCACATTTTTGTATTTTCGTATATTTGCTCGTTCAATCCTTGAAAAAAATCTCGCGTGTTTGTAGCATTCTACGAACGCGATCGTGACCATAATTTATTAGAAACATCACTATATGGCGGGGAAAGAGTTGTAAACAATACTAGCCGCGTATCACAAGTTGTCTTTACCGAGTAACGCGATGTCTATATACATTGTAGACAATTTGCAACTCGGTGTCAGTAATATGACCTCTCTTCTTCGTTCGGCCTCCTAGAAAATTTATCAATATTACGATTGCGCACGCCATTCGGGCGCGCGTTGTCCAAGACGATATAAAATATTAAATGAAACAATGTGCATGCAACATTATTACTAAAGACGGACACACCGATACATACAAATTGAACGCGGTCGAATCTATTTTTAACGATGAAAATCTTTGAATACACACAGCCGGTATAACTGTTCGGATTCTACATATGCATTTACTATGCAGTACCTAGCAAATGTTTTCACATTTATAAATTATGTAAATAATCCTTGACATATACAGAGGGTCTACTCAAATCTTGTAAAAACAATTCCCTGAAAATTTTCTAATCTTTCAAGTACTTTTATTCATAATTCCAGATAAAAAGAATATTTTAGATTTAGATATTTTAGATTTTTTGGTGCAATTATCTAAAATCAGATTTTTCATTTGTATGCGTTTTCTAATGCTTTTCATTCATACAAAAAAAAATCGTAAAACTTAAGTTTTAAATGCTAGATTTGCAAATATACTGATAAAAAATTGAATAACTTTCGTAAGATAAACATTTTTCTTCTAATATTTATATTTATATTTCATAATATTTAACTCTCTGTTGAATCACATTGTCGAGAGATATTTTCAAGCTTTATCAGTTTTATTAACACAACAAAGAATAAATCCCGCGACGCATCAATTTTTTGACATAAAAAAAAAATCATGTTTAAATCATTGTTAATATTTTTTTTTGTATTCAAGCTCTGGATTTTAAGCCTTCCAATATCAGGATATGGATACACAACAAAGACATCGGA
Source organism: Cataglyphis hispanica (assembly GCF_021464435.1). Classification (NCBI taxonomy): domain Eukaryota; kingdom Metazoa; phylum Arthropoda; class Insecta; order Hymenoptera; family Formicidae; genus Cataglyphis; species Cataglyphis hispanica. The sequence goes on from NC_065974.1 coordinate 2,030,998, forward strand.
AAGTTGCAGCAAATTCTGTGGGAGGGACATGGGTCCAAACTTCGATGCGAAACCAGCAATAATCCTCGGATAAGAAAATTCTTAGAGGCCACACCCTTCATCATGGTATAATATCAGAATCATTCTGACAGAAAAAAAAATCATTTCTCGCTTGTGTGTTCAATTATTTATAAAGCTAATTTTATTTATTTATAAATAGCTTATACGCTATCAATGTATATTATAATAGCTTAAAGAATTATCAAATAAAATTATCGAAATTCTCTTACATAGGCCACAATAAAAGAAATCCATACAGCAGTCGTTAATAATGACTTGGAAGGTTTCAAACAGAAATTGGAAGGTATTTCGCCTATTGTTTTGTGCGGCAAGGACAGCAACGGTTTAAATGTCTTACATAAGGTATAAGAGTTCTTAAGAGAGAGCTGCCCGATAAATCTTTCTTTAACTTATTAAAAAGCAAAGCATGATTCAAATCGCTCTTATTCCTTTCGCCGAAAGGCCGCTGGTTTAGGATATACGGATATTGCGCGTGAAATCCTCGAAAGGTATCCCGAAACGGTAACAGCTCAAGATAACGAAGGAAAGACACCTTTGCATTATGCAGCTGCACTTAAAGACGATGGCGCCATGTACGATCTTCTAACGGAACACGGAGCTGACGAAAGTAAATTAGATAACGTGAGTGCTACATCGTTGTATATCTATAGAAAAAGAAATAATTGCCCAAAATCAAAATATCCTGGCATAATTATATTTGGTGCACTTCTTTGTTGTTAAATTAGAGGCAAAAGGCGCCTGCATTCTACAAGAATCGCCCTTCGGACGTGGATCTGTCAAATTTGTCGATGATACCGGACGCACCTCGCGTCTCCGCTACTTATCCGAAAAATTGGGATTGGAAAATTTTGGAGTTAGGTCAAGCCGCTATGCGAGGAATGAAAAAGGTAGTAAGCAGCAATGACGTTGACAGCGCTTTCGGTAGCGCTGAGTCTACGACGAAGGATGATTCGAATGAGAAGGTATATTTGCTTTTAATTTTTTTTAATTATATATTTACACGCACAATATTCTGCTTGTTTAAGCTTGCCTCTGACAATATTCCTTTGTATGATACATTTTTTATATTGATTAGTAATTATTTAGTGCACTCATCACACGCGTAGCCGGACATAGAAATCCCGGTCAAAATGTAGTATCGCATCCGGAATGAGTAGTCGAACGGTAGAGATTTTTTTTCTTGTTTAGAGAGGGGGGAGTCCCAATTCGCAATTTCAGGTCTACGATATGAAGGATTATATGGGAGATTTGGTGGAACAGATTAAGAGGGCCGATGAGGAGCAACAGGAGGAGGAGGAGGAGGAGGAGGAGGCTGAGACCCCGAATGGAGACGAGGAGGAAGCACAGAAAGAGAATGAGAATGAAACAAATAATGAGGAGGAGGCTGAAACCCCGAATGGAGACGAGGAGGAAGCGGCACAGAAAGAGAATGAGAATGAAACAAATAATGAGGAGGAAGCGGCGAATGAGAATGCGGAGGAAACGAACGAAGAGGAGCAGCAGAATACGGCGGAGGAGGAAACAAAAGAAGATGAGGACAAGACATCCTCAGACGATGACGTGGTAACCGGGGCTGTCGCGGAACCGACGAAAGACGAGGAGGACGGGCCCGAGGCTGCCGTTAATGAGGACGCGGTCGACGAGGAATCCCCGAAGATCGAAGAAATCGCCGCCGGCGAAGAAACTGCCGTTGAGAATGAAGATAGAAATGAGCCCAGCACCGGCGATTCTGGCGTTGACGAAGAGCAGGTATTGTCTTATTCATTTTGTCATGGTCACCGCACTGTTACTTGTATAATACAAAGAAAAAGCCGGGATTTCTCCATCTATGTCCGCTTGGAATTTTTATGTATTAATCGTGTATAATTTTTTAAACTACATTCAATAATAATAATATACATATTCTTTAAATTAAAAAAATATATATACATTTTTTTAATAAAATAGAAAAAATATTTGATAGTTGCTTAGACAGAAATCAATTCTCATTATCAACAGATATTTTTTTTACGGACACTCTGTATATATACGTACGTAGACGCGGCAAGAGACAGACAATCGATTCGCATGTAAAATTCCCACATACGATTAATATCTCCTATCGATCGTCTACGAGCCACCTAGTCGCGCGCATGATTGTGTACCTAAATATGACAGCAGGTTATTGTTGGTGAACACGAGGAACCTGCCGAAGTAGAGTTGAAGGAAGGTAGCATGGCCCATGATCTGGAAGTGGAGAATCTACTGGAGAACGGCAACATGGAACAATTAGCAGCTCTGGTCCTCAATGGCGAAGGCCGACGATTGCTTGGACGGCAGTCCGGAAATCCGGAACTCCAGGCATTCATCGACAATGTTCCAGCTTACATGGTACGTTATTCTTATAATAATTCAGAAAAAAAAATATATATATATATATAACGTAAAACATATCGTTCCTTAATATTAGGGAAAAATTCATGCCGTACACATGGCAGCGCGAGAGGGAAATCTTCGTGATCTGCAAAACGCCCTGGATCGGCGTAAATTCGCGGTGGCACGAGACGAATCGTCACCCCACGGTGCAACGCCATTGCACGTTGCAGTTGTATTTGGCAATACTGCTATCATTAGGTACTTGACATATATTTATACGTATACTTTTATATACACATACATACAACATGTACTCTTACATATTTTGACATATATAAGAATTGACATCTTCTATTCGCGCTGCGTTTTGCGCGAATTTTTTCTCACTATCTTACGATTCCTTGAATCAACCATTTCGTCGATTCAATAAACAGACATGAGTGGGATAATAATAAACCGATCGCATAATTATTACAAACCGATCGCCGTCGATATCAGTTCATGATTCATCCCAATCATGCCACGATAGCCTCTCATTATGAATGACAAGCTATAAATTCTGCACTCCCTCAACCCACGTCACATTAGATTTAATATTTTATACCTGATTCAGGTACCTGGCAGGAAGGTTTCCAGAAACCGCCAACGCAATCGATCTCGACGGACGTACTCCGTTGCATTACGCCGCAACCCTTGCCGATAACGGCCATTACTACAACCTCTTGCTGCATCTGGGCGCCAACCCTTTAATACAAGACAATGTGAGTTCTTATTATTAGACGATCTTTATTATTATCGATTATTATTATCATAATTTGGCGTACAATTTTGATTAAATAATTAAATTTTACAATGAGAAAATTCTTCGAATTTGAATTAAAAATTAGAATTATTTTTTATTCTAAGAAAGAATTATTTAAATTATTAAATTCTAATTATTTTTATAATAAAAAAATTATTAGAATTATTAGATTCTAATAAATTTAATAATAAAAGAATGATTTGATTTAAATAAAAAGCAGACAATTATTTAATTCTAATAAATACTCATAAAATGTTCACACAAATCTAATATTGCAAGCGAAATAAAACATTATCTTTTATCGTGTAGTTCGGACAAAAAGCGGATTATTACAAACAAAATCAAAGCGATCTATCACACAAACAGCTTCTTCGCGATTTCGGGGCTAGCGAGAAGCTCGCCGACGAGATGTTGACAGATAAAGGTATTTGTTTATTCGAGGTATTTCAGTAGAGAGCACTAGTTGGTAATAGTTGAAAAAATAGTCGCGCGCGGCAAAGCATCCGGGCACTTTTCCTCGCGATGTCATCCTTCGTGTATTGTGATTGAGAATCATTCCGATTCGGAATCTTCGTAAACATCTCCGACATGGTCGCACTTGGCACGAGAATACGTTATATGTATCGCGATTTCGTGAAGTATCCATTGATTGTTTTTCCTCCGCACACGAAACTTTAATTTAATGTTAATTCTTCGATTGTCTTAATAATTTCGTTCATGATCGATTTATACTTTTCTTTTAGACAAGCGCAATCAAGTCATCTCTGAAATACCGCGTAAGAATCCTAATCAAAATACTTGTTGAGCACACAAGTGTTTCCTCCTTTTACTGACCTTTTGATTTTGTGGAATGATTTGACTTGCTTCGTTCGATTATTTTTAATAGCACGTAATCAATTCGACACTTGACATTTCAGCGTGTTGATCGAGCTAAGGTGTAGTGATATTAATTCACTAAATCTAATATTCATTTATCGATCCAATTTTTATATTTAATTTTTTATATTTAAATGCTACATATATATAATTAAAGTACTTATTGGTAAAAAGTTTTATGATTTCGTGATAAAACGTCGATTATAAATCAGCTTTAAATCACCTTACAATTGCATCGCATAATCTCATAAACTTTTTGAGATTAAAATATTTATTCTTCACAAAACTAAATATTTTTCGGCATTAAATATCCGCCAAAGGATTATTATATTAAATTATAAAATATAATATATTAAGATGGATCAAATAATGTTCCCTATATTATTACGATTTTAATTTATCGCTTATATACAAATTAGATTTATTGTGATTAAAATAGAAACTAATACTTACTTTTTAATATAGTTTCTCTTCGAAAAAAATTGATAATTAAATTCGTGCTAAGATGGGACAAGTGCATTAATTTTTTTGAATATTAAATAGTTTCTATTTCAATATAAATCTAATTTGTGCATAAGTTGTAAATAAAAATTATAATAAAACAGAGATCCTTATTTTTTGATCCACCCTAGTATAAAGCAGTTTTATAGCTGATATCATCTTTTAAACGGAATGTTTAATCTAAAACTCAATTTCGACTCTTCGATAATCATCACTAACATTAAACCGTGAGATTTGCTTACTCGCTCTTTCGTGTCAATTAATATCTCTTATCATCGTGATGGCTGTTAATCCGGCTGTTCTTTCAATCACCGCTGCTGTCGATTCTGCCGAGATCTACAGTTCCCGAAGGTGATATCTACTCAGCCCGACGTGATGTGAGCGAGCCCGAGATCCTGACCACCCTGGAGCGATGCTTCCGATTGTTGGCGGGCAATCGGCGATCGTCGATACCAAAGACACCATCGAACGCCGGTACACTAGTCGCTCGTTGCTTGAAACAGCCCGTATTCGATTTGATCAAACACCGTGTGACTCGCATGGACCACAATCTTTTTGACGTGATCTGGCCCGCTCTGAAAAGGTACGGTACCGTCACGGGTAACGGTAGCAAGACGAGCAGCGCCCGCTCGAGTCTCAGCAACTCCACGGACGAGGATCAGGGTTACGGCGTAGTGGCGCCCGATTTCGAGAGCTACGTCGTCTTCACGGAATTCTTCGATCCCTTCATCCGGGAGTTGCACTGCGTCACAGCGAGCGGCGAATTACTCGATCATCCATTGCCGCATTTTTTTCACGTTGGGAACGAGGAGGGCGAGGAGATGCTGCCGGATGAAACGATCGTCACCGCGATTGCGCAATACGATCTAGATCCCACCTGTAAATTTATCCAAGCCGGTGTTTTAGAGTGCACCCGAAACCTGGCCAACTATAGTCTGCCATTGACACTAACAGTCAATCAACTGGAGGAGGTCGAGAGGGAGATCACTACTGAGCTGATGAGCCCGGAGATCACCGATCTGATGGCGGAGGGCAGTAGCGAGGACGAGGCCGGTACATATTTTACTCTCAACGAGATCCTCGATCAGCCTAGCCGAATACGAGCACAATTGGCAGCGGCCGGTCTATTGTTACCGATCACGGAGTACGACCTAAACGACGACCGACGTCTTCATGGCAAGCATTGGCCCTACGGACGTGGCGTATACGTTACAACAGCCGGTGATCTCGCCGCGTGGGTGAACGTCCAGGATCATCTGAGGATCGTTTGTCGCACAAGCGAGAATCGGCCTGGCTTGGTAGGCCGCGCTTACGTCAGAGTAGCTAAACTAATGATGATATTCGACCGGAGACTTAAATTCAAGCGAGATCAGAAGCTTGGTTTCTTGACCGCGCGCCCGCACGCTCTCGGCAACACTCTTAGATTCTGCTTGATCGTCCGGCTTCCGGAACTCTCAAAGACGCCAGACAATCTGCGGCACCTGTGCGTAGTGCGCGGTCTAAGCGTACGCGATACTATAAAGAGAGATATGGTGAGGATCAGCAATCAACAATCGCTCTCAATCACCGAGCTGCAGACCCTCCAAGACTTCTCCAGAGCGGTGCACAATATCATCACGCTGGAAAAGGACTTGTCGTTGAATAACTCGATGAAGCTCGCCAACCTCATTACTGGCATATTCCGCAAGCGAGCAAACGCGTCTAGAAATCTCAAGGCATAAACAAATTAATAACATTAACGATTACGAAAGACAATAAAACATTAGATTCTAAATTCTTGAAGACGATATTAGCCATCTTCTTTCCACACTTTACAAACGAAAACTCGAGAAGAAAATAATATAAAATAATAAAAAAATAAAATAAAAAGAAATAAGAGAATAAAATGAGAATTATATAAAAAATGATGATTGCGCACTTTATGTGTGCGTGAAATACGGAATGTATTTTAAATGACTCAAAAAATCATCGATCTATTTTGGAAAATTTTATATGGAAGAACTTTATTCGGAGAAATATTTAAAGGAAGCAAAATAATTAATTCACCATTTACCGAAGATTTTTATTTTACACAACAACTTGAATTCAAATACTCGTATTTAACACAACAATGATTTCTCTTGTCGATTGTCTTCAAGAACCTCATCCTCCTACGTTCTATCTTTTCTCTTAAGTCTTTCTATAAGTAACATTTACGCTTATTCATGGAAATTTTCTGTGATAATTATCAGCCAACATTTGACAGTCAATTACTCTTCATAGACTGAACTTTTTAGATAACTTAGGCTATAATGAGCGAGAGGGAGAGAGAGAAAGAGAAAGAGAGAAGTGCGTTGGAAAGATATGTGAATGTTATTTTGTTTTCTCTCGTGCATACCCAGCATCTCTCTTATGAAATTACATTAAATCATAATTGTAGTCGCTCTATTAACCGGATTAATCGGCGACGAGAATAAAGGATTGCTGATTAGGTTAGTAAACGATCAGCATTATTGATATGTACACGGACATCATTGTCGCACAAAGTCTCACAATTGTGCATTGTAAATCTTTGTTCGAAATAATTCGGCAAATTTTTTAAAATTATATTTGTATGATGTAATATTATATATCTATATTTTTATTAAAAAAAAAACGATTTTACATGAATTGCCCTCGAGGTAAAATATAACTAAAGTGTAAATAAATAAAGTGTTATCTGTAAATAGACACACATACATACATACAAAGGACTTAAAAATTCGTAAGCATATTTTACAAAATAGTAAAAATTATAAAATATATTTTGTTTTTATATTTATGTACATACATACATACATATATATATATATATATATATATATATATATATATATATATATATATGTCTAAGCATGTAAGGCGCGTTATTTTCATGTAAAATCAAAGACATCGAAATTTTTCGATACGATGGCACAACAAGCTTAAAAAAATGTCAAAGTCTTTTCAAAAGCTTTCTTTATATGTAATGCACGAGTCAATGTTCACACAAAACAAAAATGACAAAGCACATGTCTTTCCAATGTTATTATTCATTCTAAAATAAACTCGTTTATCTATCTTTTACTCTTATTCATTGCATTTTATTGCAGGCTCACATTGCAATCTGAACTTGTTAAAACTCAAAAAATAAACCAATAGGCGTCTAAGTGTCATATTTTATTTTTAATATATATGTATAAATAAATCTGTGTATATATGTACTCTATATTGTTTTATAAATATTATATTCTGCTGGGAATAATATATTATAATATAATAATATATAATAATAAGAGAGTAATCACATACACGAAATATAAAAGTTGAACTCCACTATAAAAGATTATTCTCATCGATATATATATATATATATATATATATATATATATATATATATATATAAAGAATTTTGACATTTAAACGTCTTTTGATTGACAATCGTCTGTAATTACTTGTCATGTTTACATAAACAAACACCAATGCACTTTTTTCAGATAGATTAACCGTGTTTGTTACTCAGTTATGTTTGTCTTTGCTTATTTATTTGAAACTTGTATATATGACAAGCGAAACTGAATTACGTGTTCTGTCACGTTTTGCCGAGTGATTATGCCGCACAAGCGTTTCATAAGGCACTTTTTACAAGACCGAAAAGCATTATTGCATCAAATAATTTTTAATCATAAGATAGTTAAAATAAAAAAAAAGAACACATATATAAAGAACATATATATATATATATATATATATATATATATATATATATATAATTACATAAACTTTACTTAAGTAAAAGATTTTATTAAAATTTATTTAAAAATCCTGTATTGTCTGCATAAAGTTGCAATAATTATTTTCAGCAACTAATAGTTTGTTAACATTGAAAATAACATGCATGCTATAAATTAATATAAAATTTTATTTTGTGACTATTTATATCATTAATTGAAACGTTTAATTTTCAAGATAAAATTAACATGCGCAATAATGCTTTCGCAATTGATGTGCAACAATCTAATGGATTTATTTTACAGACGATAATGAAGCCGAAATACCGATATTTCGGACGGAAGAAGGCCGTTATTTAGCATCATGTAAGTATCTCACATGCATGGCAAAGTTTTATATTTTTCATATCATTATAGAATCCATTCTAACAAAATCTTCTATTCTCCAGCATTGGGTGATCCCTTAATTAAAGGATTAACGGAAGTTGCTAACGCGCGTCCAAAGGATCCGGTCACATATCTCGCGACATACTTGTATAATTTCGCCAGCAAGAACAAAGCTAACGAACAGGTATTTATCTAATTGAAATAGACGAATTTAACATTACAGAATAGCATAATGAAAAGTTTCGCATTATTATTATTATTATTTTTTTTTTTTCACTCTGATTTCAGGAATCTGATGTCCTCATTATACCTGACCGTGAAGAAGAAAATTTGGAAAATATCGAGAATGAACATTTCGATGAAGACGCCGGTTATCCCCAAAGTCCAGCTTCAGACATACCTGAATCCACGTTCAGCAATCCTAATAGAGTATGTAAATGAAAATATACATTTCAATGCTTTTATAAAAGAATATTTTTTTGGCAGAAAAAGTATGATTTATTTTCTGCTGATCCATCGCAGCAAATATAATTATCTCGTATCGGAAATAAAAATAAAAATAATTTTTCTCAGGACGAACATGGACAAAGCATGATCCACTTCGCGGCAATTCGTTCCTATTCAAAGGATGGTCTGTATCACTTGCTACTGGAAACGCAGGTTAACGTTGGTTTCAGGGACGAACTATATCGGACAGCGAGAGATGTTGCCGAACAGGCAAATATTCGAGAGAACGTTGAAGAGATTGATCGCTATGTTGTTTATCTAGCGGCGAGAGGTAAGAAAGAAGACAAAATATAACGATCAGCTATATCTTCATGTAGATGTAGAAAATGATAAAAGTGAGAGAATCGTACGATATTCGAATTCGCAGGAGAAACTGAAAAGCTGGTCGAACTTTTGCTGGAGGGTTACGATCATATCTTGGACGCCGAGGATGAAGAAGTGAACATCATCGATGCTGCTGCGCAAAGAGAACACGAAGCCACTGTGCAGTTTCTACAATCAATCCCTAATTATGTGGTAAGATAGCGCAAAAAATCTATGAGATAACAAATTTATTATTTACGTCTTTTTTCTAATTACGGCTTAACAGAATTGTTTGATATTCGATAGAATCAACGTGAGGAAGTACACGCTGCAATTCGGAGCAATGATATAGATCGTGTGAAGGAACTTTTGAACAAGAACAACGGGGGTGGAAAATTATTGGCTGTAGGAAAGAATTCGCTCGGTCGATGCGCACTCCACATCGCTGTGCTTTGGGAAAATGAAGAGCTTGTTAAATTTATTGCGAGAACGTATCCGGAAACATTACGCATCGGCGATAATGTACGAATCGTTTAAAGGGGATATGTATAAAAATTAGGATGATAAAATAAAATTGGTTCAATTCTGTGAATTCCGGCAAGCTTAAAAAATAAATAACAAAATGATATAAATCTTTCAATCAAAAAATATGGATAAAAAAAAATAAATAAGAAAATGATACAAATCTTTCAATCGAAAAATATGGATTAGTATTTAATTAAAATTGATTGTTCAGAATAATTTAAGATTAAAAGAAAGAAAAAATGCGCTGTACTTTTGTAATGCATAAAAAATATCTTTTTTCAGTTGGAAAGAACAGCTCTTCATTACGCAATGGGAGTACCGTCCGTGGAAGTCTTGAGTAATATATTGATTACGGCGGGCGCGAAACGCATTGTCAAAGATTTGGTAAATCATTTTTATCGAATAACAAATGTTCTTTTTCTCTCTATACACACATACATATATACATGATAAAGCTAACTTTCTTAATTTTTAGAAATCTCGACAACCCTCGTATTATTTTATGAACAAATCTGATATCGAACGACTTCAAGAAGAGGAAAAATCCATGATCATGTAAATCGTACGATGTTGAACACCTGCATCGATTTCGCAATTATATGATTATACTTTAATATATTCATGCATTCCATTATGAATATTGAAATGTATGTTGAGAAGAGCCGACGAGAGACAAGATAAATATAGACTGCGGCAATTTGCAAAAGGATCCGAGATCTGATTCTCTACGCTGCGTATATTTTTATTTATATCAACAATATCATTGTGTCCATTGTTTTTCATGTCAATTATAAAAAAAATAAATATATCTCAAAAAATCTTTTTTAAGCCCTTTCTCTATATGTTCTTTTAGAATAAATATTTAACATTTTAAGTTTTATTTGTGTATATACATGAAGAATATTTTACGAAAAAATTTTGTTATCAGAGGATCCTTATTAATTCTCGTCGGCTATTTAGAAAAGTATTTTCGCATGATATATATCATTGAAAGTATATCGATTCATTGTAACTATGTCAAATGTTGAAACAATTTAGTGCCTTATAAATAAATGTAACGAGACTGCAATGTATATAATATCATCATTTCGCCAAACTATTCCAGTAGATGCATTCAGGTGTGTGTTAACTTTGTGTAAAAAAATATAGAAAAGTAACCTTAGTAGTGAAAATAATTTTACAACGATTTAAAGGATTAAGAATTTAAAGGCGATATTTGATGCCTTTAAAAGGAAAACCCAGGATTATTGATCATTCTGCTATTTATTATAATTTAATTCTCTCAATGCTTAATAATCTTAAATTAAGTTGTGCTTATTCGACATATCAACTAAGGTAAATTGAGATCAAAAAAAGTTTAATGTTCCGATATGAAATTCCTAGCGTTGGTCTCGGTGGCATTATTTTGCCGCGTGATCATAAGATATTCCTCGGTGATTTCCTCGGGCTGGATCTTATTAAAATACATCTGATCCTTGTGTACATAATATGTATCATCAAAGTTAAAATGCAATCCCAGCACTATATTTAATGCAGAGGTATCGTACGCGTGACAGCCGGAGTATCGATACTGTGGCTTTTTATTGAACCTACAGCCCGCTGACTGTGCACCTACGAAAATTTAGTTAAGAAAGCTTAACATTTAGCGAACCAATTAAAAAAAATTGATATGTTCCCACTGACAGATATAAAAATTATAGAGTTATATAAATGCATAAATCAAAAGTATTTACCAATAGGGGAAATACAATCTCTCGTCAATGCACACTGGACCCAAGGTAGCATTACACTTTCCCTAATGTTTTTAAAATTACTAATTACTAAGTATGATGCTCTAATCAGTGGGAGAAAGAAAAAGCTCTCAGCGGAGGCATGAAAGTATTCGTACATCTTTGGATGCGTTAGGGAACTAATGGCGTGCCTTGTAGGCCAAGTCAAAATTCCAGATTTTGGACAAAGATATTTCGAAATGTCTGAGGAATTCAGACGCACATTTGAGTCCATATAGATAATACTACCTAGCGTATTTAAAGCTGTCTGTGATACAAAAGCATGATTTAATAATAAAATTCTTTTGGAAAACTATAAAGGCATTGTAGAAATTGTTACTCACTTGAATAACTAAAGGTCTATAAACATGCAGTGTGTCGTCTTCGACATGAGCAGGAAATGGGCTTAGATCAAAGTGAATCACATTACATCTTGTAGAGTTACAAGCAAATCTAATATTTTGTAAGGAATCTTCATTCAAACCAACACTATAAATCACAATACTATTATTTGGCAAAAAATGGCTGATGTTTCTAACAAAGCCATAAATATATTGCTCGTTTCCAGGCCTTACGAGTGACACAACCGTCACATTCTGAGGCTTGAGACTGATTGGTGTAGTGCTTGTCTGACCATCCAAACCAAGCAATGCAAGATATTTGGAATCTGTCACCAGACGTTTCTCCTCAACGTCTTTCAAATTTTCCTTAAAATGATATCTTACAGTTAATGCGACAAAAAAATGAAAAAGTGGCTTATCTGTCAAACAATATATTTACCTGGAAGTTTCGTAATTGTTTGTGAGTCTCTGTCACTAAAGTCTGAATGGAAGGTCGTTGATTGCTGAAAGCAATGAAAATGATGCTGCTTCCTGCTATGCAAATCAGCAACAATAGCAGGCCTTTGATACGCATCGCTCATCGTTTAATGAGATTTAAGGGGCAACCAGAGATAGTAATACCGATTACGTTATGTCAAGAACACCCTTTTTTAGGTTAGACTTTTCTCGCACCGTCATAATATATTACGTTGCAAAAGATCGTGAAAACTCATAACTGATGCAAGAATAATTAAAGCCTTTTCAACCTAATGTTTACAAAATTAGAGATTAGATCAAGACTCCGATAATTATTTTCCGTGATTTTGACAGATATTCATTCCGTGAAGTATTTTATTCAACATAAACGCGCAAACATACAAAACTAAACAGATTAGGTAGAAACGAAACTGATATATGTAGTGTCGACACTATATAATGTTGATTCGATACATAAATAAAGAAGCAAATGTGGCGTCGCGATTTCTGATTGGTAGTTTCTCCATCTGATTGAAGTGGCCATGTTGAAACCATAGCGAAGCAGATGACATGCTGTCAAGTCCGTATCAGACAATGTATTAAAAAGAGATTAAAGATTGAAATTTGACTAATAAGATCAAAAGAAGCTAAAATTTCTTTGTCTGAGAAACCCATTTATGATTGAGATTTAAGATTGAAAATTGCGCCCAATCAAAAGAAAAATGTTTTAATTTCTTTTTAATTTTTAATACATTGTCTGATTATTGATACGAGCTTTAACACTTTAATGATTGTAAATAATTTTGATTTTAATTATACAATTAAAAATATCTAAAATAAACTAAATTATTGTTTTACGCTATTTTTTCATTATTTTCATTAGTTATTATTCATCTTTTCTCATCTTACATACTTGTTAAATGAAAAAAATTTTATTCTTTATTTTTATATCTTTAGCTTCTCTCTAAATTTTATAGACAGATTTATAATTAGTATATAAATAATATTAAGTATTATTATATAATTTTGGTTAGTTTAAACACACAAAAACATTTTTATTTATAATTTATAATTGTAAATAATGATAGCAATAATGGTAACAATAATAAAATAATTTAGTTTATCAAAAATAGAGCTAGACAAAAGTGACTAATATATGAGTATTATGTAATACTTATTTGGACAATATTTATAAGGTTGACTTCGCTGTATTCTCATCGGAGTCTGGACTAAGTTCCAAAACGGTGAAAAATTTTCTCTGCGAGGAAAATATTTTACTTGATGGCCGGCTTGGAATCAATCAGAAACGCTTAAAAAGTTTCGGAACAGCCATCGAGTAAAATATTCCTCGGAGAGTATGTTTTGGAATGCAGCCAGTTTAGAATGCAAAGAAAGAATTAACACAATTTTTGAAGCTGAAGCTTTAGCAATGCAGTATGCGATCAATATTATTCTAGCAAACAATAAACAAAAATCTGCGATTTTTTCTGACTCTCTAAGTGTAATATCAAATTTAAATAATCCGGTTGTGACAAGTATCTCACACCACAGAATCTTTCAAATTCGTAAATCTCTTTTTGAATGCTCAAGAAATTCACTAGAAGTGCATATTTTTTGGATCCCTAGTCACAAGAGCATCCCTGGTAACGAAAAAGCTGATTCGCTAGCCAAAGAGTCTCTGTCCTTCCTAGGGCCCGATTCTTGAATGCATTCGCAAAATATACGTATGCGCAAATTCCATTCCTATGAGAAATCTACAAGTTGATTGGTTAAAAGCTATGCAATAGCCAATGAATCTGCAACCTTTCTGTAAGAGTAGAATTTGCGCATACATTTCTCTCGCAAACAAATTCAAGAATTGCGCCCCTGATCCCTTTCTCCTTAATAAATGCCATTATACTAATTTATACTTCAAATGCAAAGCCTTGACCAAGAACAAGACCGTTCATATTATTCAAACGAAAAGTCTATTTAAAAGATCAAGATATTTCAAGCACATTTACAATATTTTTTTTCTTCCGTGGTACTCTAATAGCGTATTCGATTTGTTGGTTCTACCCGATTCTGGGTCGAATCGAATCGGATCTCAAGTTCGATTTGAAACTCAATGACTCTAAACTATCATGGCAGAAAGCGATTTATGATTGGTTTCGTGATTCATAATCTCCATCGAAGAGTTTTTAACATTATTAATTATTATTTATCATATTTTCATTATTACTACTTATTCTTCTAACAGACACTTGTACAATTTCTAACATTCACAAATTATAAGATTATTATATAATGTAGAGTTATTGTATAATTAAATAATAATAATGTAATATATTTTTAAACTAATTAAAAAAAAAGCTAGATCCTAAATAAATTTATTAAGAAAATCTTTCAAATATATTATTTATATAGAGTATTTGTATTTATTTATTTTTTATTGATCAGCAGAAATTTATTCTGTTCCAATGATATATTAACGCGTGCGCGCACTCTTTTAAAATAAAAATATTACAAATAAGAAAAACATATAATATTTTATATTAAAAAATAAATGGTTGTAATAAAACGCATACACAAAGAATTAGAATTGATGAGATTTATATCAATATATAATACTACAATAACATATTAATATTACAATTCATATAATCATTGAAAGGTTATATAACAATTTATTATTAATAATAAATTATATAGCATTATGCAGTTTAGATTATTAATATTTTAATGTGTCGTTATTCTTCTTATCATCTTTTGCAGCATTTATCAGCAATTATTGACCAGCATTCTTCTTTTTCATGTCCTCTAAGCTTTTTTGAACAATGTTCTGCCAAAGGTCGGGTTTATTTTTTGTGTACCAATCGCTTAATGCATCCAACATATCTTTTTGCTTCTCAGTACATTTTTTACAATTTGTTTGAATAGCTTCGCTAGCGATTACTGAAACCAAACAAAAAAAGTGTGTAAAATTTATTTTAATATCATTTACAGCTCTTGTTTCTGATTAATAACTATAAATGGAATTAATGAAAATTATAATATGGTTATAAAAATAAAAAATATTATTTTAATATTTTTTCTACACACACACATATTTTACCAATTACTGTATTATTTTTAAATAATAAATTTTCTCTTTTTCTGTCTCTTTCTCTCTGTCTCTCTTTTTTTCCTCAAGTTTTCTTTTTTTAAAAAAATCCTTTTTTTTATTATTGTAATATTAAAAATTTTCACATTTTTAATATTATATAATTCTATAATTAAGAGAATCAAAATTTAATAAAGTAAAATTTATATATTTAAGATTATTTAAGAAACATAATTTTTTCATTGGTAGTCCCACTTTATATTTAGTTTATCAGAAACTTTTTATTTATTTATTATTCTATACAATTGTTAAGTAATATTAAAATATATAATAGAGTTATATTAATTAAAAAAACATTGTTTTTTTTATAAATTGACCAAAGAATCTATTGTAAGAAGAAATAAAAGCATCAAAATACTTTGTGTAATGGACATACCTTTAAAAAACTTTGAATCTGCTGTTGTACATGGTCCAATTTCCATATAACAGTTATAATATTGTTCCCGCATTTTATCGTTATTGAGTATATCATTTATATTGATGTAATCGTATTGATCGGAATAAAGCTCTTGCGCGAGAACGCACAATAGCACAACACTGATAAGTGTAACGATGCAGTTTAACCGAATCATTTCGTTTACACTATCTTGTGAAAAAGATACCGAATAGTCAAATGGAATGTATTTCCTATTTATACGTTTTGATCGAGAATTAGTTATGTGCAAGATAATGATAGTCATGCATGAATAAGCCAATTAAATCATGTGCCAATTAAGTCATGTATGTCTATAATGTAAATATTAGAAAAAAACTTAATACCATTTAATGATTGTTCTATCCTTCAGAATGATATCTATTAAAATACAAATGACAGATTTAAAGAAAAGTATAAAAAATGATTTTATAAGTCTATATTGTAATTTATTATTATTATTGTGCATTATTCATATATGCAGATTGTTTCCATATAATCGATTAAAATTTTTACGCGCACATAAATAGAGACAATCAATAATTCTTATAAAAGATTAAAAATAAAATGTTTTTTGAATTCAAATTCAAATTTATATATATATATATATATATATATATATATATATATATATATGTGTGTGTGTGATAATATCTTATTTTTTCTATGATATTATGTAAGTTTTTAATTCATGACTTCTTCTGTGAATAATAAAAATCGTATAATGGATCGAAAATGAATATTTACATTCTTGGAAATGTGCGAATAGTATAATATCTTGAAAGAAAATTATGATTTTGACCTATCTGTGTGTGATTGTTTTTTTTATAAACTCTTATATAATTTTTATTATATTTATTATAAATGCGGTAGATCACTGCACGCGCTTCGCGCGCGTCATGTTTGCTTTTTTGTTATTTACTGCATATAAATTTTATACAATTGTAAAGTTGAAAATTTATATATTGTGTGATTTTTATTAATTACAATATTAACATAAGTAAACTTATCAATATTATAATTCACATCTATTGCTACTATCACATTAAATTCTTCTTTAAGGCAAATTTAGTATTTTTTGTAAGAAATTAAATTAACATTCTCATTTTAAATTTGAATCAGCATATTTTCATCAAAATTAAGTTATTAATCCTTCTCTAAGTTATATATTATTATCCTTCTCTAAAAAAAAAATGTTATTAACATATTGTTCTCTTTTCCTCGAGGTTGATTGATTCTCTGTTTTCTAGCTGTGTTGACTTCATGACTATGAATAAATTATTTATGTAATAACTTTGAATGCAAAGTTATTATGTAAATAATTTTTTTCTATGTGTTATATAATAAATATGCAATATGTAATATACTTGATAATTTGAGATTTTTCCTAGTCCGCTGGTTTCTTTTATTCATATAGAGGATATTTTAATTAAATGTTGATTAGATTAAATGTTTATTTTATAACATTATAATTATATCAATAAATGAAACAAAACACTTTTAAAACTTTATTCGAACTGTACAAATTGTTCAAATCTAAAATTCGAACATCTATTTGAAATAGTTCGAAAATCTGTATCTAGACTTTTTTTTTAGTTTTGGGTAAAATATGTAAATATTATATAAAAATACTTTTCTAGATTCTTAGATCATTAATTATATTATATCAATATAATCATTTTTATTCGTTATTGTGTAATGCTCCGATATAAAAGTTAAGTTATTTTTTTATCAAAAAAACAATGTGATATACTTGTTTTTGCTTAGTTTTCTGCTCTCAAAGTCTTAACTTATTCTTTTGAAGTGCAACATTTAAAAGTATAGAATATTGAAAAGCGATAATTGTTGCAATATTTTATTGTGAGGCGGATAAAATTGCAAGTCACGATTTTCTTGATCAGAAATATATACATTGGCTTATGTAAGTTATTATTAGATATATACGCTATAATAAAACATTGTTTATGTGTTTTTTTATAGAAAGAGATAATTATAGATTATTTTATGAATTATAAATGATATAAAAATACCAATTATTGTTAATATATATGTTTCGTGAACTTATAATATTGCATTGCATATCATGCGATAATAGGATATAATGCGATAATAAGATATCATTTTGATTGATAATAAGAGAGAAAGATATAAACACTGTCAAGATGTGAAACAAAACATCGCATATAATTTATATTGATTGGTAAGTTAAAATAATTACCTGGAAATATACAAAAAAATAATATTTTCATTTTTGAAAATTATATATTATTCTTATTATATTATTCTTATTAGCCTGATTCTTCTTTTAAATTATCCTTATTTGCTATAGTCGTACAAAAATAAATACATTTATACTAATGTTCTTTTATTTTTATACAAAATATTATATATTATTGTGTATTTTTTTTTAAAACAATATATATTTTAAAGGTATATTTTAGCAGAAATGAGCCAAATCTGTATAGGATCTGAATATAATTTTAATATATTCTATGCAATTATATTTTTATTACAATTTAATATATACACATAAATAAAAAAAAAAAGAATGAAGTTTTCTGGTCTGGTAGGCCCTGTTTGGTTCAATGCGTAAAAAACTTACACATTTTTATACACATTACTTTTGCTCTGACCAATACTCTCGCACCCAACACCACGAAAGATCAGCGCAGGAAGGCTTCCTTTCTTCAATTCGTGTGATGGTGGAGGATAATAGTGCTTAAGCTACGGCACTTTCTGCCACGGGTCCAGGGACCTTCCTCAGAACGGAAAAGAGTCACTTACTGATGGACTCCGACTGTGGCTCCGCGGTGTTACCCCAGAAAACTTCTGAGGAAATCGTTTCGGAGCAGCTATATAAAGTAAAATATACCTCGACAAGCGCTATCGAGAAACATGAAAAATGAAGCATGTAACATATTCTACTTATTATATAAC
The DNA here is from genome assembly GCF_021464435.1 of Cataglyphis hispanica. Classification (NCBI taxonomy): domain Eukaryota; kingdom Metazoa; phylum Arthropoda; class Insecta; order Hymenoptera; family Formicidae; genus Cataglyphis; species Cataglyphis hispanica. The sequence continues at coordinate 2,050,099 of NC_065974.1, forward strand.
ATGATGTTATAAAATTATATTTTATAACATCATGTTTGATTCATAAAAATATTTTTCTTTAGTAAATTAAAATTTTTGAAATATAAAAAAATTTATAATTTGATTAATTTACAAAATGATTAAAAACACAAATTTTTTTATTTGTATTATATTATATAAGAATTATATCTTTAGAAATATTTTATGTTGGACGCTCTGTAAATTAATCAGCGATTAAATTAATTGAAGTTTGATCAAAGATTGAAGTGGCCCTAAATAGACTGACGATCGTTGTTAAAGACGGATTTTAACGTGTGATACTCGCTGTGCGCTACTGTAGGTAAGTAAATCTGTGTATTGTCGATAATAAAATAGTTAGTTTAAAATCAGTAAAACATTTATTTTGTTATTTTTGAGACAGTTATTTAAAAGATCTATACAATTTCAATAATAAAACAATAACTGGATGAGCTAAAATAATCACATGATTTAAATAACTCATGTAATTATCTTTAAAACGGCCAGTAATGTCATTAAAATATTTCATTATCTCCGGGCCTACCAGGCTCGCTTGATAGTCGCATAAAATTTATCCACGGCACGGATCTTTAGTAATATCTCGTCGGTCAAATAATCAAACTATTACATATTGAAGATTGAATATTGAAATTTGACTAATTGGAACAAAATAATTTTAGCTCCTTTTGTTCTGATTAAATTTCAATTTTCAATATATTGTCGGGTATGGGCTTTATCCATTGAGTTCTTCGTATCTTTTTTTCTCTTGCTGTCAATCGCTGAACTATCGCACGCAGCATTCCCCAGCTTTTCCCCTCCCTTCTCCAGCTGTTCGGTGCAAAGTCTCGTTCATAAAATCAGCATAATTCTTGCTATTCATTCCTGAGAAACGTGCATCACAACGAAATATAATTAGGACGAAGCGAGTAAGGTGAATTAAAATACTTAGGTGATCGTTAATTATTTATTTTTAGTAGATTGCGAGAATCCAACAGCTATAACTTAATTGATTAACGCTAAATTTTATATAAATTTAAATACCCGATTTAATATCTAAATATTGGATAATATACATGTAAAAAAATTAAATTAGCGATATTTTTTATCCTTTTGCAGGAACTCTCAATAACAATATAAAAAAATGGCATTTCGCGAGTTAGTGGAAGGAGACTGTGGAGGTCCCAGCTCGTTAATGCGCCTTACATCACATTATGTACAAGATCATGGTTTTAAAGAGGAAGGAATTTTTCGGCCGTTTAGTCCAACTGAAACTTTTCAAGCACAGGATGCAGATCAGTTAGTTCAACAATTCTTAGAAGAACCTGCTTGTCCACAGACATTTCGAATGGACAATTTACTACAAGAAATGAGAGAAATTGATCAAAATATTCATCCCCCGAGAGCAGCACCCGGAGTCGTCAAAGAATTAAGTGATCTAAACACAGCTTGGGAAAATCTATGTTTTAAATCTGATAAGCAATTTGAAGTAATTTCATAAAACATTATTTATTGTTACATACAGTTGTAGGACTTTCTAGTATTAAAAATATCTAATTATTATAATAATATATAGGAACTTCATGTGGATAATATATGGAATACATCTATAATACCCACATCTATAATATCCACTCAGGAAGAAAACACACAATTTCCTGAAACTCGCAAAGGTCTTGGTCTAGATTCAAAATGGATGGAAGAATATTTGGAACATAGTGTAAACAATGCACAAGATAATCTTAACAAAGACAATGAAGCTCAAATCATAAAAGATGAAGATCCGAATTATGCATATTCAAGGTTTATGAAATTTATGAAACAAGAAGGTGATATTCCAATAGAAAACACTCGAACAGAAACAGCCAACTTGGATGATCCAATCGAAGAATGGATAGAGCAATATCATGCAGATCAACAAAAAACAAAAGATAATTCCATTAATAATATTAATTATGACAGTACAGTCTTGAATAAAGTAGAAGAAGAATTAGAAGCTGCGGGTACATGGATAGATGAATTTGTAAAGGAAAATCCATCTCCAGGTATTCTTAACTTCTCTTTGGAAATACGTATTTTGTATATATACATATATATAAAATATATTGTAATTAACATAAAAGTGGTTGATATATTTTAGAATATATAAATTCAAAGTTATTATGGAAGCAGTTTCAAGATGAATGGGACAAAGTATCTGCAGATGGGGTCTCCTCTACACATCCATGGGTATCAGAGCTTGACACATATTACGATCCATTTAATAAGGAATATGAATTTTGTGAAACAAATCCTATGAAAGACTTACCAAATGCATTGGCAGAAGGCAAGAAACGGTTAGAAGCAGGAGATTTACCGAGTGCTGTACTCTGTTTCGAAGCAGCTGTTCAACAGGATGAAAATAATGTGGAAGCGTGGCTACTTCTTGGTAAAACACAAGCTGAGAATGAACAAGATCCTTTGGCTATCTCTGCTTTGAATCATTGCCTATGTTTGGAGCCATCTAATAGTGTTGCTCTCATGGCATTAGCAGCTTCTTATGCAAATGAATCTTATCAGAAGCAAGCCTGTCTAACGTTGAAGGAATGGTTACTAAAGAATGAAAAATATAAACATCTATCAGTTCCAGAGTCTAATCTTACAAGAGATAAACATCCAACTTTCAGTGTATCCACTTTATTATATGAGTAAGTTAAAAATAAGTTTTAATGCTGAGAAATTGTTTTTAACATAATACTTTGTTGTAGTAAAGTATATGATGAAGTGAAAGATTTATATATTCAAGCAGCAAGAATGAATCCCCGCGATGAAATTGATCCGGATGTACAATGTGGATTAGGTATATTGTTTAATTTGTCGAGTGATTATAATAAAGCTATAGATTGTTTTCAAGCAGCATTGCAAATACGCCCTGATGTAAGTGTAATATATTTTTATTTTGATGAGTTGGGCTAATCAGTATATTTACTGTACATTTCCAAAAGGATTCCAGATTATGGAATAGATTAGGTGCCACTCTCGCTAATGGCCAGCGATCAGCAGAAGCAGTAAATGCGTATCATCGTGCATTAGAGTTATCGCCCGGATTTATTCGAGCACGTTATAATCTCGGCATATCTTGTGTTAATCTGGGAGTGTATAAGTAAGTACAGATTTTTTAAAATATAATTTTGAAGTATAAAGAGAGAGAGAATAGCAATCATCAACAAAATCATATGATATAGAGAAGCAGGTGAGCACCTTTTGACAGCATTAAATCAACAAGCTGCAGGAAGAGGCCTACAGGTTAACAATGTATCTCCTAAAGCAATGTCAAACACAATATGGTCCACATTAAGATTAGTTATATCATTAATGCATAAATATGAATTAATGGAAGCTGTAGAAAATAGGTAATTTATGATCTTCCCATTTTTTACAATTAATATAAGCTATAAGAAGAGTTTTATAATGATAATTTATACTTGAAATGTTATATTATTTTTTTATTTTTCTTTTATTCTAGAGATCTATCCAAGTTAAATAAGGAATTTGAAATCATATAAATGAATGCACCTATATAATGAATTACACAATACGATTCATTTTTATATAAATTATTTCGTGCACAGGTAAGAAGTGAAAAAAAAATTTTTTTCAATATACTTTAGCAAAATATATAATTAGAAATAAAGTCTATAATATTTTAAATAATTAAGAATAAAAGATATACAAGTATGTATATACACACACACACACACATATATATATATATGTATATATATATATATATATATATATATATACATATACACAAATATACAATATATTGAACTTTTTTGTATATTGATTCTTTGACCAATTTTAAATAAATATATTCATTTTAGTTTAGCTTTTAAAATATAATTAAAAATATAATTAAAAAAAAACACTTGATATTATGCATCTATAAAACATAAAATTAGGAAAAATAATAATTAAAATAATATAGAAATAATTTATTATTTTAACAATATAATTATGAACATTAAATAGTATATTATGGGGCAATTATATATACACATACATACACATAAGATAGTCTACACAAAGTGTTACAAGTTTATAAATCTACAAATATTTAATCAATCGATAAATTGTTCAGAAGTAAGTTGCACATCTCCAAAAGGCTTTTTTAATCATGCAAAAATAAACTTGTTCTTGTTTCTTTATAAAGAGTGCAGGGATATAAATTCAGAATTTCAAATGAAAAGCTCTATATTTAATTATATTTTGTAATTCTATTGGAAAAAACAAACTTTATTCATATACATTGTTTTGTAAAATGTTTTAACAAAAATTATGAATGTGTATGTATGTGTTTTTATGTTTTATTATGATATATATCAAATATTACTCTGTAACATTAACAAAAGTTTGAAAATTTTCTTTATGTTAATAGGCCTAATAATAATTATTAATAATAATTATTGATTATCCTGTTAAGGATAAAAATTGCAAACAGAAGTAAAGAAGATCTAAGAGAACAGTTGCTGTATTATGTATGTATTTTTTATCTTATAATGAATTATAAATATTGATCAATTTTAACATAATTAGATTTACAATAAAGAAGAAATCATTCCTAAAGGCACATCAAAGTTACATATTTTGTAACACTTAAAAATTGATTACATAAAACTATTTGTTAGGATCAACAGATTTGATAAAAACTATTTTAGTAAAATTCATCTTGCTAAAGACATATCTGTCTCAGAGCAGAGAGAATTTGATGATTATGAAAAATCTGGGTACAATTCTATGTAATAGTATAATTACTTCTAGATGCAATTAATTATAATACAATTACATAGTAGTCTCCTTAAATTTGGCCCCCATTAATCTTGATTCTCCTCTACATATATTTTCATAAAAACTAATCGCACTGTTTCTATATCATAATAGGTCCATTAAGAGATAATCATCTGAATACAATAAGAACCTTATGCGCGCATCTGCGTTTGTACAAGCACATGGTGATTAAACTTCGCACTGCAGTGAAGATCTTAATTTTTCTTCTCCAAAAATTTTTTGCTTTTTTTGTGTCATAGGGTCAAAATTAATGAAATTCTACTAACATATACAAATTTTTTCTTCTGTAGAGGTAATGGGCTTCAAATTTCTAATTTATGTATACATTAATTTTTGTCAAATTTGAAATTATATTGAAATTATTGCACCTTGTTTGCTCTGAGACAGATTCTCTTTACATCTTTAGTCATAATATAATATATCTATATAAAACACGATTCAACAATTAATTATAGATGAATTTTGGTTCTAGTATTTGTCTTTGAGTTTTTCTTCTTATAATTGATGATGATTATCCATCATTAAAAATGAGTGCATCAGCACAACTATTAACTAACGAACATTAGCTTATGTGACTGCATTGATCAGGAACATATGTCTGAAACATTTGTAGAAATAGTTAATTTGCGATTATAAGTGCACACAAAGTAGTCTTCCGTAATATAATTGCTAAAATGTGATAGCGGAATTTATATTTATAATTCCTCAATTATCACTTCTTTGTCTAGAAATTAGCTAATAAATATTTAATGAATACTCCTATCTTCACAACTTTAGAGTTGTCAAAAGTTGTTGCCCGGTTTCCATTATCAACGATTTTACGTGATCCGCATGCATTATTTGATTGCACATTTCAGTGCAGCGTTGAAACGTCGCCATGTCATCTTTTGGTAAGACACGATGAAGACTTTTCATAGGTAATGTATGCGGCAGATAATTCAAAATCTCTATAAATTCGAAAAAAGATTATTTCATTATATTATTATATATACTATTCACATATTATGTATGTTTAATTTACCCTTCATGATCTGTGTGTACAAAAGCTGTAATTCCTGTTGCATCATTGAAGCGGTAATTTTATCCTGTGTTAATTTGATAAGATATTTCCATTCGGTGTCCTTTGTATATTTATCCTGAAACAGAAAGACAGTGAAATATTCTGACAAGATTTATGAATTTTTTTTTAATCTATTTGAATCTTTTTGAATTATGAATATTTTTGAATCTAATATTATGTATAACACAAGTACCTTTGCATACTGTACTACAGCTTGTGGACAATTATCCATCAGAATTGTCGTTACTTCTTCTGTATTCTGAATGCATAAAGTCTTGAGAGATAAGTTTCCATCAATGTTTTGTGTTTCAAGGAATTGCTTGACTTCGTGCAAACATTCAATCGGTAAAAATTCACATGATAATATAGATTGCAGCTTAAACAATTCTTTGGGTATAATCTTTTCGTTTTCTGATGTATTATTAAAATTCGTTAAATCTTTAAAATCGTTCATGTTTAAAATTTTCTGATAATCTTTAGCATATGGTGGCATTTTATTCAAATAGTTGGGTCGATATTTGGCGAACATGAAGTACTCCTTGTCGTTCTTCCCCTCATCATCTTGAGTATCAGTTTTATACACTTTCGTTTGAGTTAATTTACCTAAATACGATCGCACTAACAATTTGAACGCTTCGACGAGAGCAAAGTCTGAGCGTATCTGATTTTTATTTACGACCAACGGCCACTCGATCATGGCCTTCGAGCTGAAATAATCGTGTAGATATTTCTCAAGAAAAACTTGCAACGTAGCGGCCGCATTGTGTCCGTCTCTTCCAACTCGTGACGGTAAATACTCCAGGAAAACCTGTATGATTTGATGCAACGACAATGCACCCTCGTCTTCTATTATCTGTATGAGAATATCTGCGAAAGTGTTATTCTTTATAAGCATCAAGGTACCGGCAAAATCCGAGAAAGTGGGGATCATAGGATTCCTCTTTTTCATTGCCGTTATATCGAACAACAATTCCCAGCGCGTCAAGATAATCTGTTTAATACATTGCACGGAAACTGGTTCCAGTACTTTCTCCGCTTGTTCTTGTTTGTCGGCTTGGATGTATAAGAGTGCCAGGGCAAGTTTGACAGTATCATCGGTCTCGTGTGTCAGCAAAAGGTTTATTAATTTCTCAGTAGCGTACTCTCTCAGTACAGGACTACCAAAGATCAGTTTCAATAGATCTTCTTTCTCCAATTTACAAATGATCTCTATAATATTATACCCTTGGAAAAGTGCGTCCGCCTCAGATCCGCTTTTCATTGTGAAAAGCGCTTCCATCAAGAACGTTAAAAGTCCCGGTGCATCCTGACTGCATTTTCTAGATAATACTTCCGAAGGCTTTAATCCAGACATCTTATAGTAGGGAATACACAAATCCCAATCCGATTCAATCTCTGATTGTATATAGTAATCCGCAAGCAATGCACAAGATTGATTATAAAGATTTTTCAATTTAAGATCATTTTTATGCGCTGCATCATCGAATTCTTCGTTATTCAGGTCGTTGTAAGATACATCTTTCGTCAAGCGTATCAAAGTATGTGCTTCTCCTAGCAAATGTCGATAGGTACTTGGACTAGAAGATTTATGATTCTTTGCCGCATTCAAGATGTCGAAATATACATTTTCGAGTTTAGGTAAATTTAGAGAGTACATCGTCCAAGAACTATCAGCTTTAGCCAACAACACTATGTAAGTTCTTGTGTGCAATAATTTTTGTATCCCTAAGAACGGTCTCAAACCGATTAGACTTACCGGTTCAGTAACACTGGGACAAGTTACTCTAACGCCATCCATGCAATTTGAAAGTTTTGCAATATGATGAGAAAGACGTAATGTGTAGGATTCGAGACCAGCCTCGGTTAATGCATGAAGTATTGTATGCTCCAATGCTACATGATGAACAGGTGCAGTGAATGGATAAGTGGTCAGGCACGTCGCATCAAGGGAATTATTACTTGCCGCCGAAAAGTGATACAAGTATCCCTCTTGTGTAGTGCAAACGAAGCAACTCACACCCTGTAAATATCTATACTTGTTAGATTTCAACATGGATTTTTTCACGCCAGTAATGTTACATTCTCTCTTCATGTATAATGGTTTCAATACCAGACATCTAAAGATATCTAGAATTCCGTCTACTTTAACATTATTATTGCCACCGTTGATTTTCAGACATAACAAATTTTTTATTGTGTAATTTTCAGACCAACCTATGTCAGGTGAGGTTGTTTTGATGAAGATTCTAATGTCTGCTGAATTTAGAACAAAGGGACTGAGAGCGTGACCCGGTCCAGCCCTTTCTGAATTTATTAATGGCAAATTGACTGTGAATGGTTGCGAAGTGGGATCAATAATCCCATGTGTAATAAGTCTGTGCATCTCATCTTTCTCATTGCATACCAAGTGTTCCCAGTCTATGTAATTCTTATTATTACTTGGCTTTGTTCTATTGAAATCGGCAATTTCTAATTTATACCATGTATTTCCTTTTGTGCCTTTGTGCTTTTTATCTTTAGATTTTACATTAGTTACCACCTCATTATTTTCAGATGTATGTTGGTAATCTTGATCTATAGACTTGTGCTTTGTATTTGTTCCTTGCAATGACATATCTTCATTTCCAAGGCTATTACTATTTTCTACCAAAGATGAGTCTGTGGATATGGATGTCTTATCAACGGATGAAGAATTTGTGGAAGCTAAAGAGCTAAGTTGATCAATATCTTCGTACATTGAATTTGTGAGGCGAAAAACGGACAAATTTATATTATCCATAATTGCTATAAAATCTTCCACAATTTCCATGTGTGTTGGTGCGAACGAAAATCCCAAGGACCATGGTCTAGGCTCAAAATCTATGAATTTCATTTTTGATACTTGTTGCGTTTCAATTTTGAACTCGTGTAAAATAGCACTGTTTCCTGAGGCTACTAATAAGTTACCAGTGCTCTGACAGCAGGCAATCAATGTAGGTTGTATATTTAGAGGTAGCTCTATCATCTCCAAACTATTCAAGGGTCGATTCAAACTCGGGGTAACACGTCCGGCAATCCTGGCTCGCATTGGTTGACTCTGATCCTTCACCACAGCCCAATTCACATAAATTCTTACAAAATTAGAAGTGACTCTATTCGCATGATTATTGCTCACAGTGTCTCTGAGATATTTTGATTCCAGTGTCACGACATAGTCTCCCTTAGCACAATGTACCATTTGATTGATCATGTCTACTGTAGGGAAAGCAGTACGCAGTTTGACATCCGAATTCATCAGCTCCCATACTTCTACACAATGCGTGGACAGCGCCAGCAGGAGCATCTCTCGTCTCTGACTGATAGCCGTGCATGTTGCCGTAGGTTCCTCAATTTGGGTGACATTTTGCCCTAGGAAATTGTGTACTGTTATCACGCGTACCATATTTGCGTCTTGTACTTTTTATCGTTTCTTATGTAGCATAACACAGCATTTATTATAATTGTATTCTTATACTTTCGTTGAAATGTTTTCGCTTCGTTGACAATTACATGTAAGCGTCATAACTGACCATTCGTATCGATGTTTGCAAAGTATCTATCAAAAGTATGGCATGCACATAAATATTAATAAAATATGACCCTCAGTGAATTCCACGAGAAAGCGACAATTTTTCGAATACTCCTCCACGAAGCTTCGGGCGAACGAAGCCGCAGGTGCATCATTCATTGACATTCCCGCAATCGTGCATGTCACTGTAAATCAGCGTAAATATGACACAAGGAGGACAAGATAATCGCATCAGTGAGTACGATTATGTCGCTCGCATGGCGCGTTTCCAGCAGTCGGCATCATGATCGAGATGTATCTTGTGTTCTTGATAAGGTGCAATTCTGAGTCGAATAAATAATTAGAAAGAAGACACACTCAATTGCAGTTGATTTGACATTGCCCGGCATAGCGCGCTTGCGTGCAACGGGCTGGACAGGTCAGGCTAGATCAAGCTGAATCGACGATGGGTCAAACGTCAAACGTCAAACTATCTTTTGACAGATACATGTGTATTGTGTGGAAGTAGTCGCGGGTAAATGCGTGTATTCGAATACATAAAATAAACTAATTTCACAAATATAATTGAACATTGAAAAGTCAAAAACAGGATAAAGAAAATATTAAAACTATATATGTTTCTCAATATATATTTCCAGTATAAGAAATCTATGATATACGTAGCGTGAATTATATATAAATTTTCAGTGCTGGCTTTCAGAGTGTTTATCGGATAGAAATTAAATCTTATTTTTAGTTAAATTATAAGATATATAACAAATTAATTAATTAAAATAAAAAGAGAATTCAATTCTTTTTATTTTTTTAAGAAGAAAAATTAATTTTTTTTTTCAGTATCTCATTCAACTTTTACTGATGTAGCTTTTGTCGCTATATAATTTATTAACATATATATTTTTATATCTAGTTTTTTAATCTTTTCCTACTTCCTCTTCCCTTAGAATTTCTTCTTCTACATATTTTTTTAATCTTTTGTCCTCCGTTATTTTTAACTTATGTTAGAATTATATTTATGTAATCTATACAATATGCTTAGTTTTACCTTCTGAAGAGATAATAAATAAATCTTAAATTTAAATTTAATGAAATGATTTTTGATTTTTAATAATTATTATACAAGAGAGAATATACAAAGGCATTATTCAGGATTTTTCGAGGATGAGAGGCTATCAAAGCTTTTCTGTTTCAGATAGTTATCAAACCTCTACATAAATATAGAAAATATAAGTAACAAAAAAATACTTCTCAAATTATTTCGGGAGAGTTGCAATCGATCTCTTCAGTCTCATTCCCCTCTTGCTGAATACGCCCCTGTATATATATATATATATTAAATTCTGCGCAAATTATTAAGAACACATGTTCTATAATAAAATATATAATATTTTCTCGCAGTTTTCTCGAAAGCAATATTTTCTCGAAAATGAAATTTACTTTATTTTTATTTTACTTTTCTCAATTTTTTTCTCAAAAAATGAAATTTAAATGATTTTATTTTATTCTACTCTTTTTATTATTTCTCTAAAGTTAAAAATATAATACTTTAATTGTAAAATGCTATATTTAAAATGAAGTAAGTATATAATCAAGAATTATGAAAGACAAGAAAGCAAGAGCAAAATGTAATTAAAATAATTAAATATAAATAAATCATCTAAAAAGAAACATATGTATGCTACGCCAATGAATATATAACGCGCTATCATTAGCTACGTGCAGAATGTCCGCAGATATAATAATTTGATAAGATAATAATTATGAAAATTATGCAAACTTAAGGACGTCTATTCTGTATAATTTGTAATAATATTATTAGAGTGTCATTGTGCAGCTAATAATATATATTATTATGTCTTGGAGAATAAAATGCGCAATAATATACTTTTACCAATATCGTTAAAAGTTACAGAATAAGCCTTATTTTATAAATATGTAAGAAAAAAATTATAGCAGTTATTATATTTTGTTTGTAATTTTGAATTACATATAAAAAATATATAAACTCAAAAATTCGATATTTTACGTGCGTGCGCGTTCCACATTGATTGGCTTAAATGTTGAGTGATACGAAAAAAAGATTAGATACCACGCTATTCACGCTATTGCATTAAGGCCATTGCACGTTAAGAAATTTTAGTCGTAATCATAATGCCGTAAGAAAATTGACCAATCACAATCAAACATTCTAAGCATAATAAGAATGTTTGAACTGTGATTGGTTGATTTACTTACGGCTTTACGATTATGACTAAAATTTTTTAAGGTGCAATGGCCTTTACTGATATCTGATATCTTTACTGATATACTGATTATTGTTGAAGGAATATTGTGAGTGTTTATTACTTATGTACATTCGAGAAAAATACCATTTTACAACGATAAGAGTGGATACATCGGATACTGAGCTGATCAGCTGTCAGTTACATTAGCATTATAGTTTCGGCTATTGTGTTTGGTTGAGCACAGTGTATTACGATTATTTAACAGTCATGGAATTACCATCGGCATTGAAAACGTTATTTAAGTATGTTTTGCTTCATATTTTAATTTTAAGAACGTATATATTTGTAAAAATAGATTTTTGGATGGATTTAATTATTTAAACATATTTTGTAGTTGTTTTCTTTGTCTTTAACTTTCTCTCTAATTTTTTTTCACATTTTTGTAGATATATAGATGAACATAAGCAGGAATATATAAATAATTTGAAAGAAGCAGTAGCTATTAAATCTGTATCAGCATGGCCAGATCACAGAGACGAAATAATAAAAATGATGAAATTGGCAGAGATGAAATTGAAAAATCTTGGAGCAACTACAGAATTGGTTGACGTAGGCAAACAAACTCTTCCTGATGGTAGTGAAATTCCGCTTCCTCCTGTACTACTTGGCGATCTTGGGTCTGATCCAAAAAAGAAAACTGTGCTTTTGTACGGACATTTGGATGTACAACCAGCACTAAAAGAAGATGGCTGGGATACTGAACCTTTTATTCTTACTGAAAGAGATGGAAAACTTTTTGGACGAGGTAGTACTGATGATAAAGGGCCAGTTCTTTGTTGGATACATGCATTACAAGCTTACAAAGCAATTGGAATTGATATTCCTGTTAATCTTAAGGTATTTGCTAATATGATATTTAAAGATATTCAATTTATAATATTAATTAAAATTTTTGTGATAATTACTTTTTTTAAATGATTATCTTTGCATATATATTAAGCCTTTGAAATTTTTGCATAGTTTGTCTTTGAAGGAATGGAAGAAAGTGGAAGTGAAGGTTTAGATGAACTCCTTTGGGCAAAGAAAGACAGCTTCTTAAAGAATGTAGATTATGTCTGTATATCTGATAACTATTGGCTGGGTACTAAAAAACCATGTATTACTTATGGCCTGCGAGGTATCTGCTACTTCTTCATAGAAGTCACTTGTGCTGCCAAGGATTTGCACAGTGGTACCTTTGGTGGATGTGTACATGAAGCTATGGCAGATTTGATTTACTTAATGAATACCTTGGTTGATGTTAATGGTCACATTCTAGTAGATGGGATTTATGATAGCGTGGCTAAAATAACTAAAGCTGAATTGGCCAGTTATAACGATATAGATTTTGATGTCGATGAATTTAAGGAAACAGTTGGAACTAAGCAACTGTTACATAAAGAGGATAAGGTTTTTTTTTTTTTTTTTCATATTTAGAAACGTTGATATTCTAATATACATCTATTCTTACAGATTAAACTTTTAATGCATCGTTGGAGACAACCTAGTCTATCTCTTCATGGGATACAAGGTGCTTTTAGTGAGGCAGGAGCGAAAACAGTAATTCCGAGTAAGGTTATTGGCAAATTTTCAATCAGGATAGTACCTCACATGACTCCAGAGGAAACAACCGAGAAAGTAATTGCATACATCAATAAAAAATGGCAAGCCCGAGGTAGCCCGAATATCATGAATGTGACAATGTACCACGGTGGAAAACCGTGGTCCGAGAATCCCGAACATCCGAATTACGTGGCCGGCCGCAGAGCTACTCAACATGTTTACAAAGTAGAACCAGACCTCTCTCGCGAAGGAGGGTCAATTCCAGTTACCCTCACATTCCAGGAAGTTACTGGTAAAAATGTAGTTCTCATACCAGTCGGACAGGGTGATGATGGTGCGCATTCTCAAAACGAAAAATTGAATGTACATAACTACATCCAAGGGGTAAGCATAATTGAATTAGCACAGTCTTTGAAAAAATCGATTAGTTGTGAATATTCTCATTATATAAAACTGCAAGCATAATATAATTGATTTTATTCCTATTTGCAGACAAAACTACTTGGAGCTTATTTATATGAGGTGGCTCAAGTATAATATTTTGTTTTTGAAATGTGTTTGTTAACACATTGTTGACCGGTCACGAGTTAACTCATGTTTTCATGCCCAAACGTTGTTGACCGCTCACGAGTTAACTCGTGTTTTCATGCCCAAACGTTGTTGACCGATCACGAGTTAATTCGTGTTTGCAATTGCATTAGATTGTTTTACCTCCACATTCAATTACAAAATAATAGCCGGTGATATTTCTGTGTAAAATTGCCAGTCAATAATGTGTTAAGGATCTATAGGATCTATAAGTTATATGATATTTCCTACTACAAACATATGTTTACATATTCTTACGTTCAGATATTTATGAATTTAACTATGAGCACAAAATACTGACTTTTAAAATTTTTTCATGATTTTTTTTCTTTATTGAAATTTTATCATGAAGATGTTTTTATAAGAAATTTATATACATAAGAAATTTCTAAAGCCAATATATAATATATATATTCTTAACAAAAGAAAAAAAAATATATGTATATATATTTTTAAAACAATTTGTTCTTATATAAAATATCATCTTATATATTATTTTTTAATTTTTAATACCCAAGCTGGTTGTCCTCTATGTGCATTAGCAGGTAAATATATTTCTAATTTATCATCATATTGTTTCCACTACAAAAAAAATTTATATATGAAATTATTTTATTATATTTTCTTTGTACACAACTGGATAAAAGCAGGAATATACTTACAGGAATAATCGACGAATAGCCAAGTAATTGTATTTGGAAATTCTTTGAAATTTTAAGCGAACCCAATAATAAAATATTATCTTCTGGCCATTCTAAAATTGAGGCATATAGTTGTTTTTCATTTTTACTTTGTGTGTACCAAGTACTTCCTGTTAAAGTATCATTTTGTATGGCCCAAGGTTTAGTATCATAAATAGCTTCTCCATTAATTGTTAGCCAAGCACCTAAAAAAAATATATTTATTTATATATTATAAGATTATTAATATCAATATCTGATGTATGTAGTAATTAGTAAAAAATACGATAAGATATAGCAGATATTTACCCATTCCACGCAATCTTTCTTCAAATATTGGTGAAATAATGCCATCTTTTGTCGGTCCAATGTTCATCAA